>NW_028237788.1:4200000-4680809 GCF_034619465.1 Leptosomus discolor
TGGCTCTACCTCAGGATTTAGCTTACTTTCCTCTCTGCTTCGGGACGTGTGTTGGGCTCTACCTCAGGATTTAGCTTACTTTCCGCTCTGCGTCGGGACGTGTGTTGGGCTCTACGTCGGGACGTGTGTTGGGCTCTACGTCGGGATGTGTGTTGGGCTCTACGTCGGGATGTGTGTTGGGCTCTACGTCGGGACGTGCGTTGGGCTCTCCGTCGGGACGTGTGTTGGGCTCTCTGTCGGGACGTGTGTTGGGCTCTCCGTCGGGACGTGTGTTGGGCTCTCCGTCGGGGTGAGTGTTGGGCTCTCCGTCGGGGCGTGTGTTGGGCTCTCCGTCGGGGCGTGTGTTGGGCTCTCCGTCGGGACGTGTGTTGGGCTCTCCGTCGGGACGTGTGTTGGGCTCTCCGTCGGGACGTGTGTTGGGGTCTACCTCAGGATTAGCTTACTTTCCGCTCTGCGTCGGGACGTGTGTTGGGCTCTACCTCAGGATTTAGCTTACTTTCCGCTCTGCGTCGGGACGTGTGTTGGGCTCTACCTCAGGATTTAGCTTACTTTCCGCTCTGCGTCGGGACGTTTGTTGGGCTCTACCTCAGGATTTAGCTTACTTTCCGCTCTGCGTCGGGACGTGTGTTAGGCTCTACCTCAGGATTTAGCTTACTTTCAGCTCTACATCGGAATGTGTGTTGGGCTCTGCGTCGGGACGTGTGTTGGGCTCTGCGTCGGGACGTGTGTTCGGCTCTACATCAGGATTTCGCTTACTTTCAGCTCTACATCGGAATGTGTGTTGGGCTCTGCGTCGGGACGTGTGTTGGGCTCTGCGTCGGGACGTCCGTTGGGCTCTGCGTCGGGACGTGCGTTGGGCTCTGCGTCGGGACGTGTGTTGGGCTCTGCGTCGGGACGTGTGTTGGGCTCTACGTCGGGACGTGTGTTGGGCTCTACGTCGGGACGTGTGTTGGGGTCTACCTCAGGATTTAGCTTACTTTCAGCTCTACGTCGGGACGTGCGTTGGGCTCTACGTCGGGACGTGTGTTGGGCTCTACCTCAGGATTTAGCTTACTTTCCGCTCTGCGTCGGGACGTTTGTTGGGCTCTACCTCAGGATTTAGCTTACTTTCCGCTCTGCGTCGGGACGTGTGTTAGGCTCTACCTCAGGATTTAGCTTACTTTCAGCTCTACATCGGAATGTGTGTTGGGCTCTGCGTCGGGACGTGTGTTGGGCTCTGCGTCGGGACGTGTGTTGGGCTCTGCGTCGGGACGTGTGTTCGGCTCTACATCAGGATTTCGCTTACTTTCAGCTCTACATCGGAATGTGTGTTGGGCTCTGCGTCGGGACGTGTGTTGGGCTCTGCGTCGGGACGTGTGTTCGGCTCTGCGTCGGGACGTGTGTTGGGCTCTGCGTCGGGACGTGTGTTGGGCTCTGCGTCGGGACGTGTGTTCGGCTCTACATCAGGATTTCGCTTACTTTCAGCTCTACATCGGAATGTGTGTTGGGCTCTGCGTCGGGACGTGTGTTGGGCTCTGCGTCGGGACGTGGGTTGGGCTCTGCGTCGGGACGTGCGTTGGGCTCTGCGTCGGGACGTGCGTTGGGCTCTGCGTCGGGACGTGCGTTGGGCTCTGCGTCGGGACGTGCGTTGGGTTCTGCGTCGGGACGTGCCTTGGGCTCTACGTCGGGACGTGTGTTGGGCTCTACGTCGGGACGTGTGTTGGGCTCTGCGTCGGGACGTGTGTTGGGCTCTGCGTCGGGACGTGTGTTGGGCTCTGCGTCGGGACGTGTGTTGGACTCTACGTCGGGACGTGTGTTGGACTCTACGTCGGGACGTGTGTTAGGCTCTACATCAGGATTTAGCTTACTTTCAGGTCTACGTCGGGACGTGTGTTGGGCTCTACGTCGGGACGTGTGTTGGGCTCTACCTCAGGATTTAGCTTACTTTCCGCTCTGCGTCGGGACGTGTGTTGGGCTCTACCTCAGGATTTAGCTTACTTTCCGCTCTGCGTCGGGACGTTTGTTGGGCTCTACGTCAGGATTTAGCTTACTTTCCGCTCTGCGTCGGGACGTGTGTTAGGCTCTACCTCAGGATTTAGCTTACTTTCAGCTCTACATCGGAATGTGTGTTGGGCTCTGCGTCGGGACGTGTGTTGGGCTCTGCGTCGGGACGTGTGTTCGGCTCTACATCAGGATTTCGCTTACTTTCAGCTCTACATCGGAATGTGTGTTGGGCTCTGCGTCGGGACGTGTGTTGGGCTCTGCGTCGGGACGTGGGTTGGGCTCTGCGTCGGGACGTGCGTTGGGCTCTGCGTCGGGACGTGTGTTGGGCTCTCCGTCGGGATATGTGTTGGGCTCTCCGTCGGGACGTGTGTTGGGCTCTCCGTCGGGACGTGTGTTGGGCTCTCCGTCGGGACGTGTGTTGGGCTCTCCGTCGGGATGTGTGTTGGGCTCTCCGTCGGGACGTGTGTTGGGCTCTCCGTCGGGACGTGTGTTGGGCTCTACGTCGGGACGTGTGTTGGGCTCTGCGTCGGGACGTGTGTTGGGGTCTACCTCAGGATTAGCTTACTTTCCGCTCTGCGTAGGGACGTGTGTTGGGCTCTACCTCAGGATTTAGCTTACTTTCCGCTCTGCGTCGGGACGTGTGTTGGGCTCTACCTCAGGATTTAGCTTACTTTCCGCTCTGCGTCGGGACGTTTGTTGGGCTCTCCGTCGGGACGTGTGTTGGGCTCTCCGTCGGGATGTGTGTTGGGCTCTCCGTCGGGATGTGTGTTGGGCTCTCCGTCGGGACGTGTGTTGGGCTCTCCGTCGGGACGTGTGTTGGGCTCTACGTCGGGACGTGTGTTGGGCTCTACCTCAGGATTTAGCTTACTTTCAGCTCTACGTGGGGACGTGTGTTAGGCTCTACCTCAGGATTTAGCTTACTTTCCTCTCTGCTTCGGGACGTGTGTTGGGCTCTACCTCAGGATTTAGCTTACTTTCCGCTCTGCGTCGGGACGTGTGTTGGGCTCTACGTCGGGACGTGAGTTGGGCTCTACGTCGGGACGTGTGTTGGGCTCTACGTCGGGACGTGTGTTGGGCTCTACGTCGGGATCTGCGTTGGGCTCTACGTCGGGACGTGCGTTGGGCTCTACGTCAGGATTTAGCTTACTTTCAGCTCTACGTCGGGACGTGTGTTGGGCTCTCCGTCGGGGCGTGTGTTGGGCTCTCCGTCGGGACGTGTGTTGGGCTCTCCGTCGGGACGTGTGTTGGGCTCTCCGTCGGGACGTGTGTTGGGCTCTCCGTCGGGACGTGTGTTGGGCTCTCCGTCGGGACGTGTGTTGGGCTCTCCGTCGGGACGTGTGTTGGGGTCTACCTCAGGATTAGCTTACTTTCCGCTCTGCGTCGGGACGTGTGTTGGGCTCTACCTCAGGATTTAGCTTACTTTCCGCTCTGCGTCGGGACGTGTGTTGGGCTCTACCTCAGGATTTAGCTTACTTTCCGCTCTGCGTCGGGACGTTTGTTGGGCTCTACCTCAGGATTTAGCTTACTTTCCGCTCTGCGTCGGGACGTGTGTTAGGCTCTACCTCAGGATTTAGCTTACTTTCAGCTCTACATCGGAATGTGTGTTGGGCTCTGCGTCGGGACGTGTGTTGGGCTCTGCGTCGGGACGTATGTTCGGCTCTACATCAGGATTTCGCTTACTTTCAGCTCTACATCGGAATGTGTGTTGGCCTCTGCGTCGGGACGTGGGTTGGGCTCTGCGTCGGGACGTGCGTTGGGCTCTGCGTCGGGACGTGCGTTGGGCTCTGCGTCGGGACGTGCGTTGGGCTCTGCGTCGGGACGTGCGTTGGGCTCTGCGTCGGGACGTGCGTTGGGTTCTGCGTCGGGACGTGCGTTGGGCTCTGCGTCGGGACGTGCGTTGGGCTCTACGTCGGGACGTGTGTTGGGCTCTGCGTCGGGACGTGTGTTGGGCTCTGCGTCGGGACGTGTGTTGGGCTCTGCGTCGGGACGTGTGTTGGACTCTACGTCGGGACGTGTGTTAGGCTCTACATCAGGATTTAGCTTACTTTCAGGTCTACGTCGGGACGTGTGTTGGGCTCTACGTCGGGACGTGTGTTGGGCTCTACGTCAGGATTTAGCTTACTTTCCGCTCTGCGTCGGGACGTGTGTTAGGCTCTACCTCAGGATTTAGCTTACTTTCAGCTCTACATCGGAATGTGTGTTGGGCTCTGCGTCGGGACGTGTGTTGGGCTCTGCGTCGGGACGTGTGTTCGGCTCTACATCAGGATTTCGCTTACTTTCAGCTCTACATCGGAATGTGTGTTGGGCTCTGCGTCGGGACGTGTGTTGGGCTCTGCGTCGGGACGTGTGTTGAGCTCTGCGTCGGGACGTGCGTTGGGCTCTACGTCGGGACGTGTGTTGGGCTCTACGTCGGGACGTGTGTTGGGGTCTACCTCAGGATTTAGCTTACTTTCAGCTCTACGTCGGGACGTGCGTTGGGCTCTACGTCGGGACGTGCGTTGGGCTCTACGTCGGGACGTGCGTTGGGCTCTACGTCGCGACCTGCGTTGGCCTCTACGTCGCGACCTGCGTTGGGCTGTACGTCGCGACCTGCGTTGGGCTCTACGTCGCGACCTGCGTTGGGCTCTACGTCAGAATTTAGCTTACTTTCAGCTCTACGTCGGGACGTGTGTTGGGCTCTCCGTCGGGGCGAGTGTTGGGCTCTCCGTCGGGGCGTGTGTTGGGCTCTCCGTCGGGACGTGTGTTGGGCTCTCCGTCGGGACGTGTGTTGGGCTCTCCGTGGGGACGTGTGTTGGGCTCTCCTTCGGGACGTGTGTTAGGCTCTACATCAGGATTTAGCTTACTTTCAGGTCTACGTCGGGACGTGTGTTGGGCTCTACGTCGGGACGCGTGTTGGGCTCTACCTCAGGATTTAGCTTACTTTCAGCTCTACGTGGGGACGTGTGTTGGGCTCTACCTCAGGATTTAGCTTACTTTCAGCTCTACGTGGGGACGTGTGTTTGGCTCTACCTCAGGATTTAGCTTACTTTCCTCTCTGCTTCGGGACGTGTGTTGGGCTCTACCTCAGGATTTAGCTTACTTTCCGCTCTGCGTCGGGACGTGTGTTGGGCTCTACGTCGGGACGTGTTTTGGGCTCTACGTCGGGACGTGTGTTGGGCTCTACGTCGGGATGTGTGTTGGGCTCTACGTCGGGACCTGCGTTGGGCTCTACGTCGGGACGTGCGTTGGGCTCTACGTCAGGATTTAGCTTACTTTCAGCTCTACGTCGGGACGTGTGTTGGTCTCTCCGTCGGGGTGAGTGTTGGGCTCTCCGTCGGGACGTGTGTTGGGCTCTCCGTCGGGGCGTGTGTTGGGCTCTCCGTCGGGACGTGTGTTGGGCTCTCCGTCGGGACGTGTGTTGGGCTCTCCGTCGGGACGTGTGTTGGGCTCTCCGTCGGGACGTGTGTTGGGCTCTCCGTCGGGACGTGTGTTGGGCTCTACGTCGGGACGTGTGTTGGGCTCTACGTCGGGACGTGTGTTGGGCTCTGCGTCGGGACGTGTGTTGGGCTCTACCTCAGGATTAGCTTACTTTCCGCTCTGCGTCGGGACGTGTGTTGGGGTCTACCTCAGGATTAGCTTACTTTCCGCTCTGCGTCGGGACGTGTGTTGGGGTCTACCTCAGGATTTAGCTTACTTTCCGCTCTGCGTCGGGACGTGTGTTGGGCTCTACCTCAGGATTTAGCTTACTTTCCGCTCTGCGTCGGGACGTTTGTTGGGCTCTACCTCAGGATTTAGCTTACTTTCCGCTCTGCGTCGGGACGTGTGTTAGGCTCTACCTCAGGATTTAGCTTACTTTCAGCTCTACATCGGAATGTGTGTTGGGCTCTGCGTCGGGACGTGTGTTGGGCTCTGCGTCGGGACGTGTGTTCGGCTCTACATCAGGATTTCGCTTACTTTCAGCTCTACATCGGAATGTGTGTTGGGCTCTGCGTCGGGACGTGTGTTGGGCTCTGCGTTGGGACGTGGGTTGGGCTCTGCGTCGGGACGTGCGTTGGGCTCTGCGTCGGGACGTGCGTTGGGCTCTGCGTCGGGACGTGCGTTGGGCTCTGCGTCGGGACGTGGGTTGGGCTCTGCGTCGGGACGTGCGTTGGGCTCTGCGTCGGGACGTGCGTTGGGCTCTGCGTCGGGACGTGCGTTGGGCTCTGCGTCGGGACGTGCGTTGGGCTCTACGTCGGGACGTGCGTTGGGCTCTACGTCGGGACGTGTCTTGGGCTCTGCGTCGGGACGTGTGTTGGGCTCTGCGTCGGGACGTGTGTTAGGCTCTACCTCAGGATTTAGCTTACTTTCAGCTCTACATCGGAATGTGTGTTGGGCTCTGCGTCGGGACGTGTGTTGGGCTCTGCGTCGGGACGTGTGTTGGGCTCTGCGTCGGGACGTGTGTTGGGCTCTGCGTCGGGACGTGTGTTCGGCTCTACATCAGGATTTCGCTTACTTTCAGCTCTACATCGGAATGTGTGTTGGGCTCTGCGTCGGGACGTGTGTTGGGCTCTGCGTCGGGACGTGTGTTGGGCTCTGCGTCGGGACGTGTGTTGGGCTCTGCGTCGGGACGTGTGTTGGGGTCTACCTCAGGATTTAGCTTACTTTCAGCTCTACGTCGGGACGTGCGTTGGGCTCTACGTCGGGACGTGCGTTGGGCTCTACGTCGGGACGTGCGTTGGCCTCTACGTCGCGACCTGCGTTGGGCTCTACGTCGCGACCTGCGTTGGGCTCTACGTCAGAATTTAGCTTACTTTCAGCTCTACGTCGGGACGTGTGTTGGGCTCTCCGTCGGGGCGAGTGTTGGGCTCTCCGTCGGGGCGTGTGTTGGGCTCTCCGTCGGGGCGTGTGTTGGGCTCTCCGTCGGGACGTGTGTTGGGCTCTCCTTCGGGACGTGTGTTAGGCTCTACATCAGGATTTAGCTTACTTTCAGGTCTACGTCGGGACGTGTGTTGGGCTCTACGTCGGGACGTGTGTTGGGCTCTACCTCAGGATTTAGCTTACTTTCAGCTCTACGTGGGGACGTGTGTTGGGCTCTACCTCAGGATTTAGCTTACTTTCAGCTCTACGTGGGGACGTGTGTTTGGCTCTACCTCAGGATTTAGCTTACTTTCCTCTGCGCTTCGGGACGTGTGTTGGGCTCTACCTCAGGATTTAGCTTACTTTCCGCTCTGCGTCGGGACGTGTGTTGGGCTCTACGTCGGGACGTGTGTTGGGCTCTACGTCGGGACGTGTGTTGGGCTCTACGTCGGGACCTGCGTTGGGCTCTACGTCGGGACCTGCGTTGGGCTCTACGTCGGGACCTGCGTTGGGCTCTACGTCGGGACCTGCGTTGGGCTCTACGTCAGGATTTAGCTTACTTTCAGCTCTACGTCGGGACGTGTGTTGGTCTCTCCGTCGGGGTGAGTGTTGGGCTCTCCGTCGGGACGTGTGTTGGGCTCTCCGTCGGGGCGTGTGTTGGGCTCTCCGTCGGGACGTGTGTTGGGCTCTCCGTCGGGGCGTGTGTTGGGCTCTCCGTCGGGACGTGTGTTGGGCTCTCCGTCGGGACGTGTGTTGGGCTCTCCGTCGGGACGTGTGTTGGGCTCTACGTCGGGACGTGTGTTGGGCTCTGCGTCGGGACGTGTGTTGGGCTCTACCTCAGGATTAGCTTACTTTCCGCTCTGCGTCGGGACGTGTGTTGGGCTCTACCTCAGGATTTAGCTTACTTTCCGCTCTGCGTCGGGACGTGTGTTGGGCTCTACCTCAGGATTTAGCTTACTTTCCGCTCTGCGTCGGGACGTGTGTTGGGCTCTACCTCAGGATTTAGCTTACTTTCCGCTCTGCGTCGGGACGTGTGTTGGGCTCTACCTCAGGATTTAGCTTACTTTCCGCTCTGCGTCGGGACGTGTGTTGGGCTCTACCTCAGGATTTAGCTTACTTTCCGCTCTGCGTCGGGACGTGTGTTAGGCTCTACCTCAGGATTTAGCTTACTTTCAGCTCTACATCGGAATGTGTGTTGGGCTCTGCGTCGGGACGTGTGTTGGGCTCTGCGTCGGGACGTGTGTTGGGCTCTGCGTCGGGACGTGTGTTCGGCTCTACATCAGGATTTCGCTTACTTTCAGCTCTACATCGGAATGTGTGTTGGGCTCTGCGTCGGGACGTGTGTTGGGCTCTGCGTCGGGACGTGCGTTGGGCTCTTTGTCGGGACGTGCGTTGGGCTCTGCGTCGGGACGTGCGTTGGGCTCTGCGTCGGGACGTGCGTTGGGCTCTGCGTCGGGACGTGCGTTGGGCTCTGCGTCGGGACGTGCGTTGGGCTCTGCGTCGGGACGTGTGTTGGGCTCTGCGTCGGGACGTGTGTTGGGCTCTACGTCGGGACGTGTGTTGGGCTCTACCTCAGGATTTAGCTTACTTTCCGCTCTGCGTCGGGACGTGTGTTAGGCTCTACCTCAGGATTTAGCTTACTTTCAGCTCTACATCGGAATGTGTGTTGGGTTCTGCGTCGGGACGTGTGTTGGGCTCTGCGTCGGGACGTGTGTTCGGCTCTACATCAGGATTTCGCTTACTTTCAGCTCTACATCGGAATGTGTGTTGGGCTCTGCGTCGGGACGTGTGTTGGGCTCTGCGTCGGGACGTGTGTTGGGCTCTGCGTCGGGACGTGTGTTGGGCTCTGCGTCGGGACGTGTGTTGGGCTCTGCGTCGGGACGTGTGTTGGGCTCTGCGTCGGGACGTGTGTTGGGCTCTACGTCGGGACGTGTGTTGGGCTCTACGTCGGGATTTAGCTTACTTTCAGCTCTACGTCGGGACGTGTGTTGGTCTCTCCGTCGGGGTGAGTGTTGGGCTCTCCGTCGGGACGTGTGTTGGGCTCTCCGTCGGGGCGTGTGTTGGGCTCTCCGTCGGGACGTGTGTTGGGCTCTCCGTCGGGGCGTGTGTTGGGCTCTCCGTCGGGACGTGTGTTGGGCTCTCCGTCGGGACGTGTGTTGGGCTCTACGTCGGGACGTGTGTTGGGCTCTGCGTCGGGACGTGTGTTGGGCTCTACCTCAGGATTAGCTTACTTTCCGCTCTGCGTCGGGACGTGTGTTGGGCTCTACCTCAGGATTTAGCTTACTTTCCGCTCTGCGTCGGGACGTGTGTTGGGCTCTACCTCAGGATTTAGCTTACTTTCCGCTCTGCGTCGGGACGTGTGTTGGGCTCTACCTCAGGATTTAGCTTACTTTCCGCTCTGCGTCGGGACGTGTGTTGGGCTCTACCTCAGGATTTAGCTTACTTTCCGCTCTGCGTCGGGACGTGTGTTGGGCTCTACCTCAGGATTTAGCTTACTTTCCGCTCTGCGTCGGGACGTGTGTTAGGCTCTACCTCAGGATTTAGCTTACTTTCAGCTCTACATCGGAATGTGTGTTGGGCTCTGCGTCGGGACGTGTGTTGGGCTCTGCGTCGGGACGTGTGTTGGGCTCTGCGTCGGGACGTGTGTTCGGCTCTACATCAGGATTTCGCTTACTTTCAGCTCTACATCGGAATGTGTGTTGGGCTCTGCGTCGGGACGTGTGTTGGGCTCTGCGTCGGGACGTGCGTTGGGCTCTTTGTCGGGACGTGCGTTGGGCTCTGCGTCGGGACGTGCGTTGGGCTCTGCGTCGGGACGTGCGTTGGGCTCTGCGTCGGGACGTGCGTTGGGCTCTGCGTCGGGACGTGCGTTGGGCTCTGCGTCGGGACGTGTGTTGGGCTCTACGTCGGGACGTGTGTTGGGCTCTACCTCAGGATTTAGCTTACTTTCCGCTCTGCGTCGGGACGTGTGTTAGGCTCTACCTCAGGATTTAGCTTACTTTCAGCTCTACATCGGAATGTGTGTTGGGCTCTGCGTCGGGACGTGTGTTGGGCTCTGCGTCGGGACGTGTGTTCGGCTCTACATCAGGATTTCGCTTACTTTCAGCTCTACATCGGAATGTGTGTTGGGCTCTGCGTCGGGACGTGTGTTGGGCTCTGCGTCGGGACGTGTGTTGGGCTCTGCGTCGGGACGTGTGTTGGGCTCTGCGTCGGGACGTGTGTTGGGCTCTGCGTCGGGACGTGTGTTGGGCTCTGCGTTGGGACGTGTGTTGGGCTCTGCGTCGGGACGTGTGTTGGGCTCTACGTCGGGACGTGTGTTGGGCTCTACGTCGGGATTTAGCTTACTTTCAGCTCTACGTCGGGACGTGCGTTGGGCTCCACGTCGGGACGTGCGTTGGGCTCTACGTCGGGACGTGCGTTGGGCTCTACGTCGGGACGTGCGTTGGGCTCTACGTCGGGACGTGCGTTGGCCTCTACGTCGCGACCTGCGTTGGGCTCTACGTCGCGACCTGCGTTGGGCTCTGCGTCGCGACCTGCGTTGGGCTCTACGTCAGAATTTAGCTTACTTTCAGCTCTACGTCGGGACGTGTGTTGGGCTCTCCGTCGGGGCGAGTGTTGGGCTCTCCGTCGGGGCGAGTGTTGGGCTCTCCGTCGGGGCGTGTGTTGGGCTCTCCGTCGGGACGTGTGTTGGGCTCTACTTCGGGACGTGTGTTGGGCTCTACGTGGGGATTTAGCTTACTTCCAGCTCTACGTCGGGACGTGTGTTGGACTCTACGTCGGGACGTGTGTTGGACTCTACGTCGGGACGTGTGTTGGACTCTACGTCGGGACGTGTGTTGGACTCTACGTCGAGACGTGTGTTAGGCTCTACATCAGGATTTAGCTTACTTTCAGGTCAATGTCGGGACGTGCGTTGGGTTCTACGTCGGGACGTGTGTTGGGCTCTACCTCAGGATTTAGCTTACTTTCCGCTCTGCGTCGGGACGTGTGTTGGGCTCTACCTCAGGATTTAGCTTACTTTCCGCTCTGCGTCGGGTCGTGTGTTGGGCTCTACCTCAGGATTTAGCTTACTTTCCGCTCTGCGTCGGGACGTGTGTTGGGCTCTACCTCAGGATTTAGCTTACTTTCCGCTCTGCGTCGGGACGAGTGTTGGGCTCTACGTCGGGACGAGTGTTGGGCTCTACGTCGGGACGAGTGTTGGGCTCTAAGTCGGGACGTGTGTTGGGCTCTACGTCGGGACGTGTGTTGGGCTCTACGTCGGGAAGTGTGTTGGGCTCTACGTCGGGACGTGTGCTGGGCTCTACGTCGGGACGTGTGCTGGGCTCTACGTCGGGACGTGTGTTGGGCTCTACGTCGGGACGTGTGTTGGGCTCTACGTCGGGACGTGTGTTGGGCTCTACGTCGGGACGTGTGTTGGGCTCTACGTCGGGACGTGTGTTGGGCTCTACGTCGGGACGTGTGTTGGGCTCTACGTCGGGACGTGTGTTGGGCTCTACGTCAGGATTTAGCTTACTTTAAGATCTACGTCGGGACGTGTGTTGGGCTCTACGTCGGGACGTGTGTTGGGCTCTACGTCGGGACGTGTGTTGGGCTCTACGTCGGGATTTAGCTTACTTCTAGCTCTACGTCGGGACGTAGCTTACTTCCAGCTCTACGTCGGGACGTGTGTTGGACTCTACGTCGGGACGTGTGTTGGGCTCTACCTCAGGATTTAGCTTACTTTCAGCTCTACGTCGGGACGTGTGTTGGGCTCTACGTCGGGATTTAGCTTACTTCCAGCTCTACGTCGGGACGTGTGTTGGGCTCTACGTCGGGATTTAGCTTACTTCCAGCTCTACGTCTAGACGTGTGTTGGGCTCTACGTCGGGACGTGTGTTGGGATCTACGTCGGGACGTGTGTTGGGCTCTACGTCGGGACGTGTGTTGGGCTTTACCTTAGGATTTAGCTTAATTTCAGCTCTACGTGGGGACGTGTGTTGGGCTCTACCTCAGGATTTAGCATACTTTCCGCTCTGCGTCGGGACGTGTGTTGGGCTCTACCTCAGGATTTAGCTTACATTCAGCTCTACGTCGGGACGTGTGTTGGGCTCTACGTCGGGACGTGTGTTGGGCTCTACGTCGGGATTTAGCTTACTTCCAGGTCTACGTCGGGACGTGTGTTGGACTCTACGTCGGGACGTGTGTTGGACTCTACGTCGGGACGTGTGTTGGACTCTACGTCGGGACGTGTGTTGGACTCTACGTCGGGACGTGTGTTGGACTCTACATCAGGATTTAGCTTACTTTCAGGTCTACGTCGGGATGTGTGTTGGGCTCTACGTCGGGACGTGTGTTGGGGTCTACCTCAGGATTTAGCTTACTTTCAGCTCTACGTGGGGACGTGTGTTGGGCTCTACCTCAGGATTTAGCTTACTTTCCTCTCTGCTTCGGGACGTGTGTTGGGCTCTACCTCAGGATTTAGCTTACTTTCCGCTCTGCGTCGGGACGTGTGTTCGGCTCTACCTCAGGATTTAGCTTACTTTCCGCTCTGCGTCGGGACTTGTGTTGGGCTCTACATCAGGATTTAGCTTACTTTCAGCTCTACGTCGGGACGTGCGTTGGGCTCTACGTCGGGACCTGCGTTGGGCTCTACGTCGGGACGTGCGTTGGGTTCTACGTCGGGACGTGCGTTGGGCTCTACGTCGGGACGTGCGTTGGGCTCTATGTCGGGACGTGCGTTGGGCTCTACATCGGGACGTGCGTTGGGCTCTACGTCGGGACGTGTGTTGGGCTCTACATCAGGATTTAGCTTACTTTCAGCTCTACGTCGGGACGTGTGTTGGGCTCTACGTCGGGACGTGTGTTTGGCTCTGCCTCGGGACGTGTGTTTGGCTCTGCGTCGGGACGTGTGTTGGGCTCTACATCGGGACGTGTGTTGGGCTCTACCTCAGGATTTAGCTTACTTTCAGCTCTACGTGGGGACGTGTGTTGGGCTCTACCTCAGGATTTAGCTTACTTTCAGCTCTACGTGGGGACGTGTGTTGGGCTCTACCTCAGGATTTAGCTTACTTTCAGCTCTACGTCGGGACGTGTGTTGGGCTCTACGTCGGGACGTGTGTTGGGCTCTGCGTCGGGACGTGTGTTGGGCTCTACGTCGGGACGTGTGTTGGGCTCTACGTCGGGACGTGTGTTGGGCTCTACGTCGGGACGTGTGTTGGGCTCTACGTCGGGACGTGTGTTGGGCTCTACGTCGGGACGTGTGTTGGGCTCTACGTCGGGACGTGTGTTGGGCTCTACGTCGGGACGTGTGTTGGGTTCTACCTCGGGATTTAGCTTACTTTCAGCTCTACGTGGGGACGTGTGTTGGGCTCTACCTCGGGATTTAGCTTACTTTCCGCTCTGCGTCGGGACGTGTGTTGGGCTCTACCTCGGGATTTAGCTTACTTTCACCTCTGCGACGGGACGTGTGTTGGGCTCTAACTCAGGATTTAGCTTACTTTCCGCTCTGCGTCGGGACGTGTGTTGGGCTCTACCACAGGATTTAGCTTACTTTCCGCTCTGCGTCGGGACGTGTGTTGGGCTCTACCTCAGGATTTAGCTTACTTTCCGCTCTACGTCGGGACGTGTGTTGGGCTCTACGTCGGGACGTGTGTTGGGCTCTACGTCGGGATTTAGCTTACTTCCAGCTCTACGTCGGGACGTGTGTTGGACTCTACGTCGGGACGTGTGTTGGGCTCTACGTCGGGATTTAGCTTACTTCCAGCTCTACGTCGGGACGTGTGTTGGACTCTACGTCGGGACGTGTGTTGGACTCTACATCGGGACGTGTGTTGGACTCTACCTCAGGATTTAGCTTCCTTTCCGCTCTCCGTCGGGTCGTGCGTTGGGCTCTACCTCAGGATTTAGCTTACTTTCAGGTCTACGTCGGGACGTGTGTTGGGCTCTATGTCGGGACGTGTGTTGGGCTCTACGTCGGGACGTGTGTTGGGCTCTACCTCAGGATTTAGCTTACTTTCAGCTCTGCGTCGGGACGTGTGTTGGGCTCTGCGTCGGGACGTGTGTTGGGCTCTGCGTCGGGACGTGTGTTGGGCTCTACATCAGGATTTAGCTTACTTTCAGCTCTACGTCGGGACGTGTGTTGGGCTCTACGTCGGGACGTGTGTTGGGCTCTACGTCGGGACGTGTGTTGGGCTCCACGTCGGGACGTGTGTGGGGCTCCACGTCGGGACGTGTGTGGGGCTCCACGTCGGGACGTGTGTGGGGCTCCACGTCGGGACGTGTGTGGGGCTCCCCGTCGGGACGTGTGTGGGGCTCCACGTCGGGACGTGTGTTTTGCTCTACATCAGGATTTAGCTTACTTTCAGCTCTACGTCGGGACGTGTGTAGGGCTCTACGTCGGGATTTAGCTTACTTCCAGCTCTACGTCGGGACGTGTGTTGGACTCTACGTCGGGACGTGTGTTGGGCTCTTCGTCGGGACGTGTGTTGGGCTCTACGTCGGGACGTGTGTTGGGCTCTACGTCGGGACGTGTGTTGGGCTCTACGTCGGGACGTGTGTTGGGCTCTACGTCGGGACGTGTGTTGGGCTCTACGTCGGGACGTGTGTTGGGCTCTACGTCGAGACGTGTGTTGGGCTCTACATCAGGATTTAGCTTACTTTCAGCTCTACGTCGGGACGTGTGTTGGGCTCTACGTCGGGACGTGTTTTGGGCTCTACGTCGGGACGTGTGTTGGGCTCTACGTCGGGACGTGTGTTGGGCTCTGCGTCGGGACGTGTGTTGGGCTGTGCGTCGGGACGTGTGTTGGGCTCTACATCAGGATTTAGCTTACTTTCAGCTCTACATCGGAACGTGTGTTGGGCTCTACGTCGGGACGTGTGTTGGGCTCTGCGTCGGGACGTGTGTTGGGCTCTACATCAGGATTTAGCTTACTTTCAGCTCTACATCGGAACGTGTGTTGGGCTCTACGTCGGGACGTGCGTTGGGCTCTACGTCGGGACGTGCGTTGGGCTCTACGTCGGGACGTGCGTTGGGCTCTACGTCGGGACGTGCGTTGGGCTCTACGTCGGGACGTGAGTTGGGCTCTACGTCGGGACGTGTGTTGGGCTCTACGTCGGGACGTGTGTTGGGCTCTACGTCGGGACGTGTGTTGGGCTCTGCGTCGGGACGTGTGTTGGGCTCTACATCAGGATTTAGCTTACTTTCAGCTCTACATCGGAACGTGTGTTGGGCTCTACGTCGGGACGTGTGTTGGGCTCTGCGTCGGGACGTGTGTTGGGCTCTACATCAGGATTTAGCTTACTTTCAGCTCTACATCGGAACGTGTGTTGGGCTCTACGTCGGGACGTGTGTTTGGCTCTGCGTCGGGACGTGTGTTGCGCTCTGCGTCGGGACGTGTGTTGGGCTCTTCGTCGGGACGTGTGTGGGGCTCTGCGTCGGGACGTGTGTGGGGCTCTGCGTCGGGACGTGTGTGGGGCTCTGCGTCGGGACGTGTGTGGGGCTCTACGTCGGGACGTGTGTGGGGCTCTACGTCGGGACGTGTGTGGGGCTCTACGTCGGGACGTGTGTGGGGCTCTACGTCGGGACGTGTGTTGCGCTCTGCGTCGGGACGTGCGTTGGGCTTTACCTCAGGATTTATCTTACTTTCAGGTCTACGTCGGGACGTGTGTTGGGCTCTACATCGGGACGTGTATTGGGCTCTACCTCAGGATTTAGCTTACTTTCCGCTCTGCGTCGGGACGTGTTTTGGGCTCTACCTCAGGATTTAGCTTACTTTCCGCTCTGCGTCGGGATGTGTGTTGGGCTCTACGTCGGGACGTGTGTTGGGCTCTGCGTCGGGACGTGTGTTGGGCTCTACGTCGGGACGTGTGTTTGGCTCTGCCTCGGGACGTGTGTTTGGCTCTGCGTCGGGACGTGTGTTGGGCTCTACATCGGGACGTGTGTTGGGCTCTACCTCAGGATTTAGCTTACTTTCAGCTCTACGTGGGGACGTGTGTTGGGCTCTACCTCAGGATTTAGCTTACTTTCAGCTCTACGTGGGGACGTGTGTTGGGCTCTACCTCAGGATTTAGCTTACTTTCAGCTCTACGTCGGGACGTGTGTTGGGCTCTACGTCGGGACGTGTGTTGGGCTCTACGTCGGGACGTGTGTTGGGCTCTACGTCGGGACGTGTGTTGGGCTCTACGTCGGGACGTGTGTTGGGCTCTACGTCGGGACGTGTGTTGGGCTCTACGTCGGGACGTGTGTTGGGCTCTACCTCGGGATTTAGCTTACTTTCAGCTCTACGTGGGGACGTGTGTTGGGCTCTACCTCGGGATTTAGCTTACTTTCAGCTCTACGTGGGGACGTGTGTTGGGCTCTACCTCAGGATTTAGCTTACTTTCCGCTCTGCGTCGGGACGTGTGTTGGGCTCTACCTCAGGATTTAGCTTACTTTCACCTCTGCGACGGGACGTGTGTTGGGCTCTAACTCAGGATTTAGCTTACTTTCCGCTCTGCGTCGGGACGTGTGTTGGGCTCTACCTCAGGATTTAGCTTACTTTCCGCTCTGCGTCGGGACGTGTGTTGGGCTCTACCTCAGGATTTAGCTTACTTTCCGCTCTACGTCGGGACGTGTGTTGGGCTCTACGTCGGGACGTGTGTTCGGCTCTACGTCGGGATTTAGCTTACTTCCAGCTCTACGTCGGGACGTGTGTTGGACTCTACGTCGGGACGTGTGTTGGACTCTACGTCGGGACGTGTGCTGGACTCTACCTCAGGATTTAGCTTCCTTTCCGCTCTCCGTCGGGTCGTGCGTTGGGCTCTACCTCAGGATTTAGCTTACTTTCAGGTCTACGTCGGGACGTGTGTTGGGCTCTATGTCGGGACGTGTGTTGGGCTCTACGTCGGGACGTGTGTTGGGCTCTACCTCAGGATTTAGCTTACTTTCAGCTCTGCGTCGGGACGTGTGTTGGGCTCTGCGTCGGGACGTGTGTTGGGCTCTACATCAGGATTTAGCTTACTTTCAGGTCTACGTCGGGACGTGTGTTGGGCTCTACGTCGGGACGTGTGTTGGGCTCTACGTCGGGACGTGTGTTGGGCTCTACGTCGGGACGTGTGTGGGGCTCTACGTCCGGACGTGTGTGGGGTTCCACGTCGGGACGTGTGTGGGGCTCCACGTCGGGACGTGTGTGGGGCTCCACGTCGGGACGTGTGTGGGGCTCCACGTCGGGACGTGTGTGGGGCTCTACATCAGGATTTAGCTTACTTTCAGCTCTACGTCGGGACGTGTGTAGGGCTCTACGTCGGGATTTAGCTTACTTCCAGCTCTACGTCGGGACGTGTGTTGGACTCTACGTCGGGACGTGTGTTGGACTCTACGTCGGGACGTGTGTTGGACTCTACGTCGGGACGTGTGTTGGACTTTACGTCGGGACGTGCGTTGGGCTCTACCTCAGGATTTTGCTTACTTTCAGCTCTACGTGGGGACGTGTGTTGGGCTCTACCTCAGGATTTAGCTTACTTTCCGCTCTGCGTCGGGACGTGTGTTGGGCTCTACCTCAGGATTTAGCTTACTTTCCGCTCTGCGTCGGGACTTGTGTTGGGCTCTACCTCAGGATTTAGCTTACTTTCCGCTCTACGTCGGGACGTGCGTTGGGCTCTACGTCGGGACGTGCGTTGGGCTCTACGTCGGGACGTGCGTTGGGCTCTACGTCGGGACGTGCGTTGGGCTCTACGTCGGGACCTGCGTTGGGCTCTACGTCGGGACGTGCGTTGGGCTCTACGTCGGGATTTAGCTTTCTTTCAGGTCTACGTCGGGACGTGTGTTGGGCTCTACATCGGGACATGTGTTGGGCTCTACCTCAGGATTTAGCTTACTTTCAGCTCTACGTGGGGACGTGTGTTGGGCTCTACCTCAGGATTTAGCTTACTTTCCGCTCTGCGTCGGGACGTGTTTTGGGCTCTACCTCAGGATTTAGCTTACTTTCCGCTCTGAGTCGGGACGTGTGTTGGGCTCTGCGTCGGGACGTGTGTTGGGCTCTGCGTCGGGACGTGTGTTTGGCTCTGCGTCGGGACGTGTGTTTGGCTCTGTCTCGGGACGTGTGTTGGGCTCTGCGTCGGGACGTGTGTTGGGCTCTGCGTCGGGACGTGTGTTGGGCTCTACCTCAGGATTTAGCTTACTTTCCGCTCTGCGTTTGGACGTGTGTTGGGCTCTACCTCAGGATTTAGCTTACTTTCTGCTCTACGTGGGGACGTGTGTTGGGCTCTCCCTCAGGATTTAGCTTACTTTCAGCTCTACGTCGGGACGTGTGTTGGGCTCTAGGTCGGGATTTAGCTTACTTCCAGCTCTACGTCGGGACGTGTGTTGGACTCTATGTCGGGACGTGTGTTGGACTCTATGTCGGGACGTGTGTTGGGCTCTACCTCAGGATTTAGCTTACTTTCCGCTCTGCGTCGGGACGTGTGTTGGGCTCTACCTCAGGATTTAGCTTACTTTCAGCTCTACGTCGGGACCTGTGTTGGGCTCTAGGTCGGGACGTGTGTTATGCTCTAGGTCGGGACATGTGCTGGGCTCTAGGTCGGGACGTGTGTTGGGCTCTAGGTCGGGACGTGTGTTGGGCTCTACGTCGGGACGTGTGTTGGGCTCTACGTCGGGACGTGTTTTGGGCTCTACGTCGGGACGTGTGTTGGGCTCTACGTCGGGACGTGTGTTGGGCTCTACGTCGGGACGTGTGTTGGGCTCTACGTCGGGACGTGTGTTGGGCTCTACGTCGGGATTTAGCTTACTTCCAGCTCTACGTCGGGATTTAGCTTACTTTCAGCTCTACGTCGGGACGTGTGTTGGGCTCTGCGTCGGGACGTGTGTTGGGCTCTGCGTCGGGACGTGTGTTGGGCTCTGCGTCGGGACGTGTGTTGGGCTCTGCGTCGGGACGTGTGTTGGGCTCTGCGTCGGGACGTGTGTTGGGCTCTAGGTCGGGACGTGTGTTGGGCTCTAGGTCGGGACGTGTGTTGGGCTCTAGGTCGGGACGTGTGTTGGGCTCTAGGTCGGGACGTGTGTTGGGCTCTAGGTCGGGACGTGTGTTGGGCTCTAGGTCGGGACGTGTGTTGGGCTCTAGGTCGGGACGTGTGTTGGGCTCTACCTCAGGATTTAGCTTACTTTCAGCTCTACGTGGGGACGTGTGTTGGGCTCTACCTCAGGATTTAGCTTACTTTCCGCTCTGCGTCGGGACGTGTGTTGGGCTCTAGGTCGGGACGTGTGTTGGGTGTTACGTCGGGACGTGTGTTGGGCTCTACGTCGGGACGTGTGTTGGGCTCTACGTCGGGACGTGTGTTGGGCTTTACGTCGGGACGTGTGTTGGGCTCTACGTCGGGACGTGTGTTGGGCTCTACGTCGGGACGTGTGTTGGGCTCTAGGTCGGGACGTGTGTTGGGCTCTACCTCAGGATTTAGCTTACTTTCAGCTCTACGTGGGGACGTGTGTTGGGCTCTACCTCAGGATTTAGCTTACTTTCCGCTCTGCGTCGGGACATGTGTTGGGCTCTACCTCAGGATTAAGCCTACTTTCCGCTCTGCGTCGGACGTGTGTTGGGCTCTACGTCGGGACGTGTGTTGGGCTCTGCGTCGGGACGTGTGTGGGGCTCTGCGTCGGGACGTGTGTGGGGCTCTGCGTCGGGACGTGTGTGGGGCTCTGCGTCGGGACGTGTGTGGGGCTCTACGTCGGGACGTGTGTGGGGCTCTGCGTCGGGACGTGTGTGGGGCTCTACGTCGGGACGTGTGTGGGGCTCTACGTCGGGACGTGTGTGGGGCTCTACGTCGGGACGTCTGTGGGGCTCTACGTCGGGACGTGTGTTGGGCTCTACGTCGGGACGTGTGTTGGGCTCTAGGTCGGGACGTGTGTTGGGCTCTAGGTCGGGACGTGTGTTGGGCTCTACGTCGGGACGTGTGTTGGGCTCTACGTCGGGACGTGTGTTGGGCTCTACGTCGGGACGTGTGTTGGGCTCTACGTCGGGACGTGTGTTGGGCTCTACGTCGGGACGTGTGTTGGGCTCTACGTCGGGATTTAGCTTACTTCCAGCTCTACGTCGGGATTTAGCTTACTTCCAGCTCTACGTCGGGATTTAGCTTACTTTCTGCTCTACGTCGGGACGTGTGTTGGGCTCTACGTCGGGACGTGTGTTGGGCTCTAGGTCGGGACGTGTCTTGGGCTCTGCGTCGGGACGTGTGTTGGGCTCTGCGTCGGGACGTGTGTTTGGCTCTGCGTCGGGACGTGTGTTGGGCTCTGCGTCGGGACGTGTGTTGGGCTCTGCGTCGGGACGTGTGTTGGGCTCTACCTCAGGATTTAGCTTACTTTCCGCTCTGCGTTTGGACGTGTGTTGGGCTCTACCTCAGGATTTAGCTTACTTTCTGCTCTACGTGGGGACGTGTGTTGGGCTCTCCCTCAGGATTTAGCTTACTTTCAGCTCTACGTCGGGACGTGTGTTGGGCTCTACGTCGCGATTTAGCTTACTTTCAGCTCTACGTCGGGACGTGTGTTGGACTCTACGTCGGGACGTGTGTTGGACTCTATGTCGGGACGTGTGTTGGGCTCTACCTCAGGATTTAGCTTACTTTCCGCTCTGCGTCGGGATGTGTGTTGGGCTCTACCTCAGGATTTAGCTTACTTTCAGCTCTACGTCGGGACGTGTGTTGGTCTCTACGTCGGGACGTGTGTTGGGCTCTAGGTCGGGACGTGTGTTGGGCTCTAGGTCGGGACGTGTGTTGGGCTCTAGGTCGGGACGTGTGTTGGGCTCTGCGTCGGGACGTGTGTTGGGCTCTACGTCGGGACGTGTGT
The DNA here is from genome assembly GCF_034619465.1 of Leptosomus discolor. Taxonomy (NCBI): domain Eukaryota; kingdom Metazoa; phylum Chordata; class Aves; order Leptosomiformes; family Leptosomidae; genus Leptosomus; species Leptosomus discolor. Next base: position 4,220,582 of record NW_028237788.1, read on the forward strand.
TGGGCTCTAGGTCGGGACGTGTGTTGGGCTCTAGGTCGGGACGTGTGTTGGGCTCTACGTCGGGACGTGTGTTGGGCTCTAGGTCGGGACGTGTGTTGGGCTCTAGGTCGGGACGTGTGTTGGGCTCTAGGTCGGGACGTGTGTTGGGCTCTACCTCAGGATTTAGCTTACTTTCCGCTCTGCGTCGGGACGTGTGTTGGGCTCTAGGTCGGGACGTGTGTTGGGCTCTAGGTCGGGACGTGTGTTGGGCTCTACGTCGGGACGTGTGTTGGGCTCTACGTCGGGACGTGTGTTGGGCTCTACGTAGGGACGTGTGTTGGGCTCTACGTCGGGACGTGTGTTGGGCTCTACGTCGGGACGTGTGTTGGGCTCTACGTCGGGACGTGTGTTGGGCTCTACGTCGGGACGTGTGTTGGGCTCTACGTCGGGACGTGTGTTGGGCTCTACGTCGGGACGTGTGTTGGGTTCTACGTCGGGACGTGTGTTGGGCTCTAGGTCGGGACGTGTGTTGGGCTCTACCTCAGGATTTAGCTTACTTTCAGCTCTACGTGGGGACGTGTGTTGGGCTCTACCTCAGGATTTAGCTTACTTTCCGCTCTGCGTCGGGACATGTCTTGGGCTCTACCTCAGGATTAAGCCTACTTTCCGCTGTGCGTCGGGACGTGTGTTGGGCTCTACGTCGGGACGTGTGTTGGGCTCTGCGTCGGGACGTGTGTTGGGCTCTACATCATGATTTAGCTTACTTGCAGCTCTACATCGGAACGTGTGTTGGGCTCTACGTCGGGACGTGTGTTTGGCTCTGCGTCGGGACGTGTGTTGGGCTCTGCGTCGGGACGTGTGTGGGGCTCTGCGTCGGGACGTGTGTGGGGCTCTGCGTCGGGACGTGTGTGGGGCTCTGCGTCGGGACGTGTGTGGGGCTCTGCGTCGGGACGTGTGTGGGGCTCTACGTCGGGACGTGTGTGGGGCTCTGCGTCGGGACGTGTGTGGGGCTCTACGTCGGGACGTGTGTGGGGCTCTACGTCGCGACGTGTGAGGGGCTCTACGCTGGGATGTCTGTGGGGCTCTGCGTCGGGACGTGTGTTGGGCTCTACCTCAGGATTTAGCTTACTTTCCGCTCTCCGTCGGGACGTGTGTTGGGCTCTACCTCAGGATTTAGCTTACTTTCAGCTCTACGTCGGGACGTGTGTTGGGCTCTAGGTCGGGATGTGTGTTGGGCTCTACGTCGGGACGTGTGTTGGGCTCTAGGTCGGGACGTGTGTTGGGCTCTAGGTCGGGACGTGTGTTGGGCTCTAGGTCGGGACGTGTGTTGGGCTCTACGTCGGGACGTGTGTTGGGCTCTGCGTCGGGACGTGTGTTGGGCTCTGCGTCGGGACGTGTGTTGGGCTCTACGTCGGGACGTGTGTTGGGCTCCACGTCGGGACGTGTGTTGGGCTCTACGTCGGGACGTGTCTTGGGCTCTACGTCGGGACGTGTGTTGGGCTCTAGGTCGGGACGTGTGTTGGGCTCTACCTCAGGATTTAGCTTACTTTCCGCTCTGCGTCGGGACGTGTGTTGGGCTCTAGGTCGGGACGTGTGTTGGGCTCTAGGTCGGGACGTGTGTTGGGCTCTAGGTCGGGACGTGTGTTGGGCTCTACGTCGGGACGTGTGTTGGGCTCTATGTCGGGACGTGTGTTGGGCTCTACCTCAGGATTTAGCTTACTTTCAGGTCTACGTCTGGACGTGTGTTGGGCTCTACATCGGGACGTGTGTTGGGCTCTACCTCAGGATTTAGCTTACTTTCCGCTCTGCGTCGGGACGTGTTTTGGGCTCTACCTCAGGATTTAGCTTACTTTCCGCTCTGCGTCGGGACGTGTGTTGGGCTCTACATCGGGACGTGTGTTGGGTCTAGGTCGGGACGTGTGTTGGGCTCTACCTCAGGATTTAGCTTACTTTCCGCTCTACGTGGGGACGTGTGTTGGGCTCTACCTCAGGATTTAGCTTACTTTCAGCTCTACGTCGGGACGTGTGTTGGGCTCTAGGTCGGGACGTGTGTTGGGCTCTAGGTCGGGACGTGTGTTGGGCTCTAGGTCGGGACGTGTGTTGGGCTCTACGTCGGGACGTGTGTTGGGCTCTACGTCGGGACGTGTGTTGGGCTCTACGTCGGGACGTGTGTTGGGCTCTACGTCGGGATTTAGCTTACTTCCAGCTCTAAGTCGGGATTTAGCTTACTTCCAGCTCTACGTCGGGACGTGTGTTGGGCTGTGCGTCGGGACGTGTGTTGGGCTCTGCGTCGGGACGTGTGTTGGGCTCTGCGTCGGGACGTGTGTTGGGCTCTGCGTCGGGACGTGTGTTGGGCTCTGTGTCGGGACGTGTGTTGGGCTCTGCGTCGGGACGTGTGTTGGGCTCTACCTCAGGGTTTAGCTTACTTTCAGCTCTACGTGGGGACGTGTGTTGGGCTCTACCTCAGGATTTAGCTTACTTTCCGCTCTGCGTCGGGACATGTGTTGGGCTCTACCTCAGGATTAAGCCTACTTTCCGCTCTGCGTCGGGACGTGTGTTGGGCTCTACGTCGGGACGTGTGTTGGGCTCTGCGTCGGGACGTGTGTTGGGCTCTACATCATGATTTAGCTTACTTTCAGCTCTACATCGGAACGTGTGTTGGGCTCTACATCGGGACGTGTGTTTGGCTCTGCGTCAGGACGTGTGTTGGGCTCTGCGTCGGGACGTGTGTTTGGCTCTGCCTCGGGACGTGTGTGGGGCTCTGCATCGGGACGTGTGTGGGGCTCTGCGTCGGGACGTGTGTGGGGCTCTGCGTCGGGACGTGTGTGGGGCTCTACGTCGGGACGTGTGTGGGGCTCTGCGTCGGGACGTGTGTGGGGCTCTACCTCAGGATTTAGCTTACTTTCAGCTCTACTTGGGGACGTGTGTTGGGCTCTACCTCAGGATTTAGCTTACTTTCCGCTCTGCGTCGGGACGTGTGTTGGGCTCTAGGTCGGGACGTGTGTTGGGCTCTACGTCGGGACGTGTGTTGGGCTCTACGTCGGGACGTATGTTGGGCTCTAGGTCGGGACGTGTGTTGGGCTCTAGGTCGGGACGTGTGTTGGGCTCTAGGTCGGGACGTGTGTTGGGCTCTACGTCGGGACGTGTGTTGGGCTCTACGTCGGGACGTGTGTTGGGCTCTACGTCGGGACGTGTGTTGGGCTCTACGTCGGGACGTGTGTTGGGCTCTAGGTCGGGACGTGTGTTGGGCTCTACCTCAGGATTTAGCTTACTTTCAGCTCTACGTGGGGACGTGTGTTGGGCTCTACCTCAGGATTTAGCTTACTTTCAGCTCTACGTCGGGACGTGTGTTGGGCTCTACGTCGGGATTTAGCTTACTTCCAGCTCTACGTCGGGATTTAGCTTACTTCCAGCTCTACGTCGGGATTTAGCTTACTTTCAGCTCTACGTCGGGACGTGTGTTGGGCTCTACGTCGGGACGTGTGTTGGGCTCTAGGTCGGGACGTGTGTTGGGCTCTGCGTCGGGACGTGTGTTGGGCTCTGCGTCGGGACGTGTGTTTGGCTCTGCGTCGGGACGTGTGTTGGGCTCTGCGTCGGGACGTGTGTTGGGCTCTGCGTCGGGACGTGTGTTGGGCTCTGCGTCGGGACGTGTGTTGGGCTCTGCGTCGGGACGTGTGTTGGGCTCTGCGTCGGGACGTGTGTTGGGCTCTACGTCGGGACGTGTGTTGGGGTCTACGTCGGGACGTGTGTTGGGCTCTACGTCGGGACGTGTGTTGGGCTCTAGGTCGGGACGTGTGTTGGGCTCTACCTCAGGATTTAGCTTACTTTCAGCTCTACGTGGGGACGTGTGTTGGGCTCTACCTCAGGATTTAGCTTACTTTCCGCTCTGCGTCGGGACATGTGTTGGGCTCTACCTCAGGATTAAGCCTACTTTCCGCTCTGCGTCGGACGTGTGTTGGGCTCTACGTCGGGACGTGTGTTGGGCTCTGCGTCGGGACGTGTGTGGGGCTCTGCGTCGGGACGTGTGTGGGGCTCTGCGTCGGGACTTGTGTGGGGCTCTGCGTCGGGACGTGTGTGGGGCTCTGCGTCGGGACGTGTGTGGGGCTCTGCGTCGGGACGTGTGTGGGGCTCTGCGTCGGGACGTGTGTGGGGCTCTGCGTCGGGACGTGTGTGGGGCTCTCCGTCCGGACGTGTGTTGGGCTCTACGTCGGGACGTGTGTGGGGCTCTACGTCGGGACGTGTGTGGGGCTCTACGTCGGGACGTGTGTGGGGCTCTACGCTGGGACGTGTGTGGGGCTCTACGTCGGGACATGTGTTGCGCTCTGCGTCGGGACATGTGTTGGGCTCTACCTCAGGATTTAGCTTACTTTCCGCTCTGCGTCGGGACGTGTGTTGGGCTCTACCTCAGGATTTAGCTTACTTTCAGCTCTACGTCGGGACGTGTGTTGGGCTCTACGTCGGGACGTGTGTTGGGCTCTACGTCGGGACGTGTGTTGGGCTCTAGGTCGGGACGTGTGTTGGGCTCTAGGTCGGGACGTGTGTTGGGCTCTACGTCGGGACGTGTGTTGGGCTCTACGTCGGGACGTGTGTTGGGCTCTACGTCGGGATTTAGCTTACTTCCAGCTCTACGTCGGGATTTAGCTTACTTCCAGCTCTACGTCGGGATTTAGCTTACTTCCAGCTCTACGTCGGGATTTAGCTTACTTTCAGCTCTACGTCGGGACGTGTGTTGGGCTCTACGTCGGGACGTGTGTTGGGCTCTAGGTCGGGACGTGTGTTGGGCTCTAGGTCGGGACGTGTGTTGGGCTCTACGTCGGGACGTGTGTTGGGCTCTACGTCGGGACGTGTGTTGGGCTCTAGGTCGGGACGTGTGTTGGGCTCTACGTAGGGACGTGTGTTGGGCTCTAGGTCGGGACGTGTGTTGGGCTCTACGTCGGGACGTGTGTTGGGCTCTACGTCGGGACGTGTGTTGGGCTCTACGTCGGGATTTAGCTTACTTCCAGCTCTACGTCGGGATTTAGCTTACTTCCAGCTCTACGTCGGGATTTAGCTTACTTTCAGCTCTACGTCGGGACGTGTGTTGGGCTCTGCGTCGGGACGTGTGTTGGGCTCTGCGTCGGGACGTGTGTTGGGCTCTGCGTCGGGACGTGTGTTGGGCTCTGCGTCGGGACGTGTGTTGGGCTCTGCGTCGGGACGTGTGTTGGGCTCTACCTCAGAATTTAGCTTACTTTCCGCTCTGCGTTTGGACGTGTGTTGGGCTCTCCCTCAGGATTTAGCTTACTTTCTGCTCTACGTGGGGACGTGTGTTGGGCTCTCCCTCAGGATTTAGCTTACTTTCTGCTCTACGTGGGGACGTGTGTTGGGCTCTCCCTCAGGATTTAGCTTACTTTCAGCTCTACGTCGGGACGTGTGTTGGGCTCTACGTCGGGATTTAGCTTACTTTCAGCTCTACGTCGGGACGTGTGTTGGGCTCTGCGTCGGGACGTGTGTTTGGCTCTGCGTCGGGACGTGTGTTTGGCTCTGCGTCGGGACGTGTGTTGGGCTCTGCGTCGGGACGTGTGTTGGGCTCTGCGTCGGGACGTGTGTTGGGCTCTACCTCAGGATTTAGCTTACTTTCCGCTCTGCGTTTGGACGTGTGTTGGGCTCTTCCTCAGGATTTAGCTTACTTTCTGCTCTACGTGGGGACGTGTGTTGGGCTCTCCCTCAGGATTTAGCTTACTTTCAGCTCTACGTCGGGACGTGTGTTGGGCTCTACGTCGGGATTTAGCTTACTTTCAGCTCTACGTCGGGACGTGTGTTGGACTCTACGTCGGGACGTGTGTTGGACTCTATGTCGGGACGTGTGTTGGGCTCTACCTCAGGATTTAGCTTACTTTCCGCTCTGCGTCGGGATGTGTGTTGGGCTCTACCTCAGGATTTAGCTTACTTTCAGCTCTACGTCGGGACGTGTGTTGGGCTCTAGGTCGGGACGTGTGTTGGGCTCTAGGTCGGGACGTGTGTTGGGCTCTAGGTCGGGACGTGTGTTGGGCTCTAGGTCGGGACGTGTGTTGGGCTCTGCGTCGGGACGTGTGTTGGGCTCTACGTCGGGACGTGTGTTGGGCTCTGCGTCGGGACGTGTGTTGGGCTCTGCGTCGGGACGTGTGTTGGGCTCTGCGTCGGGACGTGTGTTGGGCTCTACGTCGGGACGTGTGTTGGGCTCTAGGTCGGGACGTGTGTTGGGCTCTAGGTCGGGACATGTGTTGGGCTCTACGTCGGGACGTGTGTTGGGCTCTAGGTCGGGACGTGTGTTGGGCTCTACCTCAGGATTTAGCTTACTTTCCGCTCTGCGTCGGGACGTGTGTTGGGCTCTAGGTCGGGACGTGTGTTGGGCTCTAGGTCGGGACGTGTGTTGGGCTCTACCTCAGGATTTAGCTTACTTTCCGCTCTGCGTCGGGACGTGTGTTGGGCTCTAGGTCGGGACGTGTGTTGGGCTCTAGGTCGGGACGTGTGTTGGGCTCTACGTCGGGACGTGTGTTGGGTTTTACGTCGGGACGTGTGTTGGGCTCTACGTCGGGACGTGTGTTGGGCTCTACGTCGGGACGTGTGTTGGGCTCTACGTCGGGACGTGTGTTGGGCTCTACGTCGGGACGTGTGTTGGGTTCTACGTCGGGACGTGTGTTGGGCTCTAGGTCGGGACGTGTGTTGGGCTCTACCTCAGGATTTAGCTTACTTTCAGCTCTACGTGGGGACGTGTGTTGGGCTCTACCTCAGGATTTAGCTTACTTTCCGCTCTGCGTCGGGACATGTGTTGGGCTCTACCTCAGGATTAAGCCTACTTTCCGCTGTGCGTCGGGACGTGTGTTGGGCTCTACGTCGGGACGTGTGTTGGGCTCTGCGTCGGGACGTGTGTTGGGCTCTACATCATGATTTAGCTTACTTTCAGCTCTACATCGGAACGTGTGTTGGGCTCTACGTCGGGACGTGTGTTTGGCTCTGCGTCGGGACGTGTGTTGGGCTCTGCGTCGGGACGTGTGTGGGGCTCTGCGTCGGGACGTGTGTGGGGCTCTGCGTCGGGACGTGTGTGGGGCTCTGCGTCGGGACGTGTGTGGGGCTCTGCGTCGGGACGTGTGTGGGGCTCTGCGTCGGGACGTATGTGGGGCTCTACGTCGGGACGTGTGTGGGGCTCTGCGTCGGGACGTGTGTGGGGCTCAACGTCGGGACGTGTGTGGGGCTCTACGCTGGGATGTCTGTGGGGCTCTGCGTCGGGACGTGTGTTGGGCTCTACCTCAGGATTTAGCTTACTTTCCGCTCTGCGTCGGGACGTGTGTTGGGCTCTACCTCAGGATTTAGCTTACTTTCAGCTCTACGTCGGGACGTGTGTTGGGCTCTAGGTCGGGATGTGTGTTGGGCTCTACGTCGGGACGTGTGTTGGGCTCTAGGTCGGGACGTGTGTTGGGCTCTAGGTCGGGACGTGTGTTGGGCTCTAGGTCGGGACGTGTGTTGGGCTCTACGTCGGGACGTGTGTTGGGCTCTACGTCGGGACGTGTGTTGGGATCTAGGTCGGGATGTGTGTTGGGCTCTACGTCGGGACGTGTGTTGGGCTCTGCGTCGGGACGTGTGTTGGGCTCTGCGTCGGGACGTGTGTTGGGCTCTACGTCGGGACGTGTGTTGGGCTCTACGTCGGGACGTGTGTTGGGCTCTACGTCGGGACGTGTGTTGGGCTCTACGTCGGGACGTGTGTTGGGCTCTAGGTCGGGACGTGTGTTGGGCTCTACCTCAGGATTTAGCTTACTTTCCGCTCTGCGTCGGGACGTGTGTTGGGCTCTAGGTCGGGACGTGTGTTGGGCTCTAGGTCGGGACGTGTGTTGGGCTCTACGTCGGGACGTGTGTTGGGCTCTACGTCGGGACGTGTGTTGGGCTCTACCTCAGGATTTAGCTTACTTTCAGGTCTACGTCGGGACGTGTGTTGGGCTCTACATCGGGACGTGTGTTGGGCTCTACCTCAGGATTTAGCTTACTTTCCGCTCTGCGTCGGGACGTGTGTTGGGCTCTACATCGGGACGTGTGTTGGGCTCTAGGTCGGGACGTGTGTTGGGCTCTAGGTCGGGACGTGTATTGGGCTCTATGTCGGGACGTGTGTTGGGCTCTACCTCAGGATTTAGCTTACTTTCCGCTCTACGTGGGGACGTGTGTTGGGCTCTACCTCAGGATTTAGCTTACTTTCAGCTCTACGTCGGGACGTGTGTTGGGCTCTAGGTCGGGACGTGTGTTGGGCTCTAGGTCGGGACGTGTGTTGGGCTCTACGTCGGGACGTGTGTTGGGCTCTAGGTCGGGACGTGTGTTGGGCTCTACGTCGGGATTTAGCTTACTTCCAGCTCTAAGTCGGGATTTAGCTTACTTCCAGCTCTACGTCGGGACGTGTGTTGGGCTCTGCGTCGGGACGTGTGTTGGGCTCTGCGTCGGGACGTGTGTTGGGCTCTGCGTCGGGACGTGTGTTGGGCTCTGCGTCGGGACGTGTGTTGGGCTCTACCTCAGGGTTTAGCTTACTTTCAGCTCTACGTGGGGACGTGTGTTGGGCTCTACCTCAGGATTTAGCTTACTTTCCGCTCTGCGTCGGGACATGTGTTGGGCTCTACCTCAGGATTAAGCCTACTTTCCGCTCTGCGTCGGGACGTGTGTTGGGCTCTACGTCGGGACGTGTGTTGGGCTCTGCGTCGGGACGTGCGTTGGGCTCTACATCATGATTTAGCTTACTTTCATCTCTACATCGGAACGTGTGTTGGGCTCTACGTTGGGACGTGTGTTTGGCTCTGCGTCGGGACGTGTGTTGGGCTCTGCCTCGGGACGTGTGTGGGGCTCTGCGTCGGGACGTGTGTGGGGCTCTGCGTCGGGACGTGTGTGGGGCTCTGCGTCGGGACGTCTGTGGGGCTCTACGTCGGGACGTGTGTGGGGCTCTGCGTCGGGACGTGTGTGGGGCTCTACCTCAGGATTTAGCTTACTTTCAGCTCTACGTGGGGACGTGTGTTGGGCTTTACCTCAGGATTTAGCTTACTTTCCGCTCTGCGTCGGGACGTGTGTTGGGCTCTAGGTCGGGACGTGTGTTGGGTGTTACGTCGGGACGTGTGTTGGGTGTTACGTCGGGACGTGTGTTGGGCTCTACGTCGGGACGTGTGTTGGGCTCTACGTCGGGACGTGTGTTGGGCTCTAGGTCGGGACGTGTGTTGGGCTCTACCTCAGGATTTAGCTTACTTTCAGCTCTACGTGGGGACGTGTGTTGGGCTCTACCTCAGGATTTAGCTTACTTTCCGCTCTGCGTCGGGACATGTGTTGGGCTCTACCTCCGGATTAAGCCTACTTTCCGCTCTGCGTCGGACGTGTGTTGGGCTCTACGTCGGGACGTGTGTTGGGCTCTGCGTCGGGACGTGTGTTGGGCTCTACATCGTGATTTAGCTTACTTTCAGCTCTACATCGGAACGTGTGTTGGGCTCTACGTCGGGACGTGTGTTTGGCTCTGCGTCGGGACGTGTGTTTGGCTCTGCGTCGGGACGTGTGTGGGGCTCTGCGTCGGGACGTGTGTGGGGCTCTGCGTCGGGACGTGTGTGGGGCTCTGCGTCGGGACGTGTGTGGGGCTCTGCGTCGGGACGTGTGTGGGGCTCTACGTCGGGACGTGTGTGGGGCTCTACGTCGGGACGTGTGTGGGGCTCTACGCTGGGACGTGTGTGGGGCTCTACGTCGGGACATGTGTTGCGCTCTGCGTCGGGACATGTGTTGGGCTCTACCTCAGGATTTAGCTTACTTTCCGCTCTGCGTCGGGACGTGTGTTGGGCTCTACCTCAGGATTTAGCTTACTTTCCGCTCTGCGTCGGGATGTGTGTTGGGCTCTACCTCAGGATTTAGCTTACTTTCAGCTCTACGTCGGGACGTGTGTTGGGTTTTACGTCGGGACGTGTGTTGGGCTCTAGGTCGGGACGTGTATTGGGCTCTAGGTCGGGACGTGTGTTGGGCTCTGCGTCGGGACGTGTGTTGGGCTCTACGTCGGGACGTGTGTTGGGCTCTGCGTCGGGACGTGTGTTGGGCTCTGCGTCGGGACGTGTGTTGGGCTCTACGTCGGGACGTGTGTTGGGCTCTAGGTCGGGACGTGTGTTGGGCTCTACGTCGGGACGTGTGTTGGGCTCTAGGTCGGGACGTGTGTTGGGCTCTACCTCAGGATTTAGCTTACTTTCCGCTCTGCGTCGGGACGTGTGTTGGGCTCTAGGTCGGGACGTGTGTTGGGCTCTAGGTCGGGACGTGTGTTGGGCTCTAGGTCGGGACGTGTGTTGGGCTCTACGTCGGGACGTGTGTTGGGTTTACGTCGGGACGTGTGTTGGGCTCTACGTCGGGACGTGTGTTGGGCTCTACGTAGGGACGTGTGTTGGGCTCTACGTCGGGACGTGTGTTGGGCTCTACGTCGGGAAGTGTGTTGGGTTCTACGTCGGGACGTGTGTTGGGCTCTAGGTCGGGACGTGTGTTGGGCTCTACCTCAGGATTTAGCTTACTTTCAGCTCTACGTGGGGACGTGTGTTGGGCTCTACCTCAGGATTTAGCTTACTTTCCGCTCTGCGTCGGGACATGTGTTGGGCTCTACCTCAGGATTAAGCCTACTTTCCGCTCTGCGTCGGGAAGTGTGTTGGGCTCTACGTCGGGACGTGTGTTGGGCTCTGCGTCGGGACGTGTGTTGGGCTCTACATCATGATTTAGCTTACTTTCAGCTCTACATCGGAACGTGTGTTGGGCTCTACGTCGGGACGTGTGTTTGGCTCTGCGTCGGGACGTGTGTTGGGCTCTGCGTCGGGACGTGTGTGGGGCTCTGCGTCGGGACGTGTGTGGGGCTCTGCGTCGGGACGTGTGTGGGGCTCTGCGTCGGGACGTGTGTGGGGCTCTGCGTCGGGACGTGTGTGGGGCTCTGCGTCGGGACGTGTGTGGGGCTCTGCGTCGGGACGTGTGTGGGGCTCTACGTCGGGACGTGTGTGGGGCTCTACGTCGGGACGTGTGTGGGGCTCTACGCTGGGATGTCTGTGGGGCTCTGCGTCGGGACGTGTGTTGGGCTCTACCTCAGGATTTAGCTTACTTTCCGCTCTGCGTCGGGACGTGTGTTGGGCTCTACCTCAGGATTTAGCTTACTTTCAGCTCTACGTCGGGACGTGTGTTGGGCTCTAGGTCGGGATGTGTGTTGGGCTCTACGTCGGGACGTGTGTTGGGCTCTAGGTCGGGACGTGTGTTGGGCTCTAGGTCGGGACGTGTGTTGGGCTCTACGTCGGGACGTGTGTTGGCCTCTACGTCGGGACGTGTGTTGGGCTCTAGGTCGGGACGTGTGTTGGGCTCTACGTCGGGACGTGTGTTGGGCTCTGCGTCGGGACGTGTGTTGGGCTCTGCGTCGGGACGTGTGTTGGGCTCTACGTCGGGACGTGTGTTGGGCTCCACGTCGGGACGTGTGTTGGGCTCTACGTCGGGACGTGTGTTGGGCTCCACGTCGGGACGTGTGTTGGGCTCTACGTCGGGACGTGTGTTGGGCTCTACGTCGGGACGTGTGTTGGGCTCTAGGTCGGGACGTGTGTTGGGCTCTACCTCAGGATTTAGCTTACTTTCCGCTCTGCGTCGGGACGTGTGTTGGGCTCTAGGTCGGGACGTGTGTTGGGCTCTAGGTCGGGACGTGTGTTGGGCTCTAGGTCGGGACGTGTGTTGGGCTCTACGTCGGGACGTGTGTTGGGCTCTACCTCAGGATTTAGGTTACTTTCAGGTCTACGTCGGGACGTGTGTTGGGCTCTACATCGGGACGTGTGTTGGGCTCTACCTCAGGATTTAGCTTACTTTCCGCTCTGCGTCGGGACGTGTTTTGGGCTCTACCTCAGGATTTAGCTTACTTTCCGCTCTGCGTCGGGACGTGTGTTGGGCTCTACATCGGGACGTGTGTTGGGCTCTAGGTCGGGACGTGTGTTGGGCTCTAGGTCGGGACGTGTGTTGGGCTCTACCTCAGGATTTAGCTTACTTTCCGCTCTACGTGGGGACGTGTGTTGGGCTATAACCTCAGGATTTAGCTTACTTTCAGCTCTACGTCGGGACGTGTGTTGGGCTCTAGGTCGGGACGTGTGTTGGGCTCTAGGTCGGGACATGTGTTGGGCTCTAGGTCGGGACGTGTGTTGGGCTCTAGGTCGGGACGTGTGTTGGGCTCTAGGTCGGGACGTGTGTTGGGCTCTACGTCGGGACGTGTGTTGGGCTCTACGTCGGGACGTGTGTTGGGCTCTACGTCGGGATTTAGCTTACTTCCAGCTCTAAGTCGGGATTTAGCTTACTTCCAGCTCTACGTCGGGACGTGTGTTGGGCTCTGCGTCGGGACGTGTGTTGGGCTCTGCGTCGGGACGTGTGTTGGGCTCTGCGTCGGGACGTGTGTTGGGCTCTACCTCAGGGTTTAGCTTACTTTCAGCTCTACGTGGGGACGTGTGTTGGGCTCTACCTCAGGATTTAGCTTACTTTCCGCTCTGCGTCGGGACGTGTGTTGGGCTCTACCTCAGGATTAAGCCTACTTTCCGCTCTGCGTCGGGACGTGTGTTGGGCTCTACGTCGGGACGTGTGTTGGGCTCTGCGTCGGGACGTGTGTTGGGCTCTACATCATGATTTAGCTTACTTTCAGCTCTGCGTCGGAACGTGTGTTGGGCTCTACGTCGGGACGTGTGTTTGGCTCTGCGTCGGGACGTGTGTTGGGCTCTGCGTCGGGACGTGTGTTGGGCTCTGCGTCGGGACGTGTGTGGGGCTCTGCGTCGGGACGTGTGTGGGGCTCTGCGTCGGGACGTGTGTGGGGCTCTGCGTCGGGACGTGTGTGGGGCTCTGCGTCGGGACGTGTGTGGGGCTCTACGTCGGGACGTGTGTGGGGCTCTACGTCGGGACGTGTGTGGGGCTCTACGTCGGGACGTGTGTGGGGCTCTACGTCGGGACGTGTGTGGGGCTCTACGTCGGGACGCGTGTGGGGCTCTACGTCGGGACGTGTGTGGGGTTCTACGTCGGGACGTGTGTGGGGCTCTACGTCGGGACGTGTGTGGGGCTCTACGCTGGGACGTGTGTGGGGCTCTACGTCGGGATATGTGTTGCGCTCTGCGTCGGGACGTGTGTTGGGCTCTACCTCAGGATTTAGCTTACTTTCCGCTCTGCGTCGGGACGTGTGTTGGGCTCTACATCATGATTTAGCTTACTTTCAGCTCTACATCGGAACGTGCGTGGGGCTCTACGTCGGGACGTGTGTGGGGCTCTACGTCGGGACGTGTGTGGGGCTCTACGTCAGGACGTGTGTTGGGCTCTGCGTCGGGACGTGTGTGGGGCTCTGCGTCGGGACGTGCGTGGGGCTCTGCGTCGGGACGTGCGTGGGGCTCTGCGTCGGGACGTGCGTGGGGCTCTGCGTCGGGACGTGCGTGGGGCTCTGCGTCGGGACGTGCGTGGGGCTCTACGTCGGGACGTGCGTGGGGCTCTACGTCGGGACATGAGTTGCGCTCTGCGTCGGGACGTGCGTTGGGCTCTACCTCAGGATTTAGCTTACTTTCAGGTCTACGTCGGGACGTGTGTTGGGCTCTACTTCGGGACGTGTGTTGGGCTCTACCTCAGGATTTAGCTTACTTTCCGCTCTGCGTCGGGACGTGTGTTGGGCTCTACCTCAGGATTTAGCTTACTTTCAGCTCTACGTCGGGACGTGTGTTGGGCTCTACGTCGGGACGTGTGTTGGGCTCTACGTCGGGACGTGTGTTGGGCTCTACGTCGGGACGTGTGTTGGGCTCTACGTCGGGACGTGTGTTGGGCTCTACGTCGGGACGTGTGTTGGGCTCTACGTCGGGATTTAGCTTACTTCTGGCTCTACGTCGGGATTTAGCTTACTTCCGGCTCTACGTCGGGATTTAGCTTACTTCCGGCTCTACGTCGGGATTTAGCTTACTTCCGGCTCTACGTCGGGATTTAGCTTACTTCCGGCTCTACGTCGGGATTTAGCTTACTTCCGGCTCTACGTCGGGATTTAGCTTACTTCCGGCTCTACGTCGGGACGTGTGTTGGGCTCTACGTCGGGACGTGTGTTGGGCTCTACGTCGGGACGTGTGTTGGGCTCTACGTCGGGACGTGTGTTGGGCTCTACGTCGGGACGTGTGTTGGGCTCTACATCAGGATTTAGCTTACTTTCAGCTCTACGTGGGGACGTGTGTTGGGCTCTACCTCTGGATTTAGCTTACTTTCCGCTCTGCGTCGGGACGTGTGTTGGGCTCTACCTCAGGATTTAGCCTACTTTCCGCTCTGCGTCGGGACGTGTGTTGGGCTCTACGTCGGGACGTGTGTTGGGCTCTACGTCGGGACGTGTGTTGGGCTCTGCGTCGGGACGTGTGTTGGGCTCTACATCATGATTTAGCTTACTTTCAGCTCTACATCGGAACGTGTGTTTGGCTCTGCGTCGGGACGTGTGTTTGGCTCTGCGTCGGGACGTGTGTCGGGCTCTACGTCGGGACGTGTGTCGGGCTCTGCGTCGGGACGTGTGTCGGGCTCTGCGTCGGGACGTGTGTGGGGCTCTGCGTCGGGACGTGTGTCGGGCTCTACGTCGGGACGTGTCTGGGGCTCTACGTCGGGACGTGTGTGGGGCTCTACGTCGGGACGTGTGTGGGGCTCTACGTCGGGACGTGTGTGGGGCTCTACGTCGGGACGTGTGTGGGGCTCTGCGACGGGACGTGCGTTGGGCTCTACCTCAGGATTTAGCTTACTTTCAGGTCTACGTCGCGACGTGTGTTGGGCTCTACATCGGGACGTGTGTTGGGCTCTACCTCAGGATTTAGCTTACTTTCCGCTCTGCGTCGGGACGTGTGTTGGGCTCTACCTCAGGATTTAGCCTACTTTCCGCTCTGCGTCGGGACGTGTGTTGGGCTCTACGTCGGGACGTGTGTTGGGCTCTACGTCGGGACGTGTGTTGGGCTCTGCGTCGGGACGTGTGTTGGGCTCTACATCATGATTTAGCTTACTTGCAGCTCTACATCGGAACGTGTGTTTGGCTCTGCGTCGGGACGTGTGTTTGGCTCTGCGTCGGGACGTGTGTCGGGCTCTACGTCGGGACGTGTGTTGGGCTCTGCGTCGGGACGTGTGTCGGGCTCTGCGTCGGGACGTGTGTGGGGCTCTGCGTCGGGACGTGTGTCGGGCTCTACGTCGGGACGTGTCTGGGGCTCTACGTCGGGACGTGTGTGGGGCTCTACGTCGGGACGTGTGTGGGGCTCTACGTCGGGACGTGTGTGGGGCTCTACGTCGGGACGTGTGTTGCGCTCTGCGTCGGGACGTGCGTTGGGCTCTACCTCAGGATTTAGCTTACTTTCAGGTCTACGTCGCGACGTGTGTTGGGCTCTACATCGGGACGTGTGTTGGGCTCTACCTCAGGATTTAGCTTACTTTCCGCTCTGCGTCGGGACGTGTTTTGGGCTCTACCTCAGGATTTAGCTTACTTTCCGCTCTGCGTCGGGACGTGTGTTGGGCTCTACGTCGGGACGTGTGTTGGGCTCTACGTCGGGACGTGTGTTGGGCTCTACGTCGGGACGTGTGTTGGGCTCTGCGTCGGGACGTGTGTTGGGCTCTACCTCAGGATTTAGCTTACTTTCAGCTCCACGTCGGGACGTGTGTTGGGTCTACGTCGGGACGTGTGTTGGGCTCTGCCTCGGGACGTGTGTTGGGCTCTGCCTCGGGACGTGTGTTTGGCTCTGCGTCGGGACGTGTGTTGGGCTCTACATCGGGACGTGTGTTGGGCTCTACCTCAGGATTTAGCTTACTTTCAGCTCTACGTGGGGACGTGTGTTGGGCTCTACCTCAGGATTTAGCTTACTTTCCGCTCTGCGTCGGGACGTGTGTTGGACTCTACGTCGGGACGTGTGTTGGGCTCTACGTCGGGACGTGTGTTGGGCTCTACGTCGGGACGTGTGTTGGGCTCTACGTCGGGACGTGTGTTGGGCTCTACCTCAGGATTTAGCTTACTTTCAGCTCTACGTGGGGACGTGTGTTGGGCTCTACCTCAGGATTTAGCTTACTTTCAGCTCTGCGTCGGGACGTGTGTTGGCCTCTACGTCGGGACGTGTGTTGGGCTCTACGTCGGGACGTGTGTTGGGCTCTACGTCGGGACGTGTGTTGGGCTCTACGTTGCGATTTAGCTTACTTCCAGCTCTACGTCGGGACGTGTGTTGGACTCTACGTCGGGACGTGTGTTGGACTCTACGTCGGGACGTGTGTTGGACTTTACGTCGGGACGTGCGTTGGGCTCTACCTCAGGATTTAGCTTACTTTCAGCTCTACGTGGGGACGTGTGTTGGGCTCTACCTCAGGATTTAGCTTACTTTCCGCTCTGCGTCGGGACGTGTGTTGGGCTCTACCTCAGGATTTAGCTTACTTTCCGCTCTGCGTCGGGACGTGTGTTGGGCTCTACCTCAGGATTTAGCTTACTTTCCGCTCTGCGTCGGGACGTGTGTTGGGCTCTACGTCGGGACGTGTGTTGGGCTCTGCGTCGGGACCTGTGTTGGGCTCTACATCAGGATTTAGCTTACTTTCAGCTCTACGTCGGGAGGTGTGTTGGGCTCTACGTCGGGACGTGTGTTTGGCTCTGCGTCGGGACGTGTGTTTGCCTCTGCGTCGGGACGTGTGTTTGGCTCTAGGTCGGGACGTGTGTTTGCCTCTGCGTCGGGACGTGTGTTTGGCTCTAGGTCAGGACGTGTGTTGGGCTCTACGTCGGGACGTGTGTTGGGCTCTACCTCAGGATTTAGCTTACTTTCAGCTCTACATTGGGACGTGTGTTGGGCTGTACGTCGGGACGTGTGTTGGGCTGTACGTCGGGACGTGTGTTGGGCTGTACGTCGGGACGTGTGTTGGGCTCTCCGTCGGGACGTGTGTTGGGCTCTCCGTCGGGACGTGTGTTGGGCTCTACGTCGGGATTTAGCTTACATTCAGCTCTACGTCGGGACGTGTGTTGGGCTCTACGTCGGGACGTGTGTTGGGCTCTAAATCAGGATTTAGCTTACTTTCAGCTCTACGTCGGGACATGTGTTGGGCTCTGCGTCGGGACGTGTGTTGGGCTCTGCGTCGGGACGTGTGTTGGGCTCTGCGTCGGGACGTGTGTTGGGCTCTGCGTCGGGACGTGTGTGGGGCTCTGCGTCGGGACGTGTGTGGGGCTCTGCGTCGGGACGTGTGTGGGGCTCTGCGTCGGGACGTATGTGGGGCTCTGCGTCGGGACGTGTGTGGGGCTCTACGTCGGGACGTGTCTGGGGCTCTACGTCGGGACGTGTGTGGGGCTCTACGTTGGGACGTGTGTGGGGCTCTGCGTCGGGAAGTGTGTGGGGCTCTGCGTTGGGACGTGTGTGGGGCTCTACGTTGGGACGTGTGTGGGGCTCTACGTCGGGACGTGTGTGGGGCTCTACGTCGGGACGTGTGTGGGGCTCTACGTCGGGACGTGTGTGGGGCTCTACGCTGGGACGTGTGTGGGGCTCTACGTCGGGACTTGTGTTGCGCTCTGCGTCGGGACGTGCGTTGGGCTCTACCTCAGGATTTAGCTTACTTTCAGGTCTACGTCGGGACGTGTGTTGGGCTCTACATCGGGACGTGTGTTGGGCTCTACCTCAGGATTTAGCTTACTTTCCGCTCTGCGTCGGGACGTGTTTTGGGCTCTACCTCAGGATTTAGCTTACTTTCCGCTCTGCGTCGGGACGTGTGTTGGGCTCTACGTCAGGATTTAGCTTACTTTCAGCTCTACGTCGGGACGTGTGTTGGGCTCTAGGTCGGGACGTGTGTTGGGCTCTAGGTCGGGACGTGTGTTGGGCTCTAGGTCGGGACGTGTGTTGGGCTCTAGGTCGGGACGTGTGTTGGGCTCTACGTCGGGACGTGTGTTGGGCTCTACGTCGGGACGTGTGTTGGGCTCTACGTCGGGACGTGTGTTGGGCTCTACATCATGATTTAGCTTACTTTCAGCTCTACATCGGAACGTGCGTGGGGCTCTACGTCGGGACGTGCGTGGGGCTCTACGTCGGGACGTGTGTGGGGCTCTACGTCAGGACGTGTGTTGGGCTCTGCGTCGGGACGTGTGTGGGGCTCTGCGTCGGGACGTGTGTGGGGCTCTGCGTCGGGACGTGTGTGGGGCTCTGCGTCGGGACGTGCGTGGGGCTCTACGTCGGGACGTGCGTGGGGCTCTACGTCGGGACATGAGTTGCGCTCTGCGTCGGGACGTGCGTTGGGCTCTACCTCAGGATTTAGCTTACTTTCAGGTCTACGTCGGGACGTGTGTTGGGCTCTACGTCGGGACGTGTGTTGGGCTCTACCTCAGTATTTAGCTTACTTTCCGCTCTGCGTCGGGACGTGTGTTGGGCTCTACCTCAGGATTTAGCTTACTTTCAGCTCTACGTCGGGACGTGTGTTGGGCTCTACGTCGGGACGTGTGTTGGGCTCTACGTCGGGACGTGTGTTGGGCTCTACGTCGGGACGTGTGTTGGGCTCTACGTCGGGACGTGTGTTGGGCTCTACGTCGGGACGTGTGTTGGGCTCTACGTCGGGATTTAGCTTACTTCCGGCTCTACGTCGGGATTTAGCTTACTTCCGGCTCTACGTCGGGATTTAGCTTACTTCCGGCTCTACGTCGGGATTTAGCTTACTTCAGGCTCTACGTCGGGATTTAGCTTACTTCCGGCTCTACGTCGGGACGTGTGTTGGGCTCTACGTCGGGACGTGTGTTGGGCTCTACGTCGGGACGTGTGTTGGGCTCTACGTCGGGACGTGTGTTGGGCTCTACGTCGGGACGTGTGTTGGGCTCTACGTCAGGATTTAGCTTACTTTCAGGTCTACGTCGGGACGTGTGTTGGGCTCTACCTCAGGATTTAGCTTACTTTCAGCTCTACGTGGGGACGTGTGTTGGGCTCTACCTCTGGATTTAGCTTACTTTCCGGTGTGCGTCGGGACGTGTGTTGGGCTCTACCTCAGGATTTAGCCTACTTTCCGCTCTGCGTCGGGACGTGTGTTGGGCTCTACGTCGGGACGTGTGTTGGGCTCTGCGTCGGGACGTGTGTTGGGCTCTACATCATGATTTAGCTTACTTTCAGCTCTACATCGGAACGTGTGTTGGGCTCTACGTCGGGACGTGTGTTGGGCTCTGCGTCGGGACGTGTGTCGGGCTCTGCGTCGGGACGTGTGTCGGGCTCTGCGTCGGGACGTGTGTCGGGCTCTGCGTCGGGACGTGTGTCGGGCTCTACGTCGGGACGTGTGTTGGGCTCTACGTCGGGATTTAGCTTACTTCCGGCTCTACGTCAGGATTTAGCTTACTTCCGGCTCTACGTCGGGATTTAGCTTACTTCCGGCTGTACGTCGGGATTTAGCTTACTTCCGGCTCTACGTCGGGATTTAGCTTACTTCAGGCTCTACGTCGGGATTTAGCTTACTTTCCGCTCTGCGTCGGGACGTGCGTTGGGCTCTACGTCGGGACGTGTGTTGGGCTCTACGTCGGGACGTGTGTTGGGCTCTACGTCGGGACGTGTGTTGGGCTCTACGTCAGGATTTAGCTTACTTTCAGGTCTACGTCGGGACGTGTGTTGGGCTCTACCTCAGGATTTAGCTTACTTTCAGCTCTACGTGGGGACGTGTGTTGGGCTCTACCTCTGGATTTAGCTTACTTTCCGCTCTGCGTCGGGACGTGTGTTGGGCTCTACCTCAGGATTTAGCCTACTTTCCGCTCTGCGTCGGGACGTGTGTTGGGCTCTACGTCGGGACGTGTGTTGGGCTCTACGTCGGGACGTGTGTTGGCTCTGCGTCGGGACGTGTGTTGGGCTCTACATCATGATTTAGCTTACTTTCAGGTCTACATCGGAACGTGTGTTGGGCTCTACGTCGGGACGTGTGTTTGGCTCTGCGTCGGGACGTGTGTTGGGCGCTACGTCGGGACGTGTGTTGGGCTCTGCGTCGGGACGTGTGTCGGGCTCTGCGTCGGGACGTGTGTGGGGCTCTGCGTCGGGACGTGTGTCGGGCTCTACGTCGGGACGTGTCTGGGGCTCTACGTCGGGACGTGTCTGGGGCTCTACGTCGGGACGTGTCTGGGGCTCTACGTCGGGACTTGTGTTGCGCTCTGCGTCGGGACGTGCGTTGGGCTCTACCTCAGGATTTAGCTTACTTTCAGGTCTACGTCGGGACGTGTGTTGGGCTCTACGTCGGGACGTGTGTGGGGCTCTGCGTCGGGACGTGTGTGGGGCTCTGCGTCGGGACGTGTGTGGGGCTCTGCGTCGGGACGTGTGTGGGGCTCTGCGTCGGGACGTGTGTGGGGCTCTGCGTCGGGACGTGTGTGGGGCTCTACGTCGGGACGTGTGTGGGGCTCTGCGTCGGGACGTGTGTGGGGCTCTACGTCGGGACGTGTGTGGGGCTCTACGTCGGGACTTGTGTTGCGCTCTGCGTCGGGACGTGCGTTGGGCTCTACCTCAGGATTTAGCTTACTTTCAGGTCTACGTCGGGACGTGTGTTGGGCTCTACATCGGGACGTGTGTTGGGCTCTACCTCAGGATTTAGCTTACTTTCCGCTCTGCGTCGGGACGTGTTTTGGGCTCTACCTCAGGGTTTAGCTTACTTTCCGCTCTGCGTCGGGACGTGTGTTGGGCTCTACGTCAGGATTTAGCTTACTTTCAGCTCTACGTCGGGACGTGTGTTGGGCTCTAGGTCGGGACGTGTGTTGGGCTCTACGTCGGGACGTGTGTTGGGCTCTACGTCGGGACGTGTGTTGGGCTCTACATCATGATTTAGCTTACTTTCAACTCTACATCGGAACGTGCGTGGGGCTCTACGTCGGGACGTGCGTGGGGCTCTACGTCGGGACGTGCGTGGGGCTCTACGTCAGGACGTGTGTTGGGCTCTGCGTCGGGACGTGTGTGGGGCTCTGCGTCGGGACGTGTGTGGGGCTCTGCGTCGGGACGTGTGTGGGGCTCTGCGTCGGGACGTGCGTGGGGCTCTACGTCGGGACGTGCGTGGGGCTCTACGTCGGGACATGAGTTGCGCTCTGCGTCGGGACTTGCGTTGGGCTCTACCTCAGGATTTAGCTTACTTTCAGGTCTACGTCGGGACGTGTGTTGGGCTCTACATCGGGACGTGTGTTGGGCTCTACCTCAGTATTTAGCTTACTTTCCGCTCTGCGTCGGGACGTGTGTTGGGCTCTACCTCAGGATTTAGCTTACTTTCAGCTCTACGTCGGGACGTGAGTTGGGCTCTACGTCGGGACGTGTGTTGGGCTCTACGTCGGGATGTGTGTTGGGCTCTACGTCGGGACGTGTGTTGGGCTCTACGTCGGGACGTGTGTTGGGCTCTACGTCGGGATTTAGCTTACTTCCGGCTCTACGTCGGGATTTAGCTTACTTCCGGCTCTACGTCGGGATTTAGCTTACTTCCGGCTCTACGTCGGGATTTAGCTTAATTCAGGCTCTACGTCGGGATTTAGCTTACTTCCGGCTCTACGTCGGGACGTGTGTTGGGCTCTACGTCGGGACGTGTGTTGGGCTCTACGTCGGGACGTGTGTTGGGCTCTACGTCGGGATTTAGCTTACTTCCGGCTCTACGTCGGGATTTAGCTTACTTCCGGCTCTACGTCGGGATTTAGCTTACTTCCGGCTCTACGTCGGGATTTAGCTTACTTCCGGCTCTACGTCGGGATTTAGCTTACTTCCGGCTCTACGTCGGGATTTAGCTTACTTCCGGCTCTACGTCGGGACGTGTGTTGGGCTCTACGTCGGGACGTGTGTTGGGCTCTACGTCGGGACGTGTGTTGGCCTCTACGTCGGGACGTGTGTTGGGCTCTACGTCAGGATTTAGCTTACTTTCAGGTCTACGTCGGGACGTGTGTTGGGCTCTAACTCAGGATTTAGCTTACTTTCAGCTCTACGTGGGGACGTGTGTTGGGCTCTACCTCTGGATTTAGCTTACTTTCCGCTCTGCGTCGGGACGTGTGTTGGGCTCTACCTCAGGATTTAGCCTACTTTCCGCTCTGCGTCGGGACGTGTGTTGGGCTCTACGTCGGGACGTGTGTTGGGCTCTGCGTCGGGACGTGTGTTGGGCTCTACATCATGATTTAGCTTACTTTCAGCTCTACATCGGAACGTGTGTTGGGCTCTACGTCGGGACGTGTGTTGGGCTCTGCGTCGGGACGTGTGTCGGGCTCTGCGTCGGGACGTGTGTCGGGCTCTGCGTCGGGACGTGTGTCGGGCTCTACGTCGGGACGTGTGTTGGGCTCTACGTCGGGATTTAGCTTACTTCCGGCTCTACGTCAGGATTTAGCTTACTTCCGGCTCTACGTCGGGATTTAGCTTACTTCCGGCTCTACGTCGGGATTTAGCTTACTTCAGGCTCTACGTCGGGATTTAGCTTACTTTCCGCTCTGCGTCGGGACGTGTGTTGGGCTCTACGTCGGGACGTGTGTTGGGCTCTACGTCGGGACGTGTGTTGGGCTCTACGTCGGGACGTGTGTTGGGCTCTACGTCGGGACGTGTGTTGGGCTCTACGTCAGGATTTAGCTTACTTTCAGGTCTACATCGGGACGTGTGTTGGGCTCTACCTCAGGATTTAGCTTACTTTCAGCTCTACGTGGGGACGTGTGTTGGGCTCTACCTCTGGATTTAGCTTACTTTCCGCTCTGCGTCGGGACGTGTGTTGGGCTCTACCTCAGGATTTAGCCTACTTTCCGCTCTGCGTCGGGACGTGTGTTGGGCTCTACGTCGGGACGTGTGTTGGGCTCTACGTCGGGACGTGTGTTGGCTCTGCGTCGGGACGTGTGTTGGGCTCTACATCATGATTTAGCTTACTTTCAGCTCTACATCGGAACGTGTGTTGGGCTCTACGTCGGGACGTGTGTTTGGCTCTGCGTCGGGACGTGTGTTGGGCTCTACGTCGGGACGTGTGTTGGGCTCTGCGTCGGGACGTGTGTCGGGCTCTGCGTCGGGACGTGTGTGGGGCTCTGCGTCGGGACGTGTCTGGGGCTCTACGTCGGGACGTGTCTGGGGCTCTACGTCGGGACGTGTCTGGGGCTCTACGTCGGGACGTGTGTGGGGCTCTACGTCGGGACGTGTGTGGGGCTCTACGTCGGGACGTGTGTGGGGCTCTACGTCGGGACGTGTGTTGCGCTCTGCGTCGGGACGTGCGTTGGGCTCTACCTCAGGATTTAGCTTACTTTCAGGTCTACGTCGCGACGTGTGTTGGGCTCTACATCGGGACGTGTGTTGGGCTCTACCTCAGGATTTAGCTTACTTCCAGCTCTACGTCGGGATTTAGCTTACTTCCGGCTCTACGTCGGGATTTAGCTTACTTCCGGCTCTACGTCGGGACGTGTGTTGGGCTCTACGTCGGGACGTGTGTTGGGCTCTACGTCGGGACGTGTGTTGGGCTCTACGTCAGGATTTAGCTTACTTTCAGGTCTACGTCGGGACGTGTGTTGGGCTCTACCTCAGGATTTAGCTTACTTTCAGCTCTACGTGGGGACGTGTGTTGGGCTCTACCTCTGGATTTAGCTTACTTTCCGGTGTGCGTCGGGACGTGTGTTGGGCTCTACCTCAGGATTTAGCCTACTTTCCGCTCTGCGTCGGGACGTGTGTTGGGCTCTACGTCGGGACGTGTGTTGGGCTCTGCGTCGGGACGTGTGTTGGGCTCTACATCATGATTTAGCTTACTTTCAGCTCTACATCGGAACGTGTGTTGGGCTCTACGTCGGGACGTGTGTTGGGCTCTGCGTCGGGACGTGTGTCGGGCTCTGCGTCGGGACGTGTGTCGGGCTCTGCGTCGGGACGTGTGTCGGGCTCTGCGTCGGGACGTGTGTCGGGCTCTACGTCGGGACGTGTGTTGGGCTCTACGTCGGGATTTAGCTTACTTCCGGCTCTACGTCAGGATTTAGCTTACTTCCGGCTCTACGTCGGGATTTAGCTTACTTCCGGCTCTACGTCGGGATTTAGCTTACTTCCGGCTCTACGTCGGGATTTAGCTTACTTCAGGCTCTACGTCGGGATTTAGCTTACTTTCCGCTCTGCGTCGGGACGTGTGTTGGGCTCTACGTCGGGACGTGTGTTGGGCTCTACGTCGGGACGTGTGTTGGGCTCTACGTCGGGACGTGTGTTGGGCTCTACGTCAGGATTTAGCTTACTTTCAGGTCTACGTCGGGACGTGTGTTGGGCTCTACCTCAGGATTTAGCTTACTTTCAGCTCTACGTGGGGACGTGTGTTGGGCTCTACCTCTGGATTTAGCTTACTTTCCGCTCTGCGTCGGGACGTGTGTTGGGCTCTACCTCAGGATTTAGCCTACTTTCCGCTCTGCGTCGGGACGTGTGTTGGGCTCTACGTCGGGACGTGTGTTGGGCTCTACGTCGGGACGTGTGTTGGCTCTGCGTCGGGACGTGTGTTGGGCTCTACATCATGATTTAGCTTACTTTCAGCTCTACATCGGAACGTGTGTTGGGCTCTACGTCGGGACGTGTGTTTGGCTCTGCGTCGGGACGTGTGTTGGGCTCTACGTCGGGACGTGTGTTGGGCTCTACGTCGGGACGTGTGTGGGGCTCTACGTCGGGACGTGTGTGGGGCTCTACGTCGGGACGTGTGTGGGGCTCTACGTCGGGACGTGTGTGGGGCTCTACGTCGGGACGTGTGTGGGGCTCTACGTCGGGACGTGTGTTGCGCTCTGCGTCGGGACGTGCGTTGGGCTCTACCTCAGGATTTAGCTTACTTTCAGGACTACGTCGCGACGTGTGTTGGGCTCTACATCGGGACGTGTGTTGGGCTCTACCTCAGGATTTAGCTTACTTTCCGCTCTGCGTCGGGACGTGTTTTGGGCTCTACCTCAGGATTTAGCTTACTTTCCGCTCTGCGTCGGGACGTGTGTTGGGCTCTACGTCGGGACGTGTGTTGGGCTCTGCGTCGGGACGTGTGTTGGGCTCTACATCAGGATTTAGCTTACTTTCAGCTCTACGTCGGGACGTGTGTTGGGCTCTACGTCGGGACGTGTGTTGGGCTCTACGTCGGGACGTGTGTTTGGCTCTGCCTCGGGACGTGTGTTGGGCTCTGCCTCGGGACGTGTGTTGGGCTCTGCCTCGGGACGTGTGTTTAGCTCTGCGTCGGGACGTGTGTTGGGCTCTACATCGGGACGTGTGTTGGGCTCTACCTCAGGATTTAGCTTACTTTCAGCTCTACGTGGGGACGTGTGTTGGGCTCTACCTCAGGATTTAGCTTACTTTCAGCTCTACGTGGGGACGTGTGTTGGGCTCTACCTCAGGATTTAGCTTACTTTCAGCTCTACGTCGGGGCGTGTGTTGGGCTCTACGTCGGGACGTGTGTTGGGCTCTACGTCGGGACGTGTGTTGGGCTCTACGTCGGGACGTGTGTTGGGCTCTACGTCGGGACGTGTGTTGGGCTCTACCTCAGGATTTAGCTTACTTTCAGCTCTACGTGGGGACGTGTGTTGGGCTCTACCTCAGGATTTAGCTTACTTTCCGCTCTGCGTCGGGACGTGTGTTGGGCTCTACCTCAGGATTTAGCTTACTTTAAGCTCTGCGTCGGGACGTGTGTTGGGCTCTACCTCAGGATTTAGCTTACTTTCCGCTCTGCGTCGGGACGTGTGTTGGGCTCTACCTCAGGGTTTAGCTTACTTTCCGCTCTGCGTCGGGACGTGTGTTGGGCTCTACCTCAGGATTTAGCTTACTTTCCGCTCTACGTCGGGACGTGTGTTGGGCTCTACGTCGGGACGTGTGTTGGGCTCTACGTCGGGACGTGTGTTGGGCTCTACGTTGGGATTTAGCTTACTTCCAGCTCTACGTCGGGACGTGTGTTGGACTCTACGTCGGGACGTGTGTTGGGCTCTACGTCGGGACGTGTGTTGGACTCTACCTCAGGATTTAGCTTCCTTTCCGCTCTACGTCGGGTCGTGCGTTGGGCTCTACCTCAGGATTTAGCTTACTTTCAGGTCTACGTCGGGACGTGTGTTGGGCTCTACGTCGGGATTTAGCTTACTTCCAGCTCTACGTCGGGACGTGTGTTGGGCTCTACGTCGGGACGTGTGTTGGGCTCTACGTCGGGACGTGTGTTGGGCTCTACGTCGGGACGTGTGTTGGGCTCTACCTCAGGATTTACCTTACTTTCAGCTCTGCGTCGGGACGTGTGTTGGGCTCTACGTCGGGACGTGTGTTGGGCTCTGCGTCGGGACGTGTGTTGGGCTCTACATCAGGATTTAGCTTACTTTCAGCTCTACGTCGGGACGTGTGTTGGGCTCTACGTCGGGACGTGTGTTGGGCTCTACGTCGGGTCGTGAGTTGGGCTCCACGTCGGGACGTGTGTGGGGCTCCACGTAGGGACGTGTGTGGGGCTCCACGTCGGGACGTGTGTGGGGCTCCACTTCGGGACGTGTGTGGGGCTCCACGTCGGGACGTGTGTTGGGCTCTACCTCAGGATTTAGCTTACTTTCAGCTCTACGTCGGGACGTGTGTTGGGCTCTACGTCAGGATTTAGCTTACTTCCAGCTCTACGTCGGGACGTGTGTTGGACTCTACATCGGGACGTGTGTTGGACTCTACATCGGGACGTGTGTTGGACTTTACGTCGGGACGTGCGTTGGGCTCTACCTCAGGATTTAGCTTACTTTCAGCTCTACGTGGGGACGTGTGTTGGGCTCTACCTCAGGATTTAGCTTACTTTCCGCTCTGCGTCGGGACGTGTGTTGGGCTCTACCTCAGGATTTAGCTTACTTTCCGCTCTGCATCGGGACGTGTGTTGGGCTCTACCTCAGGATTTAGCTTACTTTCCGCTCTGCGTCGGGACGTGTGTTGGGCTCTACGTCGGGACGTGTGTTGGGCTCTACGTCGGGACGTGTGTTGGGCTCTGCGTCGGGACGTGTGTTGGGCTCTACATCAGGATTTAGCTTACTTTCAGCTCTACGTCGGGAGGTGTGTTGGGCTCTACGTCGGGACGTGTGTTTGGCTCTGCGTCGGGACGTGTGTTTGACTCTGCGTCGGGACGTGTGTTTGGCTCTACGTCGGGACGTGTGTTTGGCTCTGCGTTCGGACGTGTGTTTGGCTCTGCGTCGGGACGTATGTTGGGCTCTGCGTCGGGACGTGTGTTGGGCTCTACCTCAGGATTTAGCTTACTTTCCGCTCTGCGTCGGGACGTGTGTTGGGCTCTACCTCAGGATTTAGCTTACTTTCAGCTCTACATCGGGACGTGTGTTGGGCTGTACGTCGGGACGTGTGTTGGGCTGTACGTCGGGACGTGTGTTGGGCTGTACGTAGGGACGTGTGTTGGGCTGTACGTCGGGACGTGTGTTGGGGTGTACGTCGGGACGTGTGTTGGGGTGTACGTCGGGACGTGTGTTGGGCTCTCCGTTGGGACGTGTGTTGGGCTCTACGTCGGGATTTAGCTTACATTCAGCTCTACGTCGGGACGTGTGTTGGGCTATACGTCGGGACGTGTGTTGGGCTCTAAATCAGGATTTAGCTTACTTTCAGCTCTACGTCGGGACATGTGTTGGGCTCTGCGTCGGGACGTGTGTTGGGCTCTGCGTCGGGACGTGTGTTGGGCTCTGCGTCGGGACGTGTGTTGGGCTCTGCGTCGGGACGTGTGTTGGGCTCTACCTCAGGATTTAGCTTACTTTCCGCTCTGCGTCGGGACGCGTGTTGGGCTCTACCTCAGGATTTAGCTTACTTTCCGCTCTGCGTCGGGACGTGTGTTGGGCTCTACCTCAGGATTTAGCTTACTTTCCGCTCTGCGTCGGGACGTGTGTTGGGCTCTACCTCAGGATTTAGCTTACTTTCAGCTTTACGTCGGGACGTGTGTTGGGCTGTGCGTCGGGACGTGTGTTGGGCTCTACATCAGGATTTCGCTTACTTTCAGCTCTACATCGGAATGTGTGTTGGGCTCTGTGTCGGGACGTGTGTTGGGCTCTGCGTCGGGACGTGTGTTGGGCTCTGCGTCGGGACGTGTGTTGGGCTCTGCGTCGGGACGTGTGTTGGGCTGTGCGTCGGGACGTGTGTTGGGCTCTACATCAGGATTTCGCTTACTTTCAGCTCTACATCGGAATGTGTGTTGGGCTCTGCGTCGGGACGTGTGTTGGGCTCTGCGTCGGGACGTGTGTTGGGCTCTGCGTCGGGACGTGTGTTGGGCTCTGCGTCGGGACGTGTGTTGGGCTCTGCGTCGGGACGTGTGTTGGGCTCTACGTCGGGACGTGTGTTGGGCTCTACGTCGAGACGTGTGTTGGGCTCTACATCAGGATTTAGCTTACTTTCAGCTCTACGTCGGGACGTGTGTTGGGCTCTACGTCGGGACGTATGTTGGGCTCTACGTCGGGACGTGTGTTGGGCTCTACGTCGGGACGTGTGTTGGGCTCTACGTCGGGACGTGTGTTGGGCTCTACGTCGGGACGTGTGTTGGGCTCTACGTCGGGACGTGTGTTGGGCTCTACATCAGGATTTAGCTTACTTTCAGCTCTACGTCGGGACGTGCGTTGGGCTCTACGTCGGGACGTGCGTTGGGCTCTACGTCGGGACCTGCGTTGGGCTCTACGTCGGGACCTGCGTTGGGCTCTACGTCGGGACCTGCGTTGGGCTCTACGTCGGGACCTGCGTTGGGCTCTACGTCGGGACGTGCGTTGGGCTCTGCGTCGGGACGTGTGTTGGGCTCTGCGTCGGGACGTGTGTTGGGCTCTACATCAGGATTTAGCTTACTTTCCGCTCTACATCGGAACGTGTGTGGGGCTCTGCGTCGGGACGTGTGTGGGGCTCTGCGTCGGGACGTGTGTGGGGCTCTGCGTCGGGACGTGTGTGGGGCTCTGCGTCGGGACGTGTGTGGGGCTCTGCGTCGGGACGTGTGTGGGGCTCTACGTCGGGACGTGTGTGGGGCTCTACGTCGGGACGTGTGTTGCGCTCTGCGTCGGGACGTGCGTTGGGCTCTACCTCAGGATTTAGCTTACTTTCAGGTCTACGTCGGGACGTGTGTTGGGCTCTACATCGGGACATGTGTTGGGCTCTACCTCAGGATTTAGCTTACTTTCAGCTCTACGTGGGGACGTGTCTTGGGCTCTACCTCAGGATTTAGCTTACTTTCCGCTCTGCGTCGGGACGTGTGTTGGGCTCTACGTCGGGACGTGTGTTGGGCTCTGCTTCGGGACGTGTGTTGGGCTCTACATCAGGATTTAGCTTACTTTCAGCTCTACGTCGGGACGTGCGTTGGGCTCTACGTCGGGACCTGCGTTGGGCTCTACGTCGGGACCTGCGTTGGGCTCTACGTCGGGACCTGCGTTGGGCTCTACGTCGGGACCTGCGTTGGGCTCTACGTCGGGACGTGTGTTGGGCTCTACGTCGGGACGTGTGTTGGGCTCTGCGTCGGGACGTGTGTTGGGCTCTACGTCGGGACGTGTGTTTGGCTCTGCGTCGGGACGTGTGTGGGGCTCTGCGTCGGGACGTGTGTTGGGCTCTGCGTCGGGACGTGTGTGGGGCTCTGCGTCGGGACGTGTGTGGGGCTCTGCGTCGGGACGTGTGTGGGGCTCTGCGTCGGGACGTGTGTGGGGCTCTGCGTCGGGACGTGTGTGGGGCTCTACGTCGGGACGTGTGTGGGGCTCTACGTCGGGACGTGTGTGGGGCTCTACGTCGGGACGTGTGTTGCGCTCTGCGTCGGGACGTGCGTTGGGCTCTACCTCAGGATTTAGCTTACTTTCAGGTCTACGTCGGGACGTGTGTGGGGCTCTACATCGGGACATGTGTTGGGCTCTACCTCAGGATTTAGCTTACTTTCAGCTCTACGTGGGGACGTGTCTTGGGCTCTACCTCAGGATTTAGCTTACTTTCCGCTCTGCGTCGGGACGTGTTTTGGGCTCTACCTCAGGATTTAGCTTACTTTCCGCTCTGCGTCGGGACGTGTGTTGGGCTCTGCGTCGGGACGTGTGTTGGGCTCTGCGTCGGGACGTGTGTTGGGCTCTACATCAGGATTTAGCTTACTTTCAGCTCTACGTCGGGACGTGTGTTGGGTTCTACGTCGGGACGTGTGTTTGGCTCTGCGTCGGGACGTGTGTTTGGCTCTGCGTCGGGACGTGTGTTTGGCTCTGCGTCGGGACGTGTGTTTGGCTCTGCGTCGGGACGTGTGTTGGGCTCTGCGTCGGGACGTGTGTTGGGCTCTACCTCAGGATTTAGCTTACTTTCCGCTCTACGTGGGGACGTGTGTTGGGCTCTCCCTCAGGATTTAGCTTACTTTCAGCTCTACGTCGGGACGTGTGTTGGCCTCTACGTCGGGATTTAGCTTACTTCCAGCTCTACGTCGGGACGTGTGTTGGACTCTACGTCGGGACGTGTGTTGGACTCTACGTCGGGACGTGTGTTGGGCTCTACCTCAGGATTTAGCTTACTTTCCGCTCTGCGTCGGGACGTGTGTTGGGCTCTACCTCAGGATTTAGCTTACTTTCAGCTCTACGTCGGGACGTGTGTTGGGCTCTACGTCGGGACGTGTGTTGGGCTCTACGTCGGGACGTGTGTTGGGCTCTACGTCGGGACGTGTGTTGGGCTCAACGTCGGGACGTGTGTTGGGCTCTACGTCGGGACGTGTGTTGGGCTCTACGTCGGGACGTGTGTTGGGCTCTAGGTCGGGACGTGTGTTGGGCTCTACCTCAGGATTTAGCTTAGTTTCAGCTCTACGTGGGGACGTGTGTTGGGATCTACCTCAGGATTTAGCTTACTTTCCGCTCTGCGTCGGGACGTGTGTTGGGCTCTAGGTCGGGACGTGTGTTGGGCTCTAGGTCGGGACGTGTGTTGGGCTCTAGGTCGGGACGTGTGTTGGGCTCTACGTCGGGACGTGTGTTTGGCTCTACGTCGGGACGTGTGTTGGGCTCTACGTCGGGACGTGTGTTGGGCTCTACGTCGGGATTTAGCTTACTTCCAGCTCTAAGTCGGGATTTAGCTTACTTCCTGCTCTAAGTCGGGATTTAGCTTACTTCCAGCTCTACGTCGGGACGTGTGTTGGGCTCTACGTCAGGACGTGTGTTGGGCTCTACCTCAGGATTTAGCTTACTTTCAGCTCTACGTGGGGACGTGTGTTGGGCTCTACCTCAGGATTTAGCTTACTTTACGCTCTGCGTTGGGACATGTGTTGGGCTCTACCTCAGGATTTAGCCTACTTTCCGCTCTGCGTCGGGACGTGTGTTGGGCTCTACATCGGGACGTGTGTTGGGCTCTGCGTCGGGACGTGTGTTGGGCTCTACATCATGATTTAGCTTACTTTCAGCTCTACATCGGAACGTGTGTTGGGCTCTGCGTCGGGACGTGTGTGGGGCTCTACGTCGGGACGTGTGTGGGGCTCTACGTCGGGACGTGTGTGGGGCTCTACGCTGGGACGTGTGTGGGGCTCTGCGTCGGGACGTGCGTTGGGCTCTGCCTCAGGATTTAGCTTACTTTCAGGTCTACGTCGGGACGTGTGTTGGGCTCTACATCGGGACGTGTGTTGGGCTCTACCTCAGGATTTAGCTTACTTTCCGCTCTGCGTCGGGACGTGTTTTGGGATCTACCTCAGGATTTAGCTTACTTTCCGCTCTGCGTCGGGACGTGTGTTGGGCTCTACCTCAGGATTTAGCTTACTTTCAGCTCTACGTCGGGACGTGTGTTGGGCTCTAAGTCGGGACGTGTGTTGGGCTCTACGTCGGGACGTGTGTTTGGCTCTAGGTCGGGACGTGTGTTGGGCTCTACGTCGGGACGTGTGTTGGGCTCTACGTCGGGACGTGTGTTGGGCTCTACGTCGGGACGTGTGTTGGGCTCAACGTCGGGATTTAGCTTACTTCCAGCTCTACGTCGGGATTAAGCTTACTTCCAGCTCTACTTCGGGATTTAGCTTACTTCCAGCTCTACGTCGGGATTTAGCTTACTTCCAGCTCTACGTCGGGATTTGGCTTACTTCCAGCTCTACGTCGGGATTTAGCTTACTTCCAGCTCTACGTCGGGATTTAGCTTACTTCCAGCTCTACGTCGGGATTTAGCTTACTTCCAGCTCTACGTCGGGATTTAGCTTACTTCCAGCTCTACGTCGGGATTTAGCTTACTTCCAGCTCTACGTCGGGACGTGTGTTGGGCTCTACGTCGAGACGTGTGTTGGGCTCTACGTCGGGATGTGTGTTGGGCTCTACGTCGGGATGTGTGTTGGGCTCTACGTCGGGACGTGTGTTGGGCTCTACCTCAGGATTTAGCTTACTTTCAGCTCTACGTGTGGACGTGTGTTGGGTTCTACCTCAGGATTTAGCTTACTTTCTGCTCTGCGTCGGGACGTGTGTTGGGCTCTACCTCAGGATTTAGCTTACTTTCAGGTCTACGTTGGGACGTGTGTTGGGCTCTACGTCGGGACGTGTGTTGGGCTCTACGTCGGGACGTGTGTTGGGCTCTACGTCGGGACCTGCGTTGGGCTCTACGTCGGGACGTGCGTTGGGCTCTACGTCAGGATTTAGCTTACTTTCAGCTCTACATCGGGACGTGTGTTAGTCTCTCCGTCGGGGTGAGTGTTGGGCTCTCCGTCGGGACGTGTGTTGGGCTCTACGTCAGGATTTAGCTTACTTTCAGATCTACGTCGGGACGTGTGTTGGGCTCTACGTCGGGACGTGTGTTGGGCTCTACGTCGGGACGTGTGTTGGGCTCTACGTCGGGACGTGTGTTGGGCTCTACGTCGGGACGTGTGTTGGGCTCTACGTCGGGATTTAGCTTACTTCTAGCTCTACGTCGGGACGTAGCTTACTTCTAGCTCTACGTCGGGACGTAGCTTACTTCCAGCTCTACGTCGGGACGTGTGTTGGACTCTACGTCGGGACGTGTGTTGGGCTCTACCTCAGGATTTAGCTTACTTTCAGCTTTACGTCGGGACGTGTGTTGGGCTCTACGTCGGGATTTAGCTTACTTCCAGCTCTACGTCGGGACGTGTGTTGGGCTCTACGTCGGGATTTAGCTTACTTCCAGCTCTACGTCGGGACGTGTGTTGGGCTCTACATCGGGACGTGTGTTGGGCTCTACGTCGGGACGTGTGTTGGGCTCTACGTCGGGACGTGTGTTGGGCTCTACGTCGGGACGTGTGTTGGGCTCTACCTTAGGATTTAGCTTAATTTCAGCTCTACGTGGGGACGTGTGTTGGGCTCTACCTCAGGATTTAGCATACTTTCCGCTCTGCGTCGGGACGTGTGTTGGGCTCTACCTCAGGATTTAGCTTACATTCAGCTCTACGTCGGGACGTGTGTTGGGCTCTACGTCGGGACGTGTGTTGGGCTCTACGTCGGGACGTGTGTTGGGCTCTAGGTCGGGACGTGTGTTGGGCTCTACGTCGGGATTTAGCTTACTTCCAGCTCTACGTCGGGACGTGTGTTGGGCTCTCCTTCGGGACGTGTGTTGGGCTCTACGTCGGGACGTGTGTTGGGCTCTACGTCGGGACGTGTGTTGGGCTCTACGTCGGGACGTGTGTTGGGCTCTACGTCGGGACGTGTGTTGGACTCTACGTCGGGACGTGTGTTAGGCTCTACATCAGGATTTAGCTTACTTTCAGGTCTACGTCGGGACGTGTGTTGGGCTCTACGTCGGGACGTGTGTTGGGCTCTACCTCAGGATTTAGCTTACTTTCAGCTCTACGTGGGGACGTGTGTTGGGCTCTACCTCAGGATTTAGCTTACTTTCAGCTCTACGTGGGGACGTGTGTTTGGCTCTACCTAAGGATTTAGCTTACTTTCCTCTCTGCTTCGGGACGTGTGTTGGGCTCTACCTCAGGATTTAGCTTACTTTCCGCTCTGCGTCGGGACGTGTGTTGGGCTCTACGTCGGGACGTGTGTTGGGCTCTACGTCGGGATGTGTGTTGGGCTCTACGTCGGGATGTGTGTTGGGCTCTACGTCGGGACGTGTGTTGGGCTCTACCTCAGGATTTAGCTTACTTTCAGCTCTACGTGGGGACGTGTGTTGGGCTCTACCTCAGGATTTAGCTTACTTTCAGCTCTACGTGGGGACGTGTGTTTGGCTGTACCTCAGGATTTAGCTTACTTTCAGCTCTACGTGGGGACGTGTGTTTGGCTCTACCTCAGGATTTAGCTTACTTTCCTCTCTGCTTCGGGACGTGTGTTGGGCTCTACCTCAGGATTTAGCTTACTTTCCGCTCTGCGTCGGGACGTGTGTTGGGCTCTACGTCGGGACGTGTGTTGGGCTCTACGTCGGGACGTGCGTTGGGCTCTCCGTCGGGGTGAGTGTTGGGCTCTCCGTCGGGACGTGCGTTGGGCTCTCCGTCGGGGCGTGTGTTGGGCTGTCCGTCGGGACTTGTGTTGGGCTCTCCGTCGGGACGTGTGTTGGGCTCTCCGTCGGGACGTGTGTTGGGCTCTCCGTCGGGACGTGTGTTGGGCTCTCCGTCGGGACGTGTGTTGGGCTCTACGTCGGGACGTGTGTTGGGCTCTGCGTCGGGACGTGTGTTGGGCTCTACCTCAGGATTAGCTTACTTTCCGCTCTGCGTCGGGACGTGTGTTGGGCTGTACCTCAGGATTTAGCTTACTTTCCGCTCTGCGTCGGGACGTGTGTTGGGCTCTACCTCAGGATTTAGCTTACTTTCCGCTCTGCGTCGGGACGTTTGTTGGGCTCTACCTGAGGATTTAGCTTACTTTCCGCTCTGCGTCGGGACGTGTGTTAGGCTCTACCTCAGGATTTAGCTTACTTTCAGCTCTACATCGGAATGTGTGTTGGGCTCTGCGTCGGGACGTGTGTTGGGCTCTGCGTCGGGACGTGTGTTCGGCTCTACATCAGGATTTCGCTTACTTTCAGCTCTACATCGGAATGTGTGTTGGGCTCTGCGTCGGGACGTGTGTTGGGCTCTGCGTCGGGACGTGTGTTGGGCTCTACCTCAGGATTTAGCTTACTTTCCGCTCTGCGTCGGGACGTGTGTTGGGCTCTACCTCAGGATTTAGCTTACTTTCAGCTCTACGTCGGGACGTGTGTTGGGCTGTGCGTCGGGACGTGTGTTGGGCTCTACATCAGGATTTCACTTACTTTCAGCTCTACATCGGAATGTGTGTTGGGCTCTGCGTCGGGACGTGTGTTGGGCTCTGCGTCGGGACGTGTGTTGGGCTCTACGTCGGGACGTGTGTTGGGCTCTACGTCGGGACGTGTGTTGGGCTCTACGTCGGGACGTGTGTTGGGCTCTACGTCGGGACGTGTGTTGGGCTCTACGTCGGGACGTGTGTTGGGCTCTGCGTCGGGACGTGTGTTGGGCTCTGCGTCGGGACGTGTGTTGGGCTCTACCTCAGGATTAGCTTAATTTCCGCTCTGCGTCGGGACGTGTGTTGGGCTGTACCTCAGGATTTAGCTTACTTTCAGCTCTACGTCGGGACGTGTGATGGGCTCTACGTCGGGACGTGTGTTGGGCTCTATGTTGGGACGTTCGTTGGGCTCTACGTCGGGACGTGTGTTGGGCTCTACGTCGGGACGTGTGTTGGGCTCTACGTCGGGACGTGTGTTGGGCTCTACGTCAGGATTTAGCTTACTTTCAGATCTACGTCGGGACGTGTGTTGGGCTCTACGTCGGGACGTGTGTTGGGCTCTACGTCGGGACGTGTGTTGGGCTCTACGTCGGGACGTGTGTTGGGCTCTACGTCGGGACGTGTGTTGGGCTCTACGTCGGGACGTGTGTTGGGCTCTACGTCGGGATTTAGCTTACTTCTAGCTCTACGTCGGGACGTAGCTTACTTCCAGCTCTACGTCGGGACGTGTGTTGCAGTCTACGTCGGGACGTGTGTTGGGCTCTACCTCAGGATTTAGCTTACTTTCAGCTCTACGTCGGGAAGTGTGTTGGGCTCTACGTCGGGATTTAGCTTACTTCCAGCTCTACGTCGGGACGTGTGTTGGGCTCTACGTCGGGATTTAGCTTACTTCCAGCTCTACGTCGGGACGTGTGTTGGGCTCTACGTCGGGACGTGTGTTGGGCTCTACGTCGGGACGTGTGTTGGGCTCTACGTCGGGACGTCTGTTGGGCTCTACCTTAGGATTTAGCTTAATTTCAGCTCTACGTGGGGACGTGTGTTGGGCTCTACCTCAGGATTTAGCATACTTTCCGCTCTGCGTCGGGACGTGTGTTGGGCTCTACCTCAGGATTTAGCTTACATTCAGCTCTACGTCGGGACGTGTGTTGGGCTCTACGTCGGGACGTGTGTTGGGCTCTACGTCGGGACGTGTGTTGGGCTCTACGTCGGGACGTGTGTTGGGCTCTACGTCGGGATTTAGCTTACTTCCAGGTCTACGTCGGGACGTGTGTTGGACTCTACGTCGGGACGTGTGTTGGACTCTACGTCGGGACGTGTGTTAGGCTCTACATCAGGATTTAGCTTACTTTCAGGTCTACGTCGGGACGTGTGTTGGGCTCTACGTCGGGACGTGTGTTGGGCTCTACCTCAGGGTTTAGCTTACTTTCAGCTCTACGTGGGGACGTGTGTTGGGCTCTACCTCAGGATTTAGCTTACTTTCAGCTCTACGTGGGGACGTGTGTTTGGCTCTACCTCAGGATTTAGCTTACTTTCCTCTCTGCTTCGGGACGTGTGTTGGGCTCTACCTCAGGATTTAGCTTACTTTCCGCTCTGCGTCGGGACGTGTGTTGGGCTCTACGTCGGGACGTGTGTTGGGCTCTACGTCGGGATGTGTGTTGGGCTCTACGTCGGAATGTGTGTTGGGCTCTACGTCGGGACGTGCGTTGGGCTCTCCGTCGGGACGTGTGTTGGGCTCTCCGTCGGGACGTGTGTTGGGCTCTCCGTCGGGACGTGTGTTGGGCTCTCCGTCGGGACGTGTGTTGGGCTCTCCGTCGGGACGAGTGTTGGGCTCTCCGTCGGGGCGTGTGTTGGGCTCTCCGTCGGGACGTGTGTTGGGCTCTCCGTCGGGACGTGTGTTGGGCTCTCCTTCGGGACGTGTGTTGGGCTCTACGTCGGGACGTGTGTTGGGCTCTACGTCGGGATTTAGCTTACTTCCAGGTCTACGTCGGGGCGTGTGTTGGACTCTATGTCGGGACATGTGTTGGACTCTACGTCGGGACGTGTGTTGGACTCTACGTCGGGACGTGTGTTAGGCTCTACATCAGGATTTAGCTTACTTTCAGGTCTACGTCGGGACGTGTGTTGGGCTCTACGTCGGGACGTGTGTTGGGCTCTACCTCAGGATTTAGCTTACTTTCAGCTCTACGTGGGGACGTGTGTTGGGCTCTACCTCAGGATTTAGCTTACTTTCAGCTCTACGTGGGGACGTGTGTTTGGCTCTAACTCAGGATTTAGCTTACTTTCCTCTCTGCTTCGGGACGTGTGTTGGGCTCTACCTCAGGATTTAGCTTACTTTCCGCTCTGCGTCGGGACGTATGTTGGGCTCTACGTCGGGACGTGTGTTGGGCTCTACGTCGGGATGTGTGTTGGGCTCTACGTCGGGATGTGTGTTGGGCTCTACGTCGGGATGTGTGTTGGGCTCTACGTCGGGACGTGCGTTGGGCTCTACGTCGGGACGTGAGTTGGGCTCTACGTCGGGACGTGCGTTGGGCTCTACGTCGGGACGTGCGTTGGGCTCCACGTCGGGACGTGCGTTGGGCTCCACGTCGGGACGTGCGTTGGGCTCCACGTCGGGACGTGCGTTGGGCTCCACGTCGGGACGTGCGTTGGGCTCCACGTCGGGACGTGCGTTGGGCTCTACGTCGGGACGTGCGTTGGGCTCTACGTCGGGACGTGCGTTGGGCTCTACGTCGGGACCTGCGTTGGGCTCTACGTCGGGACCTGCGTTGGGCTCTACGTCTGGACCTGCGTTGGGCTCTACGTCAGGATTTAGCTTACTTTCAGCTCTACGTCGGGACGTGTGTTGGTCTCTCCGTCGGGGTGAGTGTTGGGCTCTCCGTCGGGGCGTGTGTTGGGCTCTCCGTCGGGACGTGTGTTGGGCTCTCCGTTGGGACGTGTGTTGGGCTCTCCTTCGGGACGTGTGTTGGGCTCTACGTCGGGACGTGTGTTGGGCTCTACGTCGGGATTTAGCTTACTTCCAGGTCTACGTCGGGACGTGTGTTGGACTCTATGTCGGGACGTGTGTTGGACTCTACGTCGGGACGTGTGTTGGACTCTACGTCGGGACGTGTGTTAGGCTCTACATCAGGATTTAGCTTACTTACAGGTCTACGTCGGGACGTGTGTTGGGCTCTACGTCGGGACGTGTGTTGGGCTCTACCTCAGGATTTAGCTTACTTTCAGCTCTACGTGGGGACGTGTGTTGGGCTCTACCTCAGGATTTAGCTTACTTTCAGCTCTACGTGGCGACGTGTGTTTGTCTCTACCTCAGGATTTAGCTTACTTTCAGCTCTACGTGGGGACGTGTGTTTGGCTCTACCTCAGGATTTAGCTTACTTTCCTCTCTGCTTCGGGACGTGTGTTGGGCTCTACCTCAGGATTTAGCTTACTTTCCGCTCTGCGTCGGGACGTGTGTTGGGCTCTACGTCGGGACGTGTGTTGGGCTCTACGTCGGGACGTGCGTTGGGCTCTCCGTCGGGGTGAGTGTTGGGCTCTCCGTCGGGACGTGTGTTGGGCTCTCCGTCGGGGCGTGTGTTGGGCTGTCCGTCGGGACTTGTGTTGGGCTCTCCGTCGGGACTTGTGTTGGGCTCTCCGTCGGGACGTGTGTTGGGCTCTCCGTCGGGACGTGTGTTGGGCTCTCCGTCGGGACGTGTGTTGGGCTCTACGTCGGGACGTGTGTTGGGCTCTGCGTCGGGACGTGTGTTGGGCTCTACCTCAGGATTAGCTTACTTTCCGCTCTGCGTCGGGACGTGTGTTGGGCTGTACCTCAGGATTTAGCTTACTTTCCGCTCTGCGTCGGGACGTGTGTTGGGCTCTACCTCAGGATTTAGCTTACTTTCCGCTCTGCGTCGGGACGTTTGTTGGGCTCTACCTGAGGATTTAGCTTACTTTCCGCTCTGCGTCGGGACGTGTGTTAGGCTCTACCTCAGGATTTAGCTTACTTTCAGCTCTACATCGGAATGTGTGTTGGGCTCTGCGTCGGGACGTGTGTTGGGCTCTGCGTCGGGACGTGTGTTCGGCTCTACATCAGGATTTCGCTTACTTTCAGCTCTACATCGGAATGTGTGTTGGGCTCTGCGTCGGGACGTGTGTTGGGCTCTGCGTCGGGACGTGTGTTGGGCTCTGCGTCGGGACGTGTGTTGGGCTCTACCTCAGGATTTAGCTTACTTTCCGCTCTGCGTCGGGACGTGTGTTGGGCTCTACCTCAGGATTTAGCTTACTTTCAGCTCTACGTCGGGACGTGTGTTGGGCTGTGCGTCGGGACGTGTGTTGGGCTCTACATCAGGATTTAGCTTACTTTCAGCTCTACGTCGGGACGTGTGATGGGCTCTACGTCGGGACGTGTGTTGGGCTCTATGTTGGGACGTTCGTTGGGCTCTACGTCGGGACGTGTGTTGGGCTCTACGTCGGGACGTGTGTTGGGCTCTACGTCGGGACGTGTGTTGGGCTCTACGTCGGGACGTGTGTTGGGCTCTACGTCGGGACGTGTGTTGGGCTCTACGTCGGGACGTGTGTTGGGCTCTACGTCGGGATTTAGCTTACTTCCAGGTCTACGTCGGGACGTGTGTTGGACTCTACGTCGGGATGTGTGTTGGACTCTACGTCGGGACGTGTGTTAGGCTCTACATCAGGATTTAGCTTACTTTCAGGTCTACGTCGGGACGTGTGTTGGGCTCTACGTCGGGACGTGTGTTGGGCTCTACCTCAGGATTTAGCTTACTTTCAGCTCTACGTGGGGACGTGTGTTGGGCTCTACCTCAGGATTTAGCTTACTTTCAGCTCTACGTGGGGACGTGTGTTTGGCTCTACCTCAGGATTTAGCTTACTTTCCTCTCTGCTTCGGGACGTGTGTTGGGCTCTACCTCAGGATTTAGCTTACTTTCCGCTCTGCGTCGGGACGTGTGTTGGGCTCTACGTCGGGACGTGTGTTGGGCTCTACGTCGGGATGTGTGTTGGGCTCTACGTCGGGATGTGTGTTGGGCTCTACGTCGGGACGTGCGTTGGGCTCTCCGTCGGGACGTGTGTTGGGCTCTCCGTCGGGACGTGTGTTGGGCTCTCCGTCGGGACGTGTGTTGGGCTCTCCGTCGGGACGTGTGTTGGGCTCTCCGTCGGGGTGAGTGTTGGGCTCTCCGTCGGGGCGTGTGTTGGGCTCTCCGTCGGGACGTGTGTTGGGCTCTCCGTCAGGACGTGTGTTGGGCTCTCCGTCGGGACGTGTGTTGGGCTCTACGTCGGGACGTGTGTTGGGCTCTACGTCGGGATTTAGCTTACTTCCAGGTCTACGTCGGGACGTGTGTTGGACTCTATGTCGGGACGTGTGTTGGACTCTACGTCGGGACGTGTGTTGG
Source organism: Leptosomus discolor (assembly GCF_034619465.1). Taxonomy (NCBI): domain Eukaryota; kingdom Metazoa; phylum Chordata; class Aves; order Leptosomiformes; family Leptosomidae; genus Leptosomus; species Leptosomus discolor. The sequence continues at coordinate 4,260,941 of NW_028237788.1, forward strand.
ACTCTACATCGGGACGTGTGTTGGACTCTACGTCGGGACGTGTGTTAGGCTCTACATCAGGATTTAGCTTACTTTCAGGTCTACGTCGGGACGTGTGTTGGGCTCTACGTCGGGACGTGTGTTGGGCTCTACGTCGGGACGTGTGTTGGGCTCTACCTCAGGATTTAGCTTACTTTCAGCTCTACGTGGGGACGTGTGTTGGGCTCTACCTCAGGATTTAGCTTACTTTCAGCTCTACGTGGGGACGTGTGTTTGGCTCTAACTCAGGATTTAGCTTACTTTCCTCTCTGCTTCGGGACGTGTGTTGGGCTCTACCTCAGGATTTAGCTTACTTTCCGCTCTGCGTCGGGACGTATGTTGGGCTCTACGTCGGGACGTGTGTTGGGCTCTACGTCGGGACGTGTGTTGGGCTCTACGTCGGGACGTGTGTTGGGCTCTACCTCAGGATTTAGCTTACTTTCCGCTCTGCGTCGGGACGTATGTTGGGCTCTTCGTCGGGACGTGTGTTGGGCTCTACGTCGGGACGTGTGTTGGGCTCTACGTCGGGACGTGTGTTGGGCTCTACGTCGGGACGTGTGTTGGGCTCTACGTCGGGACGTGTGTTGGGCTCTACGTCGGGACCTGCGTTGGGCTCTACGTCGGGACCTGCGTTGGGCTCTACGTCAGGATTTAGCTTACTTTCAGCTCTACGTCGGGACGTGTGTTGGGCTCTCCGTCGGGACGTGTGTTGGGCTCTCCGTCGGGACGTGTGTTGGGCTCTCCGTCGGGACGTGTGTTGGGCTCTCCGTCGGGGCGTGTGTTGGGCTCTCCGTCGGGACGTGTGTTGGGCTCTCCGTCGGGGCGTGTGTTGGGCTCTCCGTCGGGACGTGTGTTGGGCTCTCCGTCGGGACGTGTGTTGGGCTCTCCGTCGGGACGTGTGTTGGGCTCTCCGTCGGGACGTGTGTTGGGCTCTCCGTCGGGACGTGTGTTGGGCTCTGCGTCAGGACGTGTGTTGGGCTCTACCTCAGGATTAGCTTACTTTCCGCTCTGCGTCGGGACGTGTGTTGGGCTCTACCTCAGGATTTAGCTTACTTTCCGCTCTGCGTCGGGACGTGTGTTGGGCTCTACCTCAGGATTTAGCTTACTTTCCGCTCTGCGTCGGGACGTTTGTTGGGCTCTACCTCAGGATTTAGCTTACTTTCCGCTCTGCGTCGGGACGTGTGTTAGGCTCTACCTCAGGATTTAGCTTACTTTCAGCTCTACATCGGAATGTGTGTTGGGCTCTGCGTCGGGACCTGTGTTGGGCTCTGCGTCGGGACGTGTGTTCGGCTCTACATCAGGATTTCGCTTACTTTCAGCTCTACATCGGAATGTGTGTTGGGCTCTGCGTCGGGACGTGCGTTGGGCTCTGCGTCGGGACGTGCGTTGGGCTCTGCGTCGGGACGTGCGTTGGGCTCTGCGTCGGGACGTGCGTTGGGCTCTGCGTCGGGACGTGCGTTGGGCTCTGCGTCGGGACGTGCGTTGGGCTCTGCGTCGGGACGTGCGTTGGGCTCTACGTCGGGACGTGTGTTGGGCTCTGCGTCGGGACGTGTGTTGGGCTCTACGTCGGGACGTGTGTTGGGCTCTACCTCAGGATTTAGCTTACTTTCCGCTCTGCGTCGGGACGGGTGTTAGGCTCTACCTCAGGATTTAGCTTACTTTCAGCTCTACATCGGAATGTGTGTTGGGCTCTGCGTCGGGACGTGTGTTGGGCTCTGCGTCGGGACGTGTGTTCGGCTCTACATCAGGATTTCGCTTACTTTCAGCTCTACATCGGAATGTGTGTTGGGCTCTGCGTCGGGACGTGTGTTGGGCTCTGCGTCGGGACGTGTGTTGGGCTCTGCGTCGGGACGTGTGTTGGGCTCTGCGTCGGGACGTGTGTTGGGCTCTACGTCGGGACGTGTGTTGGGCTCTACGTCGGGACGTGTGTTGGGGTCTACCTCAGGATTTAGCTTACTTTCAGCTCTACGTCGGGACGTGCGTTGGGCTCTACGTCGGGACGTGCGTTGGGCTCTACGTCGGGACGTGCGTTGGGCTCTACGTCAGGATTTAGCTTACTTTCAGCTCTACGTCGGGACGTGTGTTGGTCTCTCCGTCGGGGTGAGTGTTGGGCTCTCCGTCGGGACGTGTGTTGGGCTCTCCGTCGGGGCGTGTGTTGGGCTCTCCGTCGGGACGTGTGTTGGGCTCTCCGTCGGGACGTGTGTTGGGCTCTCCGTCGGGACGTGTGTTGGGCTCTCCGTCGGGACGTGTGTTGGGCTCTCCGTCGGGACGTGTGTTGGGCTCTGCGTCGGGACGTGTGTTGGGCTCTGCGTCGGGACGTGTGTTGGGCTCTACCTCAGGATTAGCTTACTTTCCGCTCTGCGTCGGGACGTGTGTTGGGCTCTACCTCAGGATTTAGCTTACTTTCCGCTCTGCGTCGGGACGTTTGTTGGGCTCTACCTCAGGATTTAGCTTACTTTCCGCTCTGCGTCGGGACGTGTGTTGGGCTCTGCGTCGGGACGTGTGTTGGGCTCTGCGTCGGGACGTGTGTTCGGCTCTACATCAGGATTTAGCTTACTTTCAGGTCTACGTCGGGACGTGTGTTGGGCTCTACGTCGGGACGTGTGTTGGGCTCTACCTCAGGATTTAGCTTACTTTCCGCTCTGCGTCGGGACGTGTGTTAGGCTCTACCTCAGGATTTAGCTTACTTTCAGCTCTACATCGGAATGTGTGTTGGGCTCTGCGTCGGGACGTGTGTTGGGCTCTGCGTCGGGACGTGTGTTCGGCTCTACATCAGGATTTCGCTTACTTTCAGCTCTACATCGGAATGTGTGTTGGGCTCTGCGTCGGGACGTGTGTTGGGCTCTGCGTCGGGACGTGTGTTGGGCTCTGCGTCGGGACGTGTGTTGGGCTCTACGTCGGGACGTGTGTTGGGCTCTACGTCGGGACGTGTGTTGGGCTCTACGTCGGGACGTGTGTTGGGCTCTACCTCAGGATTTAGCTTACTTTCCGCTCTGCGTCGGGACGTGTGTTGGGCTCTACGTCGGGACGTGTGTTGGGCTCTACGTCGGGACGTGTGTTGGGCTCTACATCGGAATGTGTGTTGGGCTCTGCGTCGGGACGTGCGTTGGGCTCTGCGTCGGGACGTGCGTTAGGCTCTGCGTCGGGACGTGCGTTGGGCTCTGCGTCGGGACGTGTGTTGGGCTCTGCGTCGGGACGTGTGTTGGGCTCTACGTCGGGACGTGTGTTGGACTCTACGTCGGGACGTGTGTTAGGCTCTACATCAGGATTTAGCTTACTTTCAGGTCTACGTCGGGACGTGTGTTGGGCTCTACGTCGGGACGTGTGTTGGGCTCTACCTCAGGATTTAGCTTACTTTCCGCTCTGCGTCGGGACGTGTGTTAGGCTCTACCTCAGGATTTAGCTTACTTTCAGCTCTACATCGGAATGTGTGTTGGGCTCTGCGTCGGGACGTGTGTTGGGCTCTGCGTCAGGACGTGTGTTCGGCTCTACATCAGGATTTCGCTTACTTTCAGCTCTACATCGGAATGTGTGTTGGGCTCTGCGTCGGGACGTGTGTTGGGCTCTGCGTCGGGACGTGTGTTGGGCTCTGCGTCGGGACGTGTGTTGGGCTCTACGTCGGGACGTGTGTTGGGCTCTACGTCGGGACGTGTGTTGGGGTCTACCTCAGGATTTAGCTTACTTTCAGCTCTATGTCGGGACGTGCGTTGGGCTCCACGTCGGGACGTGCGTTGGGCTCCACGTCGGGACGTGCGTTGGGCTCTACGTCGGGACGTGCGTTGGACTCTACGTCGGGACATGCGTTGGCCTCTACGTCGCGACCTGCGTTGGGCTCTACGTCGCGACCTGCGTTGGGCTCTACGTCAGAATTTAGCTTACTTTCAGCTCTACGTCGGGACGTGTGTTGGGCTCTCCGTCGGGGCGAGTGTTGGGCTCTCCGTCGGGGCGTGTGTTGGGCTCTCCGTCGGGACGTGTGTTGGGCTCTCCGTCGGGACGTGTGTTGGGCTCTACTTCGGGACGTGTGTTGGGCTCTACGTGGGGATTTAGCTTACTTCCAGCTCTACGTCGGGACGTGTGTTGGACTCTACGTCGGGACGTGTGTTGGACTCTACGTCGGGACGTGTGTTGGACTCTACGTCGGGACGTGTGTTAGGCTCTACATCAGGATTTGGCTTACTTTCAGGTCAATGTCGGGACGTATGTTGGGCTCTACGTCGGGACGTGCGTTGGGCTCTACCTCAGGATTTAGCTTACTTTCCGCTCTGCGTCGGGACGTGTGTTGGGCTCTACCTCAGGATTTAGCTTACTTTCCGCTCTGCGTCGGGTCGTGTGTTGGGCTCTACCTCAGGATTTAGCTTACTTTCCGCTCTGCGTCGGGACGTGTGTTGGGCTCTACGTCGGGACGAGTGTTGGGCTCTACGTCGGGACGAGTGTTGGACTCTACGTCGGGACGAGTGTTGGGCTCTACGTCGGGACGTGTGTTGGGCTCTACGTCGGGACGTGTGTTGGGCTCTACGTCGGGACGTGTGTTGGGCTCTACGTCGGGACGTGTGTTGGGCTCTACGTCGGGACGTGTGTTGGGCTCTACGTCGGGACGTGTGTTGGGCTCTACGTCAGGATTTAGCTTACTTTCAGATCTACGTCGGGACGTGTGTTGGGCTCTACGTCGGGACGTGTGTTGGGCTCTACGTCGGGACGTGTGTTGGGCTCTACGTCGGGATTTAGCTTACTTCTAGCTCTACGTCGGGACGTAGCTTACTTCCAGCTCTACGTCGGGACGTGTGTTGGACTCTACGTCGGGACGTGTGTTGGGCTCTACCTCAGGATTTAGCTTACTTTCAGCTCTACGTCGGGACGTGTGTTGGGCTCTACGTCGGGATTTAGCTTACTTCCAGCTCTACGTCGGGACGTGTGTTGGGCTCTACGTCGGGATTTAGCTTACTTCCAGCTCTACGTCGGGACGTGTGTTGGGCTCTACGTCGGGATTTAGCTTACTTCCAGCTCTACGTCGGGACGTGTGTTGGGCTCTACGTCGGGACGTGTGTTGGGCTCTACGTCGGGACGTGTGTTGGGCTCTACCTTAGGATTTAGCTTAATTTCAGCTCTACGTGGGGACGTGTGTTGGGCTCTACCTCAGGATTTAGCATACTTTCCGCTCTGCGTCGGGACGTGTGTTGGGCTCTACCTCAGGATTTAGCTTACATTCAGCTCTACGTCGGGACGTGTGTTGGGCTCTACGTCGGGACGTGTGTTGGGCTCTACGTCGGGACGTGTGTTGGGCTCTACGTCGGGACGTGTGTTGGGCTCTACGTCGGGATTTAGCTTACTTCCAGGTCTACGTCGGGACGTGTGTTGGACTCTACGTCGGGACGTGTGTTGGACTCTACGTCGGGACGTGTGTTGGACTCTACATCAGGATTTAGCTTACTTTCAGGTCTACGTCGGGACGTGTGTTGGGCTCTACGTCGGGACGTGTGTTGGGCTCTACCTCAGGATTTAGCTTACTTTCAGCTCTACGTGGGGACGTGTGTTGGGCTCTACCTCAGGATTTAGCTTACTTTCAGCTCTACGTGGGGACGTGTGTTTGGCTCTACCTCAGGATTTAGCTTACTTTCCTCTCTGCTTCGGGACGTGTCTTGGGCTCTACCTCAGGATTTAGCTTACTTTCCGCTCTGCGTCGGGACGTGTGTTGGGCTCTACGTCGGGACGTGCGTTGGGCTCTACGTCGGGACGTGCGTTGGGCTCTACGTCGGGACGTGCGTTGGGCTCTACGTCGGGACGTGCGTTGGGCTCCACGTCGGGACGTGCGTTGGGCTCTACGTCGGGACGTGCGTTGGGCTCCACGTGGGGACGTGCGTTGGGCTCCACGTCGGGACGTGCGTTGGGCTCCACGTCGGGACGTGCGTTGGGCTCCACGTCGGGACGTGCGTTGGGCTCCACGTCGGGACGTGCGTTGGGCTCCACGTCGGGACGTGCGTTGGGCTCTACGTCGGGACGTGCGTTGGGCTCTACGTCGGGACGTGCGTTGGGCTCTACGTCGGGACGTGCGTTGGGCTCTAGGTCAGGATTTAGCTTACTTTCAGCTCTACGTCGGGACGTGTGTTGGTCTCTCCGTCGGGGTGAGTGTTGGGCTCTCCGTCGGGGCGTGTGTTGGGCTCTCCGTCGGGGCGTGTGTTGGGCTCTCCGTCGGGACGTGTGTTGGGCTCTCCATCGGGACGTGTGTTGGTCTCTCCTTCAGGACGTGTGTTGGGCTCTACGTCGGGACGTGTGTTGGGCTCTACGTCGGGATTTAGCTTACTTCCAGGTCTACGTCGGGACGTGTGTTGGACTCTATGTCGGGACGTGTGTTGGACTCTACGTCGGGACGTGTGTTGGACTCTACGTCGGGACGTGTGTTAGGCTCTACATCAGGATTTAGCTTGCTTTCAGGTCTACGTCGGGACGTGTGTTGGGCTCTACGTCGGGACGTGTGTTGGGCTCTACCTCAGGATTTAGCTTACTTTCAGCTCTACGTGGGGACGTGTGTTGGGCTCTACCTCAGGATTTAGCTTACTTTCAGCTCTACGTGGGGACGTGTGTTTGGCTCTACCTCAGGATTTAGCTTACTTTCCTCTCTGCTTCGGGACGTGTGTTGGGTTCTACCTCAGGATTTAGCTTACTTTCCGCTCTCCGTCGGGACGTGTGTTGGGCTCTACGTCGGGACGTGTGTTGGGCTCTACGTCGGGATGTGTGTTGGGCTCTACGTCGGGATGTGTGTTGGGCTCTACGTCGGGACCTGCGTTGGACTCTACGTCGGGACGTGCGTTGGGCTCTACGTCAGGATTTAGCTTACTTCAGCTCTACGTCGGGACGTGTGTTGGTCTCTCCGTCGGGGTGAGTGTTGGGCTCTCCGTCGGGACGTGTGTTGGGCTCTCAGTCGGGGCGTGTGTTGGGCTCTCCGTCGGGACGTGTGTTGGGCTCTCCGTCGGGACGTGTGTTGGGCTCTCCGTCGGGACGTGTGTTGGGCTCTCCGTCGGGACGTGTGTTGGGCTCTCCGTCGGGACGTGTGTTGGGCTCTGCGTCGGGACGTGTGTTGGGCTCTACCTCAGGATTAGCTTACTTTCCGCTCTGCGTCGGGACGTGTGTTGGGCTCTACCTCAGGATTTAGCTTACTTTCCGCTCTGCGTCGGGACGTGTGTTGGGCTCTACCTCAGGATTTAGCTTACTTTCCGCTCTGCGTCGGGACGTGTGTTAGGCTCTACCTCAGGATTTAGCTTACTTTCAGCTCTACATCGGAATGTGTGTTGGGCTCTGCGTCGGGACGTGTGTTGGGCTCTGCATCGGGCGTGTGTTCGGCTCTACATCAGGATTTCGCTTACTTTCAGCTCTACATCGGAATGTGTGTTGGGCTCTGCGTCGGGACGTGTGTTGGGCTCTACGTCGGGACGTGTGTTGGGCTCTACGTCGGGACGTGTGTTGGGCTCTGCGTCGGGACGTGTGTTGGGCTCTGCGTCGGGACGTGTGTTGGGCTCTACGTCGGGACGTGTGTTGGACTCTACGTCGGGACGTGTGTTAGGCTCTACATCAGGATTTAGCTTACTTTCAGGTCTACGTCGGGACGTGTGTTGGGCTCTACGTCGCGACCTGCGTTGGGCTCTACCTCAGGATTTAGCTTACTTGCCGCTCTGCGTCGGGACGTGTGTTAGGCTCTACCTCAGGATTTAGCTTACTTTCAGCTCTACATCGGAATGTGTGTTGGGCTCTGCGTCGGGACGTGTGTTGGGCTCTGCGTCGGGACGTGTGTTCGGCTCTACATCAGGATTTCGCTTACTTTCAGCTCTACATCGGAATGTGTGTTGGGCTCTGCGTCGGGACGTGTGTTGGGCTCTGCGTCGGGACGTGTGTTGGGCTCTGCGTCGGGACGTGTGTTGGGCTCTACCTCAGGATTTAGCTTACTTTCAGCTCTACGTCGGGACGTGCGTTGGGCTCTACGTCGGGACGTGCGTTGGGCTCTACGTCGGGACGTGCGTTGGGCTCTACGTCGGGACGTGCGTTGGCCTCTACGTCGCGACCTGCGTTGGGCTGTACGTCGCGACCTGCGTTGGGCTCTACGTCGCGACCTGCGTTGGGCTCTACGTCAGAATTTAGCTTACTTTCAGCTCTACGTCGGGACGTGTGTTCGGCTCTCCGTCGGGGCGTGTGTTGGGCTCTCCGTCGGGACGTGTGTTGGGCTCTCCGTCGGGACGTGTGTTGGGCTCTACATCAGGATTTAGCTTACTTTCAGGTCTACGTCGGGACGTGTGTTGGGCTCTCCGTCGGGACGTGTGTTGGGCTCTACCTCAGGATTTAGCTTACTTTCAGCTCTACGTGGGGACGTGTGTTGGGCTCTACCTCAGGATTTAGCTTACTTTCAGCTCTACGTGGGGACGTGTGTTTGGCTCTACCTCAGGATTTAGCTTACTTTCCTCTCTGCTTCGGGACGTGTGTTGGCCTCTACCTCAGGATTTAGCTTACTTTCCGCTCTGCGTCGGGACGTGTGTTGGGCTCTACGTCGGGACGTGTGTTGGGCTCTACGTCGGGACGTGTGTTGGGGTCTACGTCGGGATGTGTGTTGGGCTCTACGTCGGGACCTGCGTTGGGCTCTACGTCGGGACCTGCGTTGGGCTCTACGTCGGGACCTGCGTTGGGCTCTACGTCGGGACGTGCGTTGGGCTCTACGTCAGGATTTAGCTTACTTTCAGCTCTACGTCGGGACGTGTGTTGGTCTCTCCGTCGGGGTGAGTGTTGGGCTCTCCGTCGGGACGTGTGTTGGGCTCTCCGTCGGGGCGTGTGTTGGGCTCTCCGTCGGGACGTGTGTTGGTCTCTCCGTCGGGACGTGCGTTGGGCTCTCCGTCGGGACGTGCGTTGGGCTCTGCGTCGGGACGTGCGTTGGGCTCTGCGTCGGGACGTGCGTTGGGCTCTGCGTCGGGACGTGCGTTGGGCTCTGCGTCGGGACGTGTGTTGGGCTCTGCGTCGGGACGTGCGTTGGGCTCTGCGTCGGGACGTGTGTTGGGCTCTACGTCGGGACGTGTGTTGGGCTCTGCGTCGGGACGTGTGTTGGGCTCTGCGTCGGGACGTGTGTTGGGCTCTACGTCGGGACGTGTGTTGGACTCTACGTCGGGACGTGTGTTAGGCTCTACATCAGGATTTAGCTTACTTTCAGGTCTACGTCGGGACGTGTGTTGGGCTCTACGTCGGGACGTGTGTTGGGCTCTACCTCAGGATTTAGCTTACTTTCCGCTCTGCGTCGGGACGTGTGTTAGGCTCTACCTCAGGATTTAGCTTACTTTCAGCTCTACATCGGAATGTGTGTTGGGCTCTGCGTCGGGACGTGTGTTGGGCTCTGCGTCGGGACGTGTGTTCGGCTCTACATCAGGATTTCGCTTACTTTCAGCTCTACATCGGAATGTGTGTTGGGCTCTGCGTCGGGACGTGTGTTGGGCTCTGCGTCGGGACGTGTGTTGGGCTCTGCGTCGGGACGTGTGTTGGGCTCTGCGTCGGGACGTGTGTTGGGCTCTACGTCGGGACGTGTGTTGGGCTCTACGTCGGGACGTGTGTTGGGCTCTACCTCAGGATTTAGCTTACTTTCAGCTCTACGTCGGGACGTGCGTTGGGCTCTACGTCGGGACGTGCGTTGGGCTCTACGTCGGGACGTGCGTTGGGCTCTACGTCGGGACGTGCGTTGGCCTCTACGTCGCGACCTGCGTTGGGCTGTACGTCGCGACCTGCGTTGGGCTGTACGTCGCGACCTGCGTTGGGCTCTACGTCGCGACCTGCGTTGGGCTCTACGTCAGAATTTAGCTTACTTTCAGCTCTACGTCGGGACGTGTGTTGGGCTCTCCGTCGGGGCGTGTGTTGGGCTCTCCGTCGGGGCGTGTGTTGGGCTCTCCGTCGGGGCGTGTGTTGGGCTCTCCGTCGGGACGTGTGTTGGGCTCTCCGTCGGGACGTGTGTTAGGCTCTACATCAGGATTTAGCTTACTTTCAGGTCTACGTCGGGACGTGTGTTGGGCTCTACGTCGGGACGTGTGTTGGGCTCTACCTCAGGATTTAGCTTACTTTCAGCTCTACGTGGGGACGTGTGTTGGGCTCTACCTCAGGATTTAGCTTACTTTCAGCTCTACGTGGGGACGTGTGTTTGGCTCTACCTCAGGATTTAGCTTACTTTCCTCTCTGCTTCGGGACGTGTGTTGGGCTCTACCTCAGGATTTAGCTTACTTTCCGCTCTGCGTCGGGACGTGTGTTGGGCTCTACGTCGGGACGTGTGTTGGGCTCTACGTCGGGACGTGTGTTGGGCTCTACGTCGGGATGTGTGTTGGGCTCTACGTCGGGATGTGTGTTGGGCTCTACGTCGGGACCTGCGTTGGGCTCTACGTCGGGACGTGCGTTGGGCTCTACGTCAGGATTTAGCTTACTTTCAGCTCTACGTCGGGACGTGTGTTGGGCTCTACGTCGGGACGTGTGTTGGGCTCTGCGTCGGGACGTGTGTTGGGCTCTGCGTCGGGACGTGTGTTGGGCTCTACCTCAGGATTAGCTTACTTTCCGCTCTGCGTCGGGACGTGTGTTGGGCTCTACCTCAGGATTTAGCTTACTTTCCGCTCTGCGTCGGGACGTGTGTTGGGCTCTACCTCAGGATTTAGCTTACTTTCCGCTCTGCGTCGGGACGTGTGTTGGGCTCTACCTCAGGATTTAGCTTACTTTCCGCTCTGCGTCGGGACGTTTGTTGGGCTCTACCTCAGGATTTAGCTTACTTTCCACTCTGCGTCGGGACGTGTGTTAGGCTCTACCTCAGGATTTAGCTTACTTTCAGCTCTACATCGGAATGTGTGTTGGGCTCTGCGTCGGGACGTGCGTTGGGCTCTGCGTCGGGACGTGCGTTGGGCTCTGCGTCGGGACGTGCGTTGGGCTCTGCGTCGGGACGTGCGTTGGGCTCTGCGTCGGGACGTGCGTTGGGCTCTGCGTCGGGACGTGCGTTGGGCTCTACGTCGGGACGTGTGTTGGGCTCTGCGTCGGGACGTGTGTTGGGCTCTACGTCGGGACGTGTGTTGGGCTCTACGTCGGGACGTGTGTTAGGCTCTACATCAGGATTTAGCTTACTTTCAGGTCTACGTCGGGACGTGTGTTGGGCTCTACGTCGGGACGTGTGTTGGGCTCTACCTCAGGATTTAGCTTACTTTCCGCTCTGCGTCGGGACGTGTGTTAGGCTCTACCTCAGGATTTAGCTTACTTTCAGCTCTACATCGGAATGTGTGTTGGGCTCTGCGTCGGGACGTGTGTTGGGCTCTGCGTCGGGACGTGTGTTCGGCTCTACATCAGGATTTCGCTTACTTTCAGCTCTACATCGGGACGTGTGTTGGGCTCTGCGTCGGGACGTGTGTTGGGCTCTGCGTCGGGACGTGTGTTGGCCTCTGCGTCGGGACGTGTGTTGGCCTCTGCGTCGGGACGTGTGTTGGGCTCTACGTCGGGACGTGTGTTGGGCTCTACGTCGGGACGTGTGTTGGGGTCTACCTCAGGATTTAGCTTACTTTCAGCTCTACGTCGGGACGTGCGTTGGGCTCTACGTCGGGACGTGCGTTGGGCTCTACGTCGGGACGTGCGTTCGGCTCTACGTCGGGACGTGCGTTGGACTCTACTTCGGGACGTGCGTTGGGCTCTACGTCGGGACGTGCGTTGGCCTCTACGTCGCGACCTGCGTTGGGCTGTACATCGCGACCTGCGTTGGGCTCTACGTCACGACCTGCGTTGGGCTCTACGTCAGAATTTAGCTTACTTTCAGCTCTACGTCGGGACGTGTGTTGGGCTCTCCGTCGGGGCGAGTGTTGGGCTCTCCGTCGGGGCGTGTGTTGGGCTCTCCGTCGGGACGTGTGTTGGGCTCTCCGTCGGGACGTGTGTTGGGCTCTCCGTCGGGACGTGTGTTGGGCTCTACTTCGGGACGTGTGTTGGGCTCTACGTGGGGATTTAGCTTACTTCCAGCTCTACGTCGGGACGTGTGTTGGACTCTACGTCGGGACGTGTGTTGGACTCTACGTCGGGACGTGTGTTAGGCTCTACATCAGGATTTAGCTTATTTTCAGGTCAATGTCGGGACGTGCGTTGGGCTCTGCGTCGGGACGTGCGTTGGGCTCTGCGTCGGGACGTGCGTTGGGCTCTGCGTCGGAACGTGCGTTGGGCTCTACGTCAGGATTTAGCTTACTTTCAGCTCTACGTCGGGACGTGTGTTGGTCTCTCCGTCGGGGTGAGTGTTGGGCTCTCCGTCGGGACGTGTGTTGGCCTCTGCGTCGGGACGTGTGTTGGCCTCTGCGTCGGGACGTGTGTTGGACTCTACGTCGGGACGTGTGTTAGGCTCTACATCAGGATTTAGCTTACTTTCAGGTCTACGTCGGGACGTGTGTTGGGCTCTACGTCGGGACGTGTGTTGGGCTCTACCTCAGGATTTAGCTTACTTTCTGCTCTGCGTCGGGACGTGTGTTAGGCTCTACCTCAGGATTTAGCTTACTTTCAGCTCTACAACGGAATGTGTGTTGGGGTCTGCGTCGGGACGTGTGTTGGGCTCTGCGTTGGGACGTGTGTTCGGCTCTACATCAGGATTTCGCTTACTTTCAGCTCTACATCGGAATGTGTGTTGGGCTCTGCGTCGGGACGTGTGTTGGGCTCTGCGTCGGGACGTGTGTTGGGGTCTACCTCAGGATTTAGCTTACTTTCAGCTCTACGTCGGGACGTGCGTTGGGCTCTACGTCGGGACGTGCGTTGGGCTCTACGTCGGGACGTGCGTTGGCCTCTACGTCGCGACCTGCGTTGGGCTGTACGTCGCGACCTGCGTTGGGCTCTACGTCGCGACCTGCGTTGGGCTCTACGTCAGAATTTAGCTTACTTTCAGCTCTCCGTCGGGGTGAGTGTTGGGCTCTCCGTCGGGACGTGTGTTGGGCTCTCAGTCGGGGCGTGTGTTGGGCTCTCCGTCGGGACGTGTGTTGGGCTCTCCGTCGGGACGTGTGTTGGGCTCTCCGTCGGGACGTGTGTTGGGCTCTCCGTCGGGACGTGTGTTGGGCTCTCCGTCGGGACGTGTGTTGGGCTCTGCGTCGGGACGTGTGTTGGGCTCTACCTCAGGATTAGCTTACTTTCCGCTCTGCGTCGGGACGTGTGTTGGGCTCTACCTCAGGATTTAGCTTACTTTCCGCTCTGCGTCGGGACGTGTGTTGGGCTCTACCTCAGGATTTAGCTTACTTTCCGCTCTGCGTCGGGACGTGTGTTAGGCTCTACCTCAGGATTTAGCTTACTTTCAGCTCTACATCGGAATGTGTGTTGGGCTCTGCGTCGGGACGTGTGTTGGGCTCTGCATCGGGCGTGTGTTCGGCTCTACATCAGGATTTCGCTTACTTTCAGCTCTACATCGGAATGTGTGTTGGGCTCTGCGTCGGGACGTGTGTTGGGCTCTACGTCGGGACGTGTGTTGGGCTCTACGTCGGGACGTGTGTTGGGCTCTGCGTCGGGACGTGTGTTGGGCTCTGCGTCGGGACGTGTGTTGGGCTCTACGTCGGGACGTGTGTTGGACTCTACGTCGGGACGTGTGTTAGGCTCTACATCAGGATTTAGCTTACTTTCAGGTCTACGTCGGGACGTGTGTTGGGCTCTACGTCGCGACCTGCGTTGGGCTCTACCTCAGGATTTAGCTTACTTGCCGCTCTGCGTCGGGACGTGTGTTAGGCTCTACCTCAGGATTTAGCTTACTTTCAGCTCTACATCGGAATGTGTGTTGGGCTCTGCGTCGGGACGTGTGTTGGGCTCTGCGTCGGGACGTGTGTTCGGCTCTACATCAGGATTTCGCTTACTTTCAGCTCTACATCGGAATGTGTGTTGGGCTCTGCGTCGGGACGTGTGTTGGGCTCTGCGTCGGGACGTGTGTTGGGCTCTGCGTCGGGACGTGTGTTGGGCTCTACCTCAGGATTTAGCTTACTTTCAGCTCTACGTCGGGACGTGCGTTGGGCTCTACGTCGGGACGTGCGTTGGGCTCTACGTCGGGACGTGCGTTGGGCTCTACGTCGGGACGTGCGTTGGCCTCTACGTCGCGACCTGCGTTGGGCTGTACGTCGCGACCTGCGTTGGGCTCTACGTCGCGACCTGCGTTGGGCTCTACGTCAGAATTTAGCTTACTTTCAGCTCTACGTCGGGACGTGTGTTCGGCTCTCCGTCGGGGCGTGTGTTGGGCTCTCCGTCGGGACGTGTGTTGGGCTCTCCGTCGGGACGTGTGTTGGGCTCTACATCAGGATTTAGCTTACTTTCAGGTCTACGTCGGGACGTGTGTTGGGCTCTCCGTCGGGACGTGTGTTGGGCTCTACCTCAGGATTTAGCTTACTTTCAGCTCTACGTGGGGACGTGTGTTGGGCTCTACCTCAGGATTTAGCTTACTTTCAGCTCTACGTGGGGACGTGTGTTTGGCTCTACCTCAGGATTTAGCTTACTTTCCTCTCTGCTTCGGGACGTGTGTTGGCCTCTACCTCAGGATTTAGCTTACTTTCCGCTCTGCGTCGGGACGTGTGTTGGGCTCTACGTCGGGACGTGTGTTGGGCTCTACGTCGGGACGTGTGTTGGGGTCTACGTCGGGATGTGTGTTGGGCTCTACGTCGGGACCTGCGTTGGGCTCTACGTCGGGACCTGCGTTGGGCTCTACGTCGGGACCTGCGTTGGGCTCTACGTCGGGACGTGCGTTGGGCTCTACGTCAGGATTTAGCTTACTTTCAGCTCTACGTCGGGACGTGTGTTGGTCTCTCCGTCGGGGTGAGTGTTGGGCTCTCCGTCGGGACGTGTGTTGGGCTCTCCGTCGGGGCGTGTGTTGGGCTCTCCGTCGGGACGTGTGTTGGTCTCTCCGTCGGGACGTGCGTTGGGCTCTCCGTCGGGACGTGCGTTGGGCTCTGCGTCGGGACGTGCGTTGGGCTCTGCGTCGGGACGTGCGTTGGGCTCTGCGTCGGGACGTGCGTTGGGCTCTGCGTCGGGACGTGTGTTGGGCTCTGCGTCGGGACGTGCGTTGGGCTCTGCGTCGGGACGTGTGTTGGGCTCTACGTCGGGACGTGTGTTGGGCTCTGCGTCGGGACGTGTGTTGGGCTCTGCGTCGGGACGTGTGTTGGGCTCTACGTCGGGACGTGTGTTGGACTCTACGTCGGGACGTGTGTTAGGCTCTACATCAGGATTTAGCTTACTTTCAGGTCTACGTCGGGACGTGTGTTGGGCTCTACGTCGGGACGTGTGTTGGGCTCTACCTCAGGATTTAGCTTACTTTCCGCTCTGCGTCGGGACGTGTGTTAGGCTCTACCTCAGGATTTAGCTTACTTTCAGCTCTACATCGGAATGTGTGTTGGGCTCTGCGTCGGGACGTGTGTTGGGCTCTGCGTCGGGACGTGTGTTCGGCTCTACATCAGGATTTCGCTTACTTTCAGCTCTACATCGGAATGTGTGTTGGGCTCTGCGTCGGGACGTGTGTTGGGCTCTGCGTCGGGACGTGTGTTGGGCTCTGCGTCGGGACGTGTGTTGGGCTCTACGTCGGGACGTGTGTTGGGCTCTACGTCGGGACGTGTGTTGGGCTCTACCTCAGGATTTAGCTTACTTTCAGCTCTACGTCGGGACGTGCGTTGGGCTCTACGTCGGGACGTGCGTTGGGCTCTACGTCGGGACGTGCGTTGGGCTCTACGTCGGGACGTGCGTTGGCCTCTACGTCGCGACCTGCGTTGGGCTGTACGTCGCGACCTGCGTTGGGCTGTACGTCGCGACCTGCGTTGGGCTCTACGTCGCGACCTGCGTTGGGCTCTACGTCAGAATTTAGCTTACTTTCAGCTCTACGTCGGGACGTGTGTTGGGCTCTCCGTCGGGGCGTGTGTTGGGCTCTCCGTCGGGGCGTGTGTTGGGCTCTCCGTCGGGGCGTGTGTTGGGCTCTCCGTCGGGACGTGTGTTGGGCTCTCCGTCGGGACGTGTGTTAGGCTCTACATCAGGATTTAGCTTACTTTCAGGTCTACGTCGGGACGTGTGTTGGGCTCTACGTCGGGACGTGTGTTGGGCTCTACCTCAGGATTTAGCTTACTTTCAGCTCTACGTGGGGACGTGTGTTGGGCTCTACCTCAGGATTTAGCTTACTTTCAGCTCTACGTGGGGACGTGTGTTTGGCTCTACCTCAGGATTTAGCTTACTTTCCTCTCTGCTTCGGGACGTGTGTTGGGCTCTACCTCAGGATTTAGCTTACTTTCCGCTCTGCGTCGGGACGTGTGTTGGGCTCTACGTCGGGACGTGTGTTGGGCTCTACGTCGGGACGTGTGTTGGGCTCTACGTCGGGATGTGTGTTGGGCTCTACGTCGGGATGTGTGTTGGGCTCTACGTCGGGACCTGCGTTGGGCTCTACGTCGGGACGTGCGTTGGGCTCTACGTCAGGATTTAGCTTACTTTCAGCTCTACGTCGGGACGTGTGTTGGGCTCTACGTCGGGACGTGTGTTGGGCTCTGCGTCGGGACGTGTGTTGGGCTCTGCGTCGGGACGTGTGTTGGGCTCTACCTCAGGATTAGCTTACTTTCCGCTCTGCGTCGGGACGTGTGTTGGGCTCTACCTCAGGATTTAGCTTACTTTCCGCTCTGCGTCGGGACGTGTGTTGGGCTCTACCTCAGGATTTAGCTTACTTTCCGCTCTGCGTCGGGACGTGTGTTGGGCTCTACCTCAGGATTTAGCTTACTTTCCGCTCTGCGTCGGGACGTTTGTTGGGCTCTACCTCAGGATTTAGCTTACTTTCCACTCTGCGTCGGGACGTGTGTTAGGCTCTACCTCAGGATTTAGCTTACTTTCAGCTCTACATCGGAATGTGTGTTGGGCTCTGCGTCGGGACGTGCGTTGGGCTCTGCGTCGGGACGTGCGTTGGGCTCTGCGTCGGGACGTGCGTTGGGCTCTGCGTCGGGACGTGCGTTGGGCTCTGCGTCGGGACGTGCGTTGGGCTCTGCGTCGGGACGTGCGTTGGGCTCTACGTCGGGACGTGTGTTGGGCTCTGCGTCGGGACGTGTGTTGGGCTCTACGTCGGGACGTGTGTTGGGCTCTACGTCGGGACGTGTGTTAGGCTCTACATCAGGATTTAGCTTACTTTCAGGTCTACGTCGGGACGTGTGTTGGGCTCTACGTCGGGACGTGTGTTGGGCTCTACCTCAGGATTTAGCTTACTTTCCGCTCTGCGTCGGGACGTGTGTTAGGCTCTACCTCAGGATTTAGCTTACTTTCAGCTCTACATCGGAATGTGTGTTGGGCTCTGCGTCGGGACGTGTGTTGGGCTCTGCGTCGGGACGTGTGTTCGGCTCTACATCAGGATTTCGCTTACTTTCAGCTCTACATCGGGACGTGTGTTGGGCTCTGCGTCGGGACGTGTGTTGGGCTCTGCGTCGGGACGTGTGTTGGCCTCTGCGTCGGGACGTGTGTTGGCCTCTGCGTCGGGACGTGTGTTGGGCTCTACGTCGGGACGTGTGTTGGGCTCTACGTCGGGACGTGTGTTGGGGTCTACCTCAGGATTTAGCTTACTTTCAGCTCTACGTCGGGACGTGCGTTGGGCTCTACGTCGGGACGTGCGTTGGGCTCTACGTCGGGACGTGCGTTCGGCTCTACGTCGGGACGTGCGTTGGACTCTACTTCGGGACGTGCGTTGGGCTCTACGTCGGGACGTGCGTTGGCCTCTACGTCGCGACCTGCGTTGGGCTGTACATCGCGACCTGCGTTGGGCTCTACGTCACGACCTGCGTTGGGCTCTACGTCAGAATTTAGCTTACTTTCAGCTCTACGTCGGGACGTGTGTTGGGCTCTCCGTCGGGGCGAGTGTTGGGCTCTCCGTCGGGGCGTGTGTTGGGCTCTCCGTCGGGACGTGTGTTGGGCTCTCCGTCGGGACGTGTGTTGGGCTCTCCGTCGGGACGTGTGTTGGGCTCTACTTCGGGACGTGTGTTGGGCTCTACGTGGGGATTTAGCTTACTTCCAGCTCTACGTCGGGACGTGTGTTGGACTCTACGTCGGGACGTGTGTTGGACTCTACGTCGGGACGTGTGTTAGGCTCTACATCAGGATTTAGCTTATTTTCAGGTCAATGTCGGGACGTGCGTTGGGCTCTGCGTCGGGACGTGCGTTGGGCTCTGCGTCGGGACGTGCGTTGGGCTCTGCGTCGGAACGTGCGTTGGGCTCTACGTCAGGATTTAGCTTACTTTCAGCTCTACGTCGGGACGTGTGTTGGTCTCTCCGTCGGGGTGAGTGTTGGGCTCTCCGTCGGGACGTGTGTTGGCCTCTGCGTCGGGACGTGTGTTGGCCTCTGCGTCGGGACGTGTGTTGGACTCTACGTCGGGACGTGTGTTAGGCTCTACATCAGGATTTAGCTTACTTTCAGGTCTACGTCGGGACGTGTGTTGGGCTCTACGTCGGGACGTGTGTTGGGCTCTACCTCAGGATTTAGCTTACTTTCTGCTCTGCGTCGGGACGTGTGTTAGGCTCTACCTCAGGATTTAGCTTACTTTCAGCTCTACAACGGAATGTGTGTTGGGGTCTGCGTCGGGACGTGTGTTGGGCTCTGCGTTGGGACGTGTGTTCGGCTCTACATCAGGATTTCGCTTACTTTCAGCTCTACATCGGAATGTGTGTTGGGCTCTGCGTCGGGACGTGTGTTGGGCTCTGCGTCGGGACGTGTGTTGGGGTCTACCTCAGGATTTAGCTTACTTTCAGCTCTACGTCGGGACGTGCGTTGGGCTCTACGTCGGGACGTGCGTTGGGCTCTACGTCGGGACGTGCGTTGGCCTCTACGTCGCGACCTGCGTTGGGCTGTACGTCGCGACCTGCGTTGGGCTCTACGTCGCGACCTGCGTTGGGCTCTACGTCAGAATTTAGCTTACTTTCAGCTCTCCGTCGGGGCGAGTGTTGGGCTCTCCGTCGGGGCGAGTGTTGGGCTCTCCGTCGGGGCGTGTGTTGGGCTCTCCGTCGGGGCGTGTGTTGGGCTCTCCGTCGGGACGTGTGTTGGGCTCTCCGTCGGGTCGTGTGTTGGGCTCTACTTCGGGACGTGTGTTGGGCTCTACGTGGGGATTTAGCTTACTTCCAGCTCTACGTCGGGACGTGTGTTGGACTCTACGTTGGGACGTGTGTTGGACTCTACGTCGGGACGTGTGTTGGACTCTACGTCGGGACGTGTGTTAGGCTCTACATCAGGATTTAGCTTACTTTCAGGTCTATGTCGGGACGTGTGTTGGGCTCTACGTCGGGACGTGTGTTGGGCTCTACGTCGGGACGTGTGTTGGGCTCTACGTCGGGACGTGTGTTGGGCTCTACGTCGGGATTTAGCTTACTTCTAGCTCTACGTCGGGACGTAGCTTACTTCTAGCTCTACGTCGGGACGTAGCTTACTTCCAGCTCTACGTCGGGACGTGTGTTGGACTCTACGTCGGGACGTGTGTTGGGCTCTACCTCAGGATTTAGCTTACTTTCAGCTCTACGTCGGGACGTGTGTTGGGCTCTACGTCGGGATTTAGCTTACTTCCAGCTCTACGTCGGGACGTGTGTTGAGCTCTACGTCGGGATTTAGCTTACTTCCAGCTCTACGTCGGGACGTGTGTTGGGCTCTACGTCGGGACGTGTGTTGGGCTCTACGTCGGGACGTGTGTTGGGCTCTACGTCGGGACGTGTGTTGGGCTCTACCTTAGGATTTAGCTTAATTTCAGCTCTACGTGGGGACGTGTGTTGGGCTCTACCTCAGGATTTAGCATACTTTCCGCTCTGCGTCGGGACGTGTGTTGGGCTCTACCTCAGGATTTAGCTTACATTCAGCTCTACGTCGGGACGTGTGTTGGGCTCTACGTCGGGACGTGTGTTGGGCTCTACGTCGGGACGTGTGTTGGGCTCTACGTCGGGACGTGTGTTGGGCTCTACGTCGGGACGTGTGTTGGACTCTACGTCGGGACGTGTGTTGGGCTCTACGTCGGGACGTGTGTTGGGCTCTACGTGGGGATTTAGCTTACTTCCAGTTCTACGTCGGGACGTGTGTTGGACTCTACGTCGGGACGTGTGTTGGGCTCTACGTCGGGACGTGTGTTGGACTCTACGTCGGGACGTGTGTTGGACTCTACGTCGGGACGTGTGTTGGACTCTACGTCGGGACGTGTGTTGGACTCTACATCAGGATTTAGCTTACTTTCAGGTCTACGTCGGGACGTGTGTTGGGCTCTACGTCGGGATTTAGCTTACTTCCAGGTCTACGTCAGAACGTGTGTTGGACTCTACGTCGGGACGTGTGTTGGACTCTACGTCGGGACGTGTGTTGCACTCTATGTCGGGACGTGTGTTGGAGTCTACGTCGGGACGTGTGTTAGGCTCTACATCAGGATTTAGCTTACTTTCAGGTCTACGTCGGGACGTGTGTTGGGCTCTACGTCGGGACGTGTGTTGGGCTCTACGTCGGGACGTGTGTTGGACTCTACGTCGGGACGTGTGTTGGACTCTACGTCGGGACGTGCGTTGGGCTGTACGTCGGGACGTGTGTTGGGCTCTACATCAGGATTTAGCTTACTTTCAGCTCTACGTCGGGACGTGTGTTGGACTCTACGTCGGGACGTGCGTTGGACTCTACGTCGGGACGTGTTTTGGACTCTACATCGGGACCTGCGTTGGGCTCTACGTCGGGACGTGCGTTGGGCTCTACGTCGGGACGTGCGTTGGGCTCTACGTCGGGACGTGCGTTGGGCTTTACGTCGGGACCTGCGTTGGGCTCTACGTCGGGACGTGCGTTGGGCTCTACGTCGGGACGTGCGTTGGGCTCTACGTCGGGACGTGCGTTGGGCTCTACGTCGGGACGTGTGTTGGGCTCTACGTCGGGACGTGTGTTGGACTCTACGTCGGGACGTGTGTTGGACTCTACGTCGGGACGTGTGTTGGGCTCTACATCAGGATTTAGCTTACTTTCAGGTCTACGTCGGGACGTGTGTTGGGCTGTACGTCGGGATGTGTGTTGGGCTCTACGTCGGGACGTGTGTTGGGCTCTACGTCGGGATTTAGCTTACTTCCAGGTCTACGTCGGAACGTGTGTTGGACTCTACGTCGGGACGTGTGTTGGACTCTACGTCGGGACGTGTGTTGCACTCTATGTCGGGACGTGTGTTGGACTCTACGTCGGGACGTGTGTTAGGCTCTACATCAGGATTTAGCTTACTTTCAGGTCTACGTCGGGACGTGTGTTGGGCTCTACGTCGGGACGTGTGTTGGGCTCTACGTCGGGACGTGTGTTGGACTCTACGTCGGGACGTGTGTTGGACTCTACGTCGGGACGTGCGTTGGGCTGTACGTCGGGACGTGTGTTGGGCTCTACATCAGGATTTAGCTTACTTTCAGCTCTACGTCGGGACGTGTGTTGGACTCTACGTCGGGACGTGTGTTGGACTCTACGTCGGGACGTGTTTTGGACTCTACATCGGGACCTGCGTTGGGCTCTACGTCGGGACGTGCGTTGGGCTCTACGTCGGGACGTGCGTTGGGCTCTACGTCGGGACGTGCGTTGGGCTTTACGTCGGGACGTGCGTTGGGCTCTACGTCGGGACGTGCGTTGGGTTCTACGTCGGGACGTGCGTTGGGCTCTACGTCGGGACATGCGTTGGGCTCTACGTCGGGACTTGCGTTCGGCTCTACGTCGGGACGTGTGTTGGGCTCTTCCTCAGGATTTAGCTTATTTTCAGCTCTACGTCGGGACGTGTGTTGGGCTCTATCTCAGGATTTAGCTTACTTTCCGCTCTGCGTCGGGACGTGTGTTGGGCTCTGCGTCGGGACGTGTGTTGGGCTCTACGTCGGGACGTGTGTTGGGCTCTACGTCGGGACGTGTGTTGGGCTCTACGTCGGGATTTAGCTTACTTCCAGCTCTACGTCGGGACGTGTGTTGGACTCTACGTCGGGACGTGTGTTGGACTCTACGTCGGGACGTGTGTTGGACTCTACGTCGGGACGTGTGTTGGACTCTACTTCGGGACGTGTGTTGGACTCTACATCAGGATTTAGCTTACTTTCAGGTCTACGTCGGGACGTGTGTTGGGCTCTACGTCGGGACGTGTGTTGGGCTCTACGTCGGGACGTGTGTTGGGCTCTACGTCGGGACGTGTGTTGGGTTCTACGTCGGGACGTGTGTTGGGCTCTAGGTCGGGACGTGTGTTGGGCTCTACCTCAGGATTTAGCTTAATTTCAGCTCTACGTCGGGACGTGTGTTGGGCTCTACCTCAGGATTTAGCTTACTTTCCGCTCTGCGTCGGGTCGTGTGTTGGGCTGTACCTCAGGATTTAGGTTACTTTCCGCTCTGCGTCGGGACGTGTGTTGGGCTCTACCTCAGGATTTAGCTTACTTTCAGCTCTACGTAGGGACGTGTGTTGGGCTCTGCGTCGGGACGTGTGTTGGTCTCTACATCAGGATTTAGCTTATTTTCAGCTCTACGTCGGGACGTGTGTTGGGCTCTATCTCAGGATTTAGCTTACTTTCCGCTCTGCGTCGGGACGTGTGTTGGGCTCTACGTCGGGACGTGTGTTGGGCTCTACGTCGGGACGTGTGTTGGGCTCTACGTCGGGATTTAGCTTACTTCCAGCTCTACGTCGGGACGTGTGTTGGACTCTACGTCGGGACGTGTGTTGGACTCTACGTCGGGACGTGTGTTGGACTCTACATCAGGATTTAGCTTACTTTCAGGTCTACGTCGGGACGTGTGTTGGTCTCTCCGTCGGGACGTGCGTTGGGCTCTCCGACGGGACGTGCGTTGGGCTCTGCGTCGGGACGTGCGTTGGGCTCTGCGTCGGGACGTGTGTTGGGCTCTGCGTCGGGACGTGTGTTGGGCTCTGCGTCGGGACGTGCGTTGGGCTGTGCGTCGGGACGTACGTTGGGCTCTACGTCGGGACGTGTGTTGGGCTCTACGTCGGGACGTGTGTTGGGCTCTGCGTCGGGACGTGTGTTGGGCTCTGCGTCGGGACGTGTGTTGGGCTCTACGTCGGGACGTGTGTTGGGCTCTGCGTCGGGACGTGTGTTAGGCTCTACATCAGGATTTAGCTTACTTTCAGGTCTACGTCGGGACGTGTGTTGGGCTCTACGTCGGGACGTGTGTTGGGCTCTACGTCGGGACGTGTGTTGGGCTCTACCTCAGGATTTAGCTTACTTTCCGCTCTGCGTCGGGACGTGTGTTAGGCTCTACCTCAGGATTTAGCTTACTTTCAGCTCTACATCGGAATGTGTGTTGGGCTCTGCGTCGGGACGTGTGTTGGGCTCTGCGTCGGGACGTGTGTTCGGCTCTACATCAGGATTTCGCTTACTTTCAGCTCTACATCGGAATGTGTGTTGGGCTCTGCGTCGGGACGTGTGTTGGGCTCTGCGTCGGGACGTGTGTTGGGCTCTGCGTCGGGACGTGTGTTGGGCTCTACGTCGGGACGTGTGTTGGGCTCTACCTCAGGATTTAGCTTACTTTCAGCTCTACGTCGGGACGTGCGTTGGGCTCTACGTCGGAACGTGCGTTGGGCTCTACGTCGGGACGTGCGTTCGGCTCTACGTCGGGACGTGCGTTTGGCTCTACTTCGGGACGTGCGTTGGGCTCTACGTCGGGACGTGCGTTGGCCTCTACGTCGCGACCTGCGTTGGGCTGTACGTCGCGACCTGCGTTGGGCTGTACGTCGCGACCTGCGTTGCGCTCTACGTCGCGACCTGCGTTGGGCTCTACGTCAGAATTTAGCTTACTTTCAGCTCTACGTCGGGACGTGTGTTGGGCTCTCCGTCGGGCCGAGTGTTGGGCTCTCCGTCGGGGCGTGTGTTGGGCTCTGCGTCGGGACGTGTGTTGGGCTCTCCGTCGGGACGTGTGTTGGGCTCTACTTCGGGACGTGTGTTGGGCTCTACGTGGGGATTTAGCTTACTTCCAGCTCTACGTCGGGACGTGTGTTGGACTCTACGTCGGGACGTGTGTTGGACTCTACGTCGGGACGTGTGTTGGACTCTACGTCGGGACGTGTGTTAGGCTCTACATCAGGATTTAGCTTACTTTCAGGTCAATGTCGGGACGTGTGTTGGGCTCTGCGTCGGGACGTGCGTTGGGCTCTGCGTCGGGACGTGCGTTGGGCTCTGCGTCGGGACGTGCGTTGGGCTCTACGTCAGGATTTAGCTTACTTTCAGCTCTACGTCGGGACGTGTGTTGGTCTCTCCGTCGGGGTGAGTGTTGGGCTCTCCGTCGGGACGTGTGTTGGGCTCTGCTTCAGGACGTGTGTTGGGCTCTACGTCGGGACGTGTGTTGGACTCTACGTCGGGACGTGTGTTAGGCTCTACATCAGGATTTAGCTTACTTTCAGGTCTACGTCGGAACGTGTGTTGGGCTCTACGTCGGGACGTGTGTTGGGCTCTACCTCAGGATTTAGCTTACTTTCCGCTCTGCGTCGGGACGTGTGTTAGGCTCTACCTCAGGATTTAGCTTACTTTCAGCTCTACATCGGAATGTGTGTTGGGCTCTGCGTCGGGACGTGTCTTGGGCTCTGCGTCGGGACGTGTGTTGGGGTCTACCTCAGGATTTAGCTTACTTTCAGCTCTACGTCGGGACGTGCGTTGGGCTCTACGTCGGGACGTGCGTTGGGCTCTACGTCGGGACGTGCGTTGGGCTCTACGTCGGGACGTGCGTTGGCCTCTACGTCGCGACCTGCGTTGGGCTGTACGTCGCGACCTGCGTTGGGCTCTACGTCGCGACCTGCGTTGGGCTCTACGTCAGAATTTAGCTTACTTTCAGCTCTCCGTCGGGGCGAGTGTTGGGCTCTCCGTCGGGGCGAGTGTTGGGCTCTCCGTCGGGGCGTGTGTTGGGCTCTCCGTCGGGACGTGTGTTGGGCTCTCCGTCGGGACGTGTTTTGGGCTCTCCGTCGGGACGTGTGTTGGGCTCTACTTCGGGACGTGTGTTGGGCTCTACGTGGGGATTTAGCTTACTTCCAGCTCTACGTCGGGACGTGTGTTGGACTCTACGTTGGGACGTGTGTTGGACTCTACGTTGGGACGTGTGTTGGACTCTACGTCGGGACGTGTGTTGGACTCTACGTCGGGACGTGTGTTAGGCTCTACATCAGGATTTAGCTTACTTTCAGGTCAATGTCGGGACGTGTGTTGGGCTCTACGTCGGGACGTGTGTTGGGCTCTACGTCGGGACGTGTGTTGGGCTCTACGTCGGGATTTAGCTTACTTCTAGCTCTACGTCGGGACGTAGCTTACTTCTAGCTCTACGTCGGGACGTAGCTTACTTCCAGCTCTACGTCGGGACGTGTGTTGGACTCTACGTCGGGACGTGTGTTGGGCTCTACCTCAGGATTTAGCTTACTTTCAGCTCTACGTCGGGACGTGTGTTGGTCTCTCCGTCGGGGTGAGTGTTGGGCTCTCCGTCGGGACGTGTGTTGGGCTCTCCGTCGGGGCGTGTGTTGGGCTCTCCGTCGGGACGTGTGTTGGGCTCTCCGTCGGGACGTGTGTTGGGCTCTCCGTCGGGACGTGTGTTGGGCTCTACGTCGGGACGTGTGTTGGGCTCTGCGTCGGGACGTGTGTTGGGCTCTACCTCAGGATTAGCTTACTTTCCGCTCTGCGTCGGGACGTGTGTTGGGCTCTACCTCAGGATTTAGCTTACTTTCCGCTCTGCGTCGGGACGTGTGTTGGGCTCTACCTCAGGATTTAGCTTACTTTCCGCTCTGCGTCGGGACGTGTGTTGGGCTCTACCTCAGGATTTAGCTTACTTTCCGCTCTGCGTCGGGACGTTTGTTGGGCTCTACCTCAGGATTTAGCTTACTTTCCGCTCTGCGTCGGGACGTGTGTTAGGCTCTACCTCAGGATTTAGCTTACTTTCAGCTCTACATCGGAATGTGTGTTGGGCTCTGCGTCGGGACGTGCGTTGGGCTCTGCGTCGGGACGTGCGTTGGGCTCTGCGTCGGGACGTGCGTTGGGCTCTGCGTCGGGACGTGCGTTGGGCTCTGCGTCGGGACGTGCGTTGGGCTCTACGTCGGGACGTGTGTTGGGCTCTGCGTCGGGACGTGTGTTGGGCTCTACGTCGGGACGTGTGTTGGACTCTACGTCGGGACGTGTGTTAGGCTCTACATCAGGATTTAGCTTACTTTCAGGTCTACGTCGGGACGTGTGTTGGGCTCTACGTCGGGACGTGTGTTGGGCTCTACCTCAGGATTTAGCTTACTTTCCGCTCTGCGTCGGGACGTGTGTTAGGCTCTACCTCAGGATTTAGCTTACTTTCAGCTCTACATCGGAATGTGTGTTGGGCTCTGCGTCGGGACGTGTGTTGGGCTCTGCGTCGGGACGTGTGTTCGGCTCTACATCAGGATTTCGCTTACTTTCAGCTCTACATCGGAATGTGTGTTGGGCTCTGCGTCGGGACGTGTGTTGGGCTCTGCGTCGGGACGTGTGTTGGGCTCTGCGTCGGGACGTGTGTTGGGCTCTGCGTCGGGACGTGTGTTGGCCTCTGCGTCGGGACGTGTGTTGGGCTCTACGTCGGGACGTGTGTTGGGCTCTACGTCGGGACGTGTGTTGGGGTCTACCTCAGGATTTAGCTTACTTTCAGCTCTACGTCGGGACGTGCGTTGGGCTCTACGTCGGGACGTGCGTTGGGCTCTACGTCGGGACGTGCGTTCGGCTCTACGTCGGGACGTGTGTTGGACTCTACTTCGGGACGTGCGTTGGGCTCTACGTCGGGACGTGCGTTGGCCTCTACGTCGCGACCTGAGTTGGGCTGTACGTCGCGACCTGCGTTGGGCTCTACGTCAAAACCTGCGTTGGGCTCTACGTCAGAATTTAGCTTACTTTCAGCTCTACGTCGGGACGTGTGTTGGGCTCTCCGTCGGGGCGAGTGTTGGGCTCTCCGTCGGGGCGTGTGTTGGGCTCTCCGTCGGGACGTGTGTTGGGCTCTCCGTCGGGACGTGTGTTGGGCTCTACTTCGGGACGTGTGTTGGGCTCTACGTGGGGATTTAGCTTACTTCCAGCTCTCCGTCGGGACGTGTGTTGGACTCTACGTCGGGACGTGTGTTGGACTCTACGTCGGGACGTGTGTTGGACTCTACGTCGGGACGTGTGTTGGACTCTACGTCGGGACGTGTGTTAGGCTCTACATCAGGATTTAGCTTACTTTCAGGTCAATGTCGGGACGTGCGTTGGGCTCTGCGTCGGGACGTGCGTTGGGCTCTGCGTCGGGACGTGCGTTGGGCTCTGCGTCGGGACGTGCGTTGGGCTCTACGTCAGGATTTAGCTTACTTTCAGCTCTACGTCGGGACGTGTGTTGGTCTCTCCGTCGGGGTGAGTGTTGGGCTCTCCGTCGGGACGTGTGTTGGGCTCTGCGTCAGGACGTGTGTTGGGCTCTACGTCGGGACGTGTGTTGGACTCTACGTCGGGACGTGTGTTAGGCTCTACATCAGGATTTAGCTTACTTTCAGGTCTACGTCGGGACGTGTGTTGGGCTCTACGTCGGGACGTGTGTTGGGCTCTACCTCAGGATTTAGCTTACTTTCAGCTCTACGTCGGGACGTGCGTTGGGCTCTACGTCGGGACGTGCGTTGGGCTCTACGTCGGGACGTGCGTTGGGCTCTACGTCGGGACGTGCGTTGGCCTCTACGTCGCGACCTGCGTTGGGCTGTACGTCGCGACCTGCGTTGGGCTCTACGTCGCGACCTGCGTTGGGCTCTACGTCAGAATTTAGCTTACTTTCAGCTCTCCGTCGGGGCGAGTGTTGGGCTCTCCGTCGGGGCGAGTGTTGGGCTCTCCGTCGGGGCGTGTGTTGGGCTCTCCGTCGGGACGTGTGTTGGGCTCTCCGTCGGGACGTGTTTTGGGCTCTCCGTCGGGACGTGTGTTGGGCTCTACTTCGGGACGTGTGTTGGGCTCTACGTGGGGATTTAGCTTACTTCCAGCTCTACGTCGGGACGTGTGTTGGACTCTACGTTGGGACGTGTGTTGGACTCTACGTCGGGACGTGTGTTGGACTCTACGTCGGGACGTGTGTTAGGCTCTACGTCAGGATTTAGCTTACTTTCAGGTCACTGTCGGGACGTGTGTTGGGCTCTACGTCGGGACGTGTGTTGGGCTCTACGTCGGGACGTGTGTTGGGCTCTACGTCGGGATTTAGCTTACTTCTAGCTCTACGTCGGGACGTAGCTTACTTCTAGCTCTACGTCGGGACGTAGCTTACTTCCAGCTCTACGTCGGGACGTGTGTTGGACTCTACGTCGGGACGTGTGTTGGGCTCTACCTCAGGATTTAGCTTACTTTCAGCTCTACGTCGGGATGTGTGTTGGGCTCTACGTCGGGATTTAGCTTACTTCCAGCTCTACGTCGGGACGTGTGTTGGGCTCTACGTCGGGATTTAGCTTACTTCCAGCTCTACGTCGGGACGTGTGTTGGGCTCTACGTCGGGACGTGTGTTGGGCTCTACGTCGGGACGTGTGTTGGGCTCTACCTTAGGATTTAGCTTAATTTCAGCTCTACGTGGGGACGTGTGTTGGGCTCTACCTCAGGATTTAGCATACTTTCCGCTCTGCGTCGGGACGTGTGTTGGGCTCTACCTCAGGATTTAGCTTACATTCAGCTCTACGTCGGGACGTGTGTTGGGCTCTACGTCGGGACATGTGTTGGGCTCTACGTCGGGACGTGTGTTGGGCTCTACGTCGGGACGTGTGTTGGGCTCTACGTCGGGACGTGTGTTGGGCTCTACGTCGGGACGTGTGTTGGGCTCTACGTCGGGATTTAGCTTACTTCCAGGTCTACGTCGGGACGTGTGTTGGACTCTACGTCGGGACGTGTGTTGGACTCTACGTCGGGACGTGTGTTAGGCTCTACATCAGGATTTAGCTTACTTTCAGGTCTACGTCGGGACGTGTGTTGGGCTCTACGTCGGGACGTGTGTTGGGCTCTACCTCAGGATTTAGCTTACTTTCAGCTCTACGTGGGGACGTGTGTTTGGCTCTACCTCAGGATTTAGCTTACTTTCCTCTCTGCTTCGGGACGTGTGTTGGGCTCTACCTCAGGATTTAGCTTACTTTCCGCTCTGCGTCGGGACGTGTGTTGGGCTCTACGTCGGGATGTGTGTTGGGCTCTACGTCGGGACGTGTGTTGGGCTCTACGTCGGGACGTGCGTTGGGCTCTACGTCGGGACGTGCGTTGGGCTCCACGTCGGGACGTGCGTTGGGCTCCACGTCGGGACGTGCGTTGGGCTCCACGTCGGGACGTGCGTTGGGCTCCACGTCGGGACGTGCGTTGGGCTCCACGTCGGGACGTGCGTTGGGCTCTACGTCGGGACGTGCGTTGGGCTCTACGTCGGGACCTGCGTTGGGCTCTACGTCGGGACCTGCGTTGGGCTCTACGTCGGGACCTGCGTTGGGCTCTACGTCGGGACCTGCGTTGGGCTCTACGTCGGGACGTGCGTTGGGCTCTACGTCAGGATTTAGCTTACTTTCAGCTCTACGTCGGGACGTGTGTTGGTCTCTCCGTCGGGGTGAGTGTTGGGCTCTCCGTCGGGGCGTGTGTTGGGCTCTCCGTCGGGACGTGTGTTGGGCTCTCCGTCGGGACGTGTGTTGGGCTCTCCGTCGGGACGTGTGTTGGGCTCTCCTTCGGGACGTGTGTTGGGCTCTACGTCGGGACGTGTGTTGGGCTCTACGTCGGGATTTAGCTTACTTCCAGGTCTACGTCGGGACGTGTGTTGGACTCTATGTCGGGACGTGTGTTGGACTCTACGTCGGGACGTGTGTTGGACTCTACGTCGGGACGTGTGTTAGGCTCTACATCAGGATTTAGCTTACTTTCAGGTCTACGTCGGGACGTGTGTTGGGCTCTACGTCGGGACGTGTGTTGGGCTCTACCTCAGGATTTAGCTTACTTTCAGCTCTACGTGGGGACGTGTGTTGGGCTCTACCTCAGGATTTAGCTTACTTTCAGCTCTACGTGGGGACGTGTGTTTGGCTCTACCTCAGGATTTAGCTTACTTTCCTCTCTGCTTCGGGACGTGTGTTGGGCTCTACCTCAGGATTTAGCTTACTTTCCGCTCTGCGTCGGGACGTGTGTTGGGCTCTACGTCGGGACGTGTGTTGGGCTCTACGTCGGGACGTGTGTTGGGCTCTACGTCGGGATGTGTGTTGGGCTCTACGTCGGGATGTGTGTTGGGCTCTACGTCGGGACCTGCGTTGGGCTCTACGTCGGGACGTGCGTTGGGCTCTACGTCAGGATTTAGCTTACTTTCAGCTCTACGTCGGGACGTGTGTTGGTCTCTCCGTCGGGGTGAGTGTTGGGCTCTCCGTCGGGACGTGTGTTGGGCTCTCCGTCGGGGCGTGTGTTGGGCTCTCCGTCGGGACGTGTGTTGGGCTCTCCGTCGGGACGTGTGTTGGGCTCTCCGTCGGGACGTGTGTTGGGCTCTCCGTCGGGACGTGTGTTGGGCTCTACATCGGGACGTGTGTTGGGCTCTGCCTCGGGACGTGTGTTGGGCTCTACCTCAGGATTAGCTTACTTTCCGCTCTGCGTCGGGACGTGTGTTGGGCTCTACCTCAGGATTTAGCTTACTTTCCGCTCTGCGTCGGGACGTGTGTTGGGCTCTACCTCAGGATTTAGCTTACTTTCCGCTCTGCGTCGGGACGTGTGTTGGGCTCTACCTCAGGATTTAGCTTACTTTCCGCTCTGCGTCGGGACGTTTGTTGGGCTCTACCTCAGGATTTAGCTTACTTTCCGCTCTGCGTCGGGACGTGTGTTAGGCTCTACCTCAGGATTTAGCTTACTTTCAGCTCTACATAGGAATGTGTGTTGGGCTCTGCGTCGGGACGTGCGTTGGGCTCTGCGTCGGGACGTGCGTTGGGCTCTGCGTCGGGACGTGCGTTGGGCTCTGCGTCGGGACGTGCGTTGGGCTCTACGTCGGGACGTGTGTTGGGCTCTGCGTCGGGACGTGTGTTGGGCTCTACGTCGGGACGTGTGTTGGACTCTACGTCGGGACGTGTGTTAGGCTCTACATCAGGATTTAGCTTACTTTCAGGTCTACGTCGGGACGTGTGTTGGGCTCTACGTCGGGACGTGTGTTGGGCTCTACCTCAGGATTTAGCTTACTTTCCGCTCTGCGTCGGGACGTGTGTTAGGCTCTACCTCAGGATTTAGCTTACTTTCAGCTCTACATCGGAATGTGTGTTGGGCTCTGCGTCGGGACGTGTGTTGGGCTCTGCGTCGGGACGTGTGTTCGGCTCTACATCAGGATTTCGCTTACTTTCAGCTCTACATCGGAATGTGTGTTGGGCTCTGCGTCGGGACGTGTGTTGGGCTCTGCGTCGGGACGTGTGTTGGGCTCTGCGTCGGGACGTGTGTTGGCCTCTGCGTCGGGACGTGTGTTGGCCTCTGCGTCGGGACGTGTGTTGGGCTCTACGTCGGGACGTGTGTTGGGCTCTACGTCGGGACGTGTGTTGGGCTCTACGTCGGGACGTGTGTTGGGGTCTACCTCAGGATTTAGCTTACTTTCAGCTCTACGTCGGGACGTGCGTTGGGCTCTACGTCGGGACGTGCGTTGGGCTCTACGTCGGGACGTGCGTTGGGCTCTACGTCGGGACGTGCGTTCGGCTCTACGTCGGGACGTGTGTTGGACTCTACTTCGGGACGTGCGTTGGGCTCTACGTCGGGACGTGCGTTGGCCTCTACGTCGCGACCTGCGTTGGGCTGTACGTCGCGACCTGCGTTGGGCTCTACGTCACGACCTGCGTTGGGCTCTACGTCAGAATTTAGCTTACTTTCAGCTCTACGTCGGGACGTGTGTTGGGCTCTCCGTCGGGGCGAGTGTTGGGCTCTCCGTCGGGGCGAGTGTTGGGCTCTCCGTCGGGGCGTGTGTTGGGCTCTCCGTCGGGACGTGTGTTGGGCTCTCCGTCGGGACGTGTGTTGGGCTCTCCGTCGGGACGTGTGTTGGGCTCTACTTCGGGACGTGTGTTGGGCTCTACGTGGGGATTTAGCTTACTTCCAGCTCTACGTCGGGACGTGTGTTGGACTCTACGTCGGGACGTGTGTTGGACTCTACGTCGGGACGTGTGTTGGACTCTACGTCGGGACGTGTGTTAGGCTCTACATCAGGATTTAGCTTACTTTCAGGTCAATGTCGGGACGTGCGTTGGGCTCTGCGTCGGGACGTGCGTTGGGCTCTGCGTCGGGACGTGCGTTGGGCTCTGCGTCGGGACGTGCGTTGGGCTCTACGTCAGGATTTAGCTTACTTTCAGCTCTACGCCGGGACGTGTGTTGGTCTCTCCGTCGGGGTGAGTGTTGGGCTCTCCGTCGGGACGTGTGTTGGGCTCACCGTCGGGACGTGTGTTGGGCTCTCCGTCGGGACGTGTGTTGGGCTCTCCGTCGGGACGTGTGTTGGGCTCTCCGTCGGGACGTGTGTTGGGCTCTACGTCGGGACGTGTGTTGGGCTCTGCGTCGGGACGTGTGTTGGGCTCTACCTCAGGATTAGCTTACTTTCCGCTCTGCGTCGGGACGTGTGTTGGGCTCTACCTCAGGATTTAGCTTACTTTCCGCTCTGCGTCGGGACGTGTGTTGGGCTCTACCTCAGGATTTAGCTTACTTTCCGCTCTGCGTCGGGACGTGTGTTGGGCTCTACCTCAGGATTTAGCTTACTTTCCGCTCTGCGTCGGGACGTTTGTTGGGCTCTACCTCAGGATTTAGCTTACTTTCCGCTCTGCTTCGGGACGTGTGTTAGGCTCTACCTCAGGATTTAGCTTACTTTCAGCTCTACATCGGAATGTGTGTTGGGCTCTGCGTCGGGACGTGCGTTGGGCTCTGCGTTGGGACGTGCGTTGGGCTCTGCGTCGGGACGTGCGTTGGGCTCTGCGTCGGGACGTGCGTTGGGCTCTGCGTCGGGACGTGCGTTGGGCTCTACGTCGGGACGTGTGTTGGGCTCTGCGTCGGGACGTGTGTTGGGCTCTACGTCGGGACGTGTGTTGGACTCTACGTCGGGACGTGTGTTAGGCTCTACATCAGGATTTAGCTTACTTTCAGGTCTACGTCGGGACGTGTGTTGGGCTCTACGTCGGGACGTGTGTTGGGCTCTACCTCAGGATTTAGCTTACTTTCCGCTCTGCGTCGGGACGTGTGTTAGGCTCTACCTCAGGATTTCGCTTACTTTCAGCTCTACATCGGAATGTGTGTTGGGCTCTGCGTCGGGACGTGTGTTGGGCTCTGCGTCGGGACGTGTGTTGGGCTCTGCGTCGGGACGTGTGTTGGGCTCTACGTCGGGACGTGTGTTGGGCTCTACGTCGGGACGTGTGTTGGGCTCTACGTCGGGACGTGTGTTGGGGTCTACCTCAGGATTTAGCTTACTTTCAGCTCTACGTCGGGACGTGCGTTGGGCTCTACGTCGGGACGTGCGTTGGGCTCTACGTCGGGACGTGCGTTCGGCTCTACGTCGGGACGTGTGTTGGACTCTACTTCGGGACGTGCGTTGGGCTCTACGTCGGGACGTGCGTTGGCCTCTACGTCGCGACCTGCGTTGGGCTGTACGTCGCGACCTGCGTTGGGCTCTACGTCACGACCTGCGTTGGGCTCTACGTCAGAATTTAGCTTACTTTCAGCTCTACGTCGGGACGTGTGTTGGGCTCTCCGTCGGGGCGAGTGTTGGGCTCTCCGTCGGGGCGTGTGTTGGGCTCTCCGTCGGGACGTGTGTTGGGCTCTCCGTCGGGACGTGTGTTGGGCTCTACTTCGGGACGTGTGTTGGGCTCTACGTGGGGATTTAGCTTACTTCCAGCTCTACGTCGGGACGTGTGTTGGACTCTACGTCGGGACGTGTGTTGGACTCTACGTCGGGACGTGTGTTGGACTCTACGTCGGGACGTGTGTTAGGCTCTACATCAGGATTTAGCTTACTTTCAGGTCAATGTCGGGACGTGCGTTGGGCTCTGTGTCGGGACGTGCGTTGGGCTCTGCGTCGGGACGTGCGTTGGGCTCTGCGTCGGGACGTGCGTTGGGCTCTACGTCAGGATTTAGCTTACTTTCAGCTCTACGTCGGGACGTGTGTTGGTCTCTCCGTCGGGGTGAGTGTTGCGCTCTCCGTCGGGACGTGTGTTGGGCTCTGCGTCAGGACGTGTGTTGGGCTCTACGTCGGGACGTGTGTTGGACTCTACGTCAGGACGTGTGTTAGGCTCTACATCAGGATTTAGCTTACTTTCAGGTCTACGTCGGGACGTGTGTAGGGCTCTACGTCGGGACGTGTGTTGGGCTCTACCTCAGGATTTAGCTTACTTTCCGCTCTGCGTCGGGACGTGTGTTAGGCTCTACCTCAGGATTTAGCTTACTTTCAGCTCTACATCGGAATGTGTGTTGGGGTCTGCGTCGGGACGTGTGTTGGGCTCTGCGTTGGGACGTGTGTTCGGCTCTACATCAGGATTTCGCTTACTTTCAGCTCTACATCGGAATGTGTGTTGGGCTCTGCGTCGGGACGTGTGTTGGGCTCTGCGTCGGGACGTGTGTTGGGGTCTACCTCAGGATTTAGCTTACTTTCAGCTCTACGTCGGGACGTGCGTTGGGCTCTACGTCGGGACGTGCGTTGGGCTCTACGTCGGGACGTG
The DNA here is from genome assembly GCF_034619465.1 of Leptosomus discolor. Classification (NCBI taxonomy): domain Eukaryota; kingdom Metazoa; phylum Chordata; class Aves; order Leptosomiformes; family Leptosomidae; genus Leptosomus; species Leptosomus discolor. The sequence goes on from NW_028237788.1 coordinate 4,295,536, forward strand.
CGTTGGCCTCTACGTCGCGACCTGCGTTGGGCTGTACGTCGCGACCTGCGTTGGGCTCTACGTCGCGACCTGCGTTGGGCTCTACGTCAGAATTTAGCTTACTTTCAGCTCTCCGTCGGGGCGAGTGTTGGGCTCTCCGTCGGGGCGAGTGTTGGGCTCTCCGTCGGGGCGTGTGTTGGGCTCTCCGTCGGGGCGTGTGTTGGGCTCTCCGTCGGGACGTGTGTTGGGCTCTCCGTCGGGACGTGTGTTGGGCTCTACTTCGGGACGTGTGTTGGGCTCTACGTGGGGATTTAGCTTACTTCCAGCTCTACGTCGGGACGTGTGTTGGACTCTACGTTGGGACGTGTGTTGGACTCTACGTCGGGACGTGTGTTGGACTCTACGTCGGGACGTGTGTTAGGCTCTACATCAGGATTTAGCTTACTTTCAGGTCAATGTCGGGACGTGTGTTGGGCTCTACGTCGGGACGTGTCTTGGGCTCTACGTCGGGACGTGTGTTGGGCTCTACGTCGGGACGTGTGTTGGGCTCTACGTCGGGATTTAGCTTACTTCTAGCTCTACGTCGGGACGTAGCTTACTTCTAGCTCTACGTCGGGACGTAGCTTAATTCCAGCTCTACGTCGGGACGTGTGTTGGACTCTACGTCGGGACGTGTGTTGGGCTCTACCTCAGGATTTAGCTTACTTTCAGCTCTATGTCGGGACGTGTGTTGGGCTCTACGTCGGGATTTAGCTTACTTCCAGCTCTACGTCGGGACGTGTGTTGGGCTCTACGTCGGGATTTAGCTTACTTCCAGCTCTACGTCGGGACGTCTGTTGGGCTCTACGTCGGGACGTGTGTTGGGCTCTACGTCGGGACGTGTGTTGGGCTCTACGTCGGGACGTGTGTTGGGCTCTACCTTAGGATTTAGCTTAATTTCAGCTCTACGTGGGGACGTGTGTTGGGCTCTACCTCAGGGTTTAGCATACTTTCCGCTCTGCGTCGGGACGTGTGTTGGGCTCTACCTCAGGATTTAGCTTACATTCAGCTCTACGTCGGGACGTGTGTTGGGCTCTACGTCGGGACGTGTGTTGGGCTCTACGTCGGGACGTGTGTTTGCTCTACGTCGGGACGTGTGTTGGGCTCTACGTCGGGACATGTGTTGGGCTCTACGTCGGGACGTGTGTTGGGCTCTACGTGGGGATTTAGCTTACTTCCAGTTCTACGTCGGGACGTGTGTTGGACTCTACGTCGGGACGTGTGTTGGGCTCTACGTCGGGACGTGTGTTGGGCTCTACGTCGGGACGTGTGTTGGACTCTACGTCGGGACGTGTGTTGGGCTCTACGTCGGGACGTGTGTTGGACTCTACGTCGGGACGTGTGTTGGACTCTACGTCGGGACGTGTGTTGGGCTCTACATCAGGATTTTGCTTACTTTCAGGTCTACGTCGGGACGTGTGTTGGGCTCTACGTCGGGATGTGTGTTGGGCTCTACGTCGGGACGTGTGTTGGGCTCTACGTCGGGATTTAGCTTACTTCCAGGTCTACGTCGGAACGTGTGTTGGACTCTACGTCGGGACGTGTGTTGGACTCTACGTCGGGACGTGTGTTGCACTCTATGTCGGGACGTGTGTTGGACTCTACGTCGGGACGTGTGTTAGGCTCTACATCAGGATTTAGCTTACTTTCAGGTCTACGTCGGGACGTGTGTTGGGCTCTACGTCGGGACGTGTGTTGGGCTCTACGTCGGGACGTGTGTTGGACTCTACGTCGGGACGTGTGTTGGACTCTACGTCGGGACGTGCGTTGGGCTGTACGTCGGGACGTGTGTTGGGCTCTACATCAGGATTTAGCTTACTTTCAGCTCTACGTCGGGACGTGTGTTGGACTCTACGTCGGGACGTGCGTTGGACTCTACGTCGGGACGTGTTTTGGACTCTACATCGGGACCTGCGTTGGGCTCTACGTCGGGACGTGCGTTGGGCTCTACGTCGGGACGTGCGTTGGGCTCTACGTCGGGACGTGCGTTGGGCTTTACGTCGGGACGTGCGTTGGGCTCTACGTCGGGACGTGCGTTGGGTTCTACGTCGGGACGTGCGTTGGGCTCTACGTCGGGACATGCGTTGGGCTCTACGTCGGGACTTGCGTTCGGCTCTACGTCGGGACGTGTGTTGGGCTCTTCCTCAGGATTTAGCTTATTTTCAGCCCTACGTCGGGACGTGTGTTGGGCTCTATCTCAGGATTTAGCTTACTTTCCGCTCTGCGTCGGGACGTGTGTTGGGCTCTACGTCGGGACGTGTGTTGGGCTCTACGTCGGGACGTGTGTTGGGCTCTACGTCGGGATTTAGCTTACTTCCAGCTCTACGTCGGGACGTGTGTTGGACTCTACGTCGGGACGTGTGTTGGACTCTACGTCGGGACGTGTGTTGGACTCTACGTCGGGACGTGTGTTGGACTCTACATCAGGATTTAGCTTACTTTCAGGTCTACGTCGGGACGTGTGTTGGGCTCTACGTCGGGACGTGTGTTGGGCTCTACGTCGGGACGTGTGTTGGGCTCTACGTCGAGACGTGTGTTGGGTTCTACGTCGGGACGTGTGTTGGGCTCTAGGTCGGAACGTGTGTTGGGCTCTACCTCAGGATTTAGCTTAATTTCAGCTCTACGTCGGGACGTGTGTTGGGCTCTACCTCAGGATTTAGCTTACTTTCCGCTCTGCGTCGGGTCGTGTGTTGGGCTGTACCTCAGGATTTAGGTTACTTTCCGCTCTGCGTCGGGACGTGTGTTGGGCTCTACCTCAGGATTTAGCTTACTTTCAGCTCTACGTAGGGACGTGTGTTGGGCTCTGCGTCGGGACGTGTGTTGGGCTCTACATCAGGATTTAGCTTATTTTCAGCTCTACGTCGGGACGTGTGTTGGGCTCTATCTCAGGATTTAGCTTACTTTCCGCTCTGCGTCGGGACGTGTGTTGGGCTCTACGTCGGGACGTGTGTTGGGCTCTACGTCGGGACGTGTGTTGGGCTCTACGTCGGGATTTAGCTTACTTCCAGCTCTACGTCGGGACGTGTGTTGGACTCTACGTCGGGACGTGTGTTGGACTCTACGTCGGGACGTGTGTTGGGCTCTGCGTCGGGACGTGTGTTGGGGTCTACCTCAGGATTTAGCTTACTTTCAGCTCTACGTCGGGACGTGCGTTGGGCTCTACGTCGGGACGTGCGTTGGGCTCTACGTCGGGACGTGCGTTGGCCTCTACGTCGCGACCTGCGTTGGGCTGTACGTCGCGACCTGCGTTGGGCTCTACGTCGCGACCTGCGTTGGGCTCTACGTCAGAATTTAGCTTACTTTCAGCTCTCCGTCGGGGCGAGTGTTGGGCTCTCCGTCGGGGCGTGTGTTGGGCTCTCCGTCGGGGCGTGTGTTGGGCTCTCCGTCGGGACGTGTGTTGGGCTCTCCGTCGGGACGTGTGTTGGGCTCTACTTCGGGACGTGTGTTGGGCTCTACGTGGGGATTTAGCTTACTTCCAGCTCTACGTCGGGACGTGTGTTGGACTCTACGTTGGGACGTGTGTTGGACTCTACGTCGGGACGTGTGTTGGACTCTACGTCGGGACGTGTGTTAGGCTCTACATCAGGATTTAGCTTACTTTCAGGTCAATGTCGGGACGTGTGTTGGGCTCTACGTCGGGACGTGTCTTGGGCTCTACGTCGGGACGTGTGTTGGGCTCTACGTCGGGATTTAGCTTACTTCTAGCTCTACGTCGGGACGTAGCTTACTTCTAGCTCTACGTCGGGACGTAGCTTACTTCCAGCTCTACGTCGGGACGTGTGTTGGACTCTACGTCGGGACGTGTGTTGGGCTCTACCTCAGGATTTAGCTTACTTTCAGCTCTATGTCGGGACGTGTGTTGGGCTCTACGTCGGGATTTAGCTTACTTCCAGCTCTACGTCGGGACGTGTGTTGGGCTCTACGTCGGGATTTAGCTTACTTCCAGCTCTACGTCGGGACGTGTGTTGGGCTCTACGTCGGGACGTGTGTTGGGCTCTACGTCGGGACGTGTGTTGGGCTCTACGTCGGGACGTGTGTTCGGCTCTACCTTAGGATTTAGCTTAATTTCAGCTCTACGTGGGGACGTGTGTTGGGCTCTACCTCAGGGTTTAGCATACTTTCCGCTCTGCGTCGGGACGTGTGTTGGGCTCTACCTCAGGATTTAGCTTACATTCAGCTCTACGTCGGGACGTGTGTTGGGCTCTACGTCGGGACGTGTGTTGGGCTCTACGTCGGGACGTGTGTTTGCTCTACGTCGGGACGTGTGTTGGGCTCTACGTCGGGACGTGTGTTGGGCTCTACGTCGGGACGTGTGTTGGGCTCTACGTGGGGATTTAGCTTACTTCCAGTTCTACGTCGGGACGTGTGTTGGACTCTACGTCGGGACGTGTGTTGGGCTCTACGTCGGGACGTGTGTTGGGCTCTACGTCGGGACGTGTGTTGGACTCTACGTCGGGACGTGTGTTGGGCTCTACGTCGGGACGTGTGTTGGACTCTACGTCGGGACGTGTGTTGGGCTCTACATCAGGATTTTGCTTACTTTCAGGTCTACGTCGGGACGTGTGTTGGGCTCTACGTCGGGATGTGTGTTGGGCTCTACGTCGGGACGTGTGTTGGGCTCTACGTCGGGATTTAGCTTACTTCCAGGTCTACGTCGGAACGTGTGTTGGACTCTACGTCGGGACGTGTGTTGGACTCTACGTCGGGACGTGTGTTGCACTCTATGTCGGGACGTGTGTTGGACTCTACGTCGGGACGTGTGTTAGGCTCTACATCAGGATTTAGCTTACTTTCAGGTCTACGTCGGGACGTGTGTTGGGCTCTACGTCGGGACGTGTGTTGGGCTCTACGTCGGGACGTGTGTTGGACTCTACGTCGGGACGTGTGTTGGACTCTACGTCGGGACGTGCGTTGGGCTGTACGTCGGGACGTGTGTTGGGCTCTACATCAGGATTTAGCTTACTTTCAGCTCTACGTCGGGACGTGTGTTGGACTCTACGTCGGGACGTGCGTTGGACTCTACGTCGGGACGTGTTTTGGACTCTACATCGGGACCTGCGTTGGGCTCTACGTCGGGACGTGCGTTGGGCTCTACGTCGGGACGTGCGTTGGGCTTTACGTCGGGACGTGCGTTGGGCTCTACGTCGGGACGTGCGTTGGGTTCTACGTCGGGACGTGCGTTGGGCTCTACGTCGGGACATGCGTTGGGCTCTACGTCGGGACTTGCGTTCGGCTCTACGTCGGGACGTGTGTTGGGCTCTTCCTCAGGATTTAGCTTATTTTCAGCCCTACGTCGGGACGTGTGTTGGGCTCTATCTCAGGATTTAGCTTACTTTCCGCTCTGCGTCGGGACGTGTGTTGGGCTCTACGTCGGGACGTGTGTTGGGCTCTACGTCGGGACGTGTGTTGGGCTCTACGTCGGGATTTAGCTTACTTCCAGCTCTACGTCGGGACGTGTGTTGGACTCTACGTCGGGACGTGTGTTGGACTCTACGTCGGGACGTGTGTTGGACTCTACGTCGGGACGTGTGTTGGACTCTACATCAGGATTTAGCTTACTTTCAGGTCTACGTCGGGACGTGTGTTGGGCTCTACGTCGGGACGTGTGTTGGGCTCTACGTCGGGACGTGTGTTGGGCTCTACGTCGGGACGTGTGTTGGGTTCTACGTCGGGACGTGTGTTGGGCTCTAGGTCGGAACGTGTGTTGGGCTCTACCTCAGGATTTAGCTTAATTTCAGCTCTACGTCGGGACGTGTGTTGGGCTCTACCTCAGGATTTAGCTTACTTTCCGCTCTGCGTCGGGTCGTGTGTTGGGCTGTACCTCAGGATTTAGGTTACTTTCCGCTCTGCGTCGGGACGTGTGTTGGGCTCTACCTCAGGATTTAGCTTACTTTCAGCTCTACGTAGGGACGTGTGTTGGGCTCTGCGTCGGGACGTGTGTTGGGCTCTACATCAGGATTTAGCTTATTTTCAGCTCTACGTCGGGACGTGTGTTGGGCTCTATCTCAGGATTTAGCTTACTTTCCGCTCTGCGTCGGGACGTGTGTTGGGCTCTACGTCGGGACGTGTGTTGGGCTCTACGTCGGGACGTGTGTTGGGCTCTACGTCGGGATTTAGCTTACTTCCAGCTCTACGTCGGGACGTGTGTTGGACTCTACGTCGGGACGTGTGTTGGACTCTACGTCGGGACGTGTGTTGGACTCTACGTCGGGACGTGTGTTGGACTCTACATCAGGATTTAGCTTACTTTCAGGTCTACGTCGGGACGTGTGTTGGGCTCTCCGTCGGGACGTGTGTTGGGCTCTACCTCAGGATTTAGCTTACTTTCAGCTCTACGTCGGGACGTGTGTTGGGCTCTACATCAGGATTTAGCTTACTTACCGCTCTGCGTTGGGTCGTGTGTTGGGCTGTACCTCAGGATTTAGGTTACTTTCCGCTCTGCGTCGGGACGTGTGTTGGGCTCTACCTCAGGATTTAGCTTACTTTCAGCTCTACGTCGGGACGTGTGTTGGACTCTACGTCGGGACGTGTGTTGGACTCTGCATCAGGATTTAGCTTACTTTCAGGTCTACGTCGGGACGTGTGTTGGACTCTACGTCGGGACGTGTGTTCGACTCTACATCAGGATTGAGCCTACTTTCAGGTCAATGTCGGGACGTGTGTTGGGCTCTACGTCGGGACGTGTGTTAGGCTCTACCTCAAGATTTAGCTTACTTTCAGGTCTATGTCGGGACGTGTGTTGGGCTCTACCTCAGGATTTAGCTTACTTTCAGCTCTACGTGGGGACGTGTGTTGGGCTCTACCTCAGGATTTAGCTTACTTTCCGCTCTGCGTTGGGTCGTGTGTTGGGCTGTACCTCAGGATTTAGCTTACTTTCCGCTCTGCGTCGGGACATGTGTTGGGCTCTACCTCAGGATTTAGCTTACTTTCCGCTCTGCGTCGGGTCGTGTGTTGGGCTGTACCTCAGGATTTAGGTTACTTTCCGCTCTGCGTCGGGACGTGTGTTGGGCTCTACCTCAGGATTTAGCTTACTTTCAGCTCTACGTAGGGACGTGTGTTGGGCTCTGCGTCGGGACGTGTGTTGGGCTCTACATCAGGATTTAGCTTATTTTCAGCTCTGCGTCGGGACGTGTGTTGGGCTCTACGTCGGGACGTGTGTTGGGCTCTACGTCGGGATTTAGCTTACTTCCAGCTCTACGTCGGGACGTGTGTTGGACTCTACGTCGGGACGTGTGTTGGACTCTACGTCGGGACGTGTGTTGGACTCTACGTCGGGACGTGTGTTGGACTCTACGTCGGGACGTGTGTTGGACTCTACATCAGGATTTAGCTTACTTTCAGGTCTACGTCGGGACGTGTGTTGGGCTCTACGTCGGGACGTGTGTTGGGCTCTACCTCAGGATTTAGCTTACTTTCAGCTCTACGTCGGGACGTGTGTTGGGCTCTACCTCAGGATTTAGCTTACTTTCCGCTCTGCGGCGGGTCGTGTATTGGGCTGTACCTTAGGATTTAGGTTACTTTCCGCTCTGCGTCGGGACGTGTGTTGGGCTCTACATCAGGATTTAGCTTACTTTCAGCTCTACGTCGGGACGTGTGTTGGACTCTACGTCGGGACGTGTGTTGGACTCTACATCAGGATTTAGCTTACTTTCAGGTCTACGTCGGGACGTGTGTTGGACTCTACGTCGGGACGTGTGTTCGACTCTACATCAGGATTGAGCCTACTTTCAGGTCTATGTCGGGACGTGTGTTGGGCTCTACGTCGGGACGTGTGTTAGGCTCTACCTCAAGATTTAGCTTACTTTCAGGTCTATGTCGGGACGTGTGTTGGGCTCTACCTCAGGATTTAGCTTACTTTCAGCTCTACGTGGGGACGTGTGTTGGGCTCTACCTCAGGATTTAGGTTACTTTCCGCTCTGCGTTGGGTCGTGTGTTGGGTTGTACCTCAGGATTTAGCTTACTTTCCGCTCTGCGTCGGGACGTGTGTTGGGCTCTACATCAGGATTTAGCTTACTTTCAGCTCTACGTAGGGACGTGTGTTGGACTCTACGTCGGGACGTGTGTTGGGCTCTACATCAGGATTTAGCTTACTTTCAGCTCTACGTCGGGACGTGTGTTGGACTCTACGTCGGGACGTGTGTTGGGCTCTGCGTCGGGACGTGTGTTGGGCTCTGCGTCGGGATGTGTGTTGGGCTCTGCGTCGGGACGTGTGTTGGGCTCTGCGTCGGGACGTGTGTTGGGCTCTACGTCGGGACGTGTGTTGGGCTCTACGTCGGGACGTGTGTTGGGCTCTACATCAGGATTTAGCTTACTTTCAGCTCTACGTGGGGACGTGTGTTGGGCTCTACGTCGGGACGTGTGTTGGGCTCTACGTCGGGACGTGTGTTGGGCTCTACTTCGGGACGTGTGTTGGGCTCTACGTCGGGATGTGTGTTGGGCTCTACGTCGGGACCTGCGTTGGGCTCTACGTCGGGACCTGCGTTGGGCTCTACGTCGGGACGTGTGTTCGGCTCTACGTCGGGACCTGCGTTGGGCTCTACGTCGGGACGTGTGTTGGGCTCTACGTCGGGACGTGCGTTGGTCTCTACGTCGGGACGTGCATTGGGCTCTACGTCAGGATTTAGGTTACTTTCAGCTCTACGTCAGGACGTGTGTTGGGCTCTCCGTCGGGACGTGTGTTGGGTTCTACGTCGGGACGTGTGTTGGGCTCTACATCAGGATTTAGCTTACTTTCAGCTCTACGTCGGGACGTGCGTTGGTCTCTACGTCGGGACGTGCGTTGGTCTCTACGTCGGGACGTGCGTTGGTCTCTACGTCGGGACGTGCGTTGGGCTCTACGTCGGGACGTGCGTTGGGCTCTACGTCAGGATTTAGCTTAGTTTCAGGTCTACGTCGGGACCTGCGTTGGGCTCTACGTCGGGACGTGTGTTGGGCTCTCCGTCGGGACGTGCGTTGGGCTCTACGTCGGGACGTGCGTTGGGCTCTACGTCGGGACGTGCGTTGGGCTCTACGTCGGGACGTGTGTTGGGCTCTACGTCGGGACGTGCGTTGTTCTCTACGTCGGGACGTGCGTTGGACTCTACGTCAGGATTTAGCTTACTTTCAGCTCTACGTCGGGACGTGTGTTGGGCTCTACGTCGGGACGTCTGTTGGGCTCTACGTCGGGACGTCTGTTGGGCTCTACGTCGGGACGTGTGTTGGGCTCTACGTCGGGACGTGTGTTGGGCTCTACATCAGGATTTAGCTTACTTTCAGCTCTACGTCGGGACGTGCGTTGGGCTCTACGTCGGGACGTGCGTTGGTCTCTACGTCGGGACGTGCGTTGGTCTCTACGTCGGGACGTGCGTTGGGCTCTACGTCAGGATTTAGCTTACATTCAGCTCTACGTCGGGACGTGTGTTGGGCTCTCCGTCGGGACGTGTGTTGGGTTCTACGTCGGGACGTGTGTTGGGCTCTACGTCGGGACGTGTGTTGGGCTCTACGTCGGGACGTGTGTTGGGCTCTACGTCGGGATTTAGCTTACTTCCCGCTCTACGTCGGAACGTGTGTTGGGCTCTACGTCGGGATTTAGCTTACTTCCCGCTCTACGTCGGAACGTGCCTTGGGCTCTACGTCGGGACGTGCGTTGGGCTCTACGTCGGGACGTGCATTGGGCTCTACGTCGGGACGTGCGTTGGGCTCTACGTCGGGACGTGTGTTGGGCTCTACGTCGGGACGTGTGTTGGGCTCTACGTCGGGACGTGAGTTGGGCTCTATGTCGGGACGTGTGTTGGGCTCTACCTCAGGATTTAGCTTACTTTCAGGTCTACGTCGGGACGTGCGTTGGGCTCTACGTCGGGACGTGCGTTGGGCTCTACGTCGGGACGTGCGTTGGGCTCTACGTCGCGACCTGCGTTGGGCTCTACGTCGCGACCTGCGTTGGGCTCTACGTCGCGACCTGCGTTGGGCTCTACGTCGCGACCTGCGTTGGGCTCTACGTCAGGATTTAGCTTACTTTCAGCTCTACGTCGGGACGTGTGTTGGGCTCTCCGTCGGGGCGAGTGTTGGGCTCTCCGTCGGGGCGTGTGTTGGGCTCTCCGTCGGGACGTGTGTTGGGCTCTCCGTCGGGACGTGTGTTGGGGTCTCCGTCGGGACGTGTGTTGGGCTCTACGTCGGGACGTGTGTTGGGCTCTACATCAGGATTTAGCTTACTTTCAGCTCTACGTCGAGACGTGCGTTGGGCTCTACGTCGGGACGTGCGTTGGGCTCTACGTCGGGACGTGTGTTGGGCTCTACGTCGGGACGTGTGTTGGGCTCTACTTCGGGATTTAGCTTACTTCCCACTCTACGTCGGAACGTGTGTTGGGCTCTACGTCGGAACGTGTGTTGGGCTCTACGTCGGGACGTGTGTTGGGCTCTACGTCGGGACGTGTGTTGGGCTCTACGTCGGGACGTGTGTTGGGCTCTACGTCGGGACGTGTGTTGGGCTCTACCTCAGGATTTAGCTTACTTTCCGCTCTACGTGGGGACGTGTGTTGGGCTCTACCTCAGGATTTAGCTTACTTTCCGCTCTGCGTCGGGACGTGTGTTGGGCTCTACCTCAGGATTTAGCTTACTTTCAGCTCTACGTCGGGACGTGTGTTGGGCTCTACGTGGGGATTTAGCTTACTTCCAGCTCTACGTCGGGACGTGTGTTGGACTCTACGTCGGGACGTGTGTTGGGCTCTACGTCGGGACGTGTGTTGGGCTCTACGTCGGGACGTGTGTTGGGCTCTACGTCGGAACGTGTGTTGGGCTCTACGTCGGGACGTGTGTTGGGCTCTACGTCGGGATGTGTTTTGGGCTCTACGTCGGGACGTGTGTTGTGCTCTACCTCAGGATTTAGCTTACTTTCCGCTCTACGTGGGGACGTGTGTTGGGCTCTACCTCAGGATTTAGCTTACTTTCCGCTCTGCGTCGGGACGTGTGTTGGGCTCTACCTCAGGATTTAGCTTACTTTCAGCTCTACGTCGGGACGTGTGTTGGGCTCTACGTCGGGACGTGTGTTGGGCTCTACGTCGGGACGTGTGTTGGACTCTACGTCGGGACGTGTGTTGGACTCTACGTCGGGACGTGCGTTGGGCTGTACGTCGGGACGTGTGTTGGACTCTACGTCGGGACGTGCGTTGGACTCTACGTCGGGACGTGCGTTGGGCTGTACGTCGGGACGTGTGTTGGGCTCTACATCAGGATTTAGCTTACTTTCAGCTCTACGTCGGGACGTGTGTTGTGCTCTACCTCAGGATTTAGCTTACTTTCCGCTCTACGTGGGGACGTGTGTTGGGCTCTACCTCAGGATTTAGCTTACTTTCCGCTCTGCGTCGGGACGTGTGTTGGGCTCTACCTCAGGATTTAGCTTACTTTCAGCTCTACGTCGGGACGTGTGTTGGGCTCTACGTCGGGACGTGTGTTGGGCTCTACGTCGGGACGTGTGTTGGACTCTACGTCGGGACGTGTGTTGGGCTCTACGTCGGGACGTGTGTTGGGCTCTACGTCGGGACGTGTGTTGGACTCTACGTCGGGACGTGCGTTGGACTCTACGTCGGGACGTGCGTTGGGCTGTACGTCGGGACGTGTGTTGGGCTCTACATCAGGATTTAGCTTACTTTCAGCTCTACGTCGGGACGTGTGTTGGACTCTACGTCGGGACGTGCGTTGGACTCTACGTCGGGACGTGTTTTGGACTCTACATCGGGACCTGCGTTGGGCTCTACGTCGGGACGTGCGTTGGGCTCTACCTCAGGATTTAGCTTACTTTCAGCTCTACATCGGGACGTGTGTTGGGCTCTACCTCAGGATTTAGCTTACTTTCCGCTCTGCGGCGGGTCGTGTATTGGGCTGTACCTTAGGATTTAGGTTACTTTCCGCTCTGCGTCGGGACGTGTGTTGGGCTCTACCTCAGGATTTAGCTTAATTTCAGCTCTACGTAGGGACGTGTGTTGGGCTCTGCGTCGGGACGTGTGTTGGGCTCTACATCAGGATTTAGCTTACTTTCAGCTCTACGTCTAGACGTGTGTTGGACTCTACGTCGGGACGTGTGTTGGACTCTACATCAGGATTTAGCTTACTTTCAGGTCTACGTCGGGACGTGTGTTGGACTCTACGTCGGGACGTGTGTTCGACTCTACATCAGGATTGAGCCTACTTTCAGGTCTATGTCGGGACGTGTGTTGGGCTCTACGTCGGGACGTGTGTTAGGCTCTACCTCAAGATTTAGCTTACTTTCAGATCTATGTCGGGACGTGTGTTGGGCTCTACCTCAGGATTTAGCTTACTTTCAGCTCTACGTGGGGACGTGTGTTGGGCTCTACCTCAGGATTTAGCTTACTTTCCGCTCTGCGTTGGGTCGTGTGTTGGGCTGTACCTCAGGATTTAGCTTACTTTCCGCTCTGCGTCGGGACGTGTGTTGGGCTCTACCTCAGTATTTAGCTTACTTTCAGCTCTACGTAGGGACGTGTGTTGGGCTCTGCGTCGGGACGTGTGTTGGGCTCTACATCAGGATTTAGCTTACTTTCAGCTCTACGTCGGGACGTGTGTTGGGCTCTACGTCGGGACGTGTGTTGGGCTCTGCGTCGGGACGTGTGTTGGGCTCTGCGTCGGGACGTGTGTTGGGCTATACGTCGGGACGTGTGTTGGGCTCTACGTCGGGACGTGTGTTGGGCTCTACATCAGGATTTAGCTTACTTTCAGCTCTACGTGGGGACGTGTGTTGGGCTCTACGTCGGGACGTGTGTTGGGCTCTACGTCGGGACGTGTGTTGGGCTCTGCGTCGGGACGTGTGTTGGGCTCTACGTCGGGATGTGCGTTGGGCTCTACGTCGGGACCTGCGTTGGGCTCTACGTCGGGACCTGCGTTGGGCTCTACGTCGGGACGTGTGTTGGGCTCTACGTCGGGACGTGCGTTGGTCTCTACGTCGGGACGTGCGTTGGGCTCTACGTCAGGATTTAGCTTACTTTCAGCTCTACGTCGGGACGTGTGTTGGGCTCTCCGTCGGGACGTGTGTTGGGTTCTACGTCGGGACGTGTGTTGGGCTCTACATCAGGATTTAGCTTACTTTCAGCTCTACGTCGGGACGTGTGTTGGGCTCTACGTCGGGACGTGCGTTGGTCTCTACGTCGGGACGTGCGTTGGGCTCTACGTCGGGACGTGCGTTGGGCTCTACGTCGGGACGTGCGTTGGGCTCTACGGCAGGATTTAGCTTAATTTCAGGTCTACGTCGGGACCTGCGTTGGGCTCTACGTCGGGACCTGCGTTGGGCTCTACGTCGGGACGTGCGTTGGGCTCTACGTCGGGACGTGCGTTGGGCTCTACGTCGGGACGTGCGTTGGGCTCTACGTCGGGACGTGTGTTGGGCTCTACGTCGGGACGTGCGTTGTTCTCTACGTCGGGACGTGCGTTGGACTCTACGTCAGGATTTAGCTTACTTTCAGCTCTACGTCGGGACGTCTGTTGGGCTCTACGTCGGGACGTCTGTTGGGCTCTACGTCGGGACGTCTGTTGGGCTCTACGTCGGGACGTCTGTTGGGCTCTACGTCGGGACGTGTGTTGGGCTCTACGTCGGGACGTGTGTTGGGCTCTACATCAGGATTTAGCTTACTTTCAGCTCTACGTCGGGACGTGCGTTGGTCTCTACGTCGGGACGTGCGTTGGTCTCTACGTCGGGACGTGCGTTGGTCTCTACGTCGGGACGATCGTTGGGCTCTACGTCAGGATTTAGCTTACTTTCAGCTCTACGTCGGGACGTGTGTTGGGTTCTACGTCGGGACGTGTGTTGGGCTCTACGTCGGGACGTGTGTTGGGCTCTACGTCGGGACGTGTGTTGGGCTCTACGTCGGGATTTAGCTTACTTCCCGCTCTACGTCGGAACGTGTGTTGGGCTCTACGTCGGGATTTAGCTTACTTCCCGCTCTACGTCGGAACTTGCCTTGGGCTCTACGTCGGGACGTGCGTTGGGCTCTACGTCGGGACGTGCGTTGGGCTCTACGTCGGGACGTGCGTTGGGCTCTACGTCGGGACCTGCGTTGGGCTCTACGTCGGGACGTGTGTTGGGCTCTATGTCGGGACGTGTGTTGGGCTCTACCTCAGGTTTTAGCTTACTTTCAGCTCTACGTCGGGACGTGCGTTGGGCTCTACGTCGGGACGTGCGTTGGGTTCTACGCTGGGACGTGCGTTGGGCTCTACGTCGCAACCTGCGTTGGGCTCTACGTCGCGACCTGCGTTGGGCTCTACGTCGCGACCTGCGTTGGGCTCTACGTCAGGATTTAGCTTACTTTCAGCTCTACGTCGGGGCGAGTGTTGGGCTCTCCGTCGGGGCGAGTGTTGGGCTCTCCGTCGGGGCATGTGTTGGGCTCTCCGTCGGGACGTGTGTTGGGCTCTCCGTCGGGACGTGTGTTGGGCTCTCCGTCGGGACGTGTGTTGGGCTCTCCGTCGGGACGTGTGTTGGGCTCTCCGTCGGGACGTGTGTTGGGCTCTACGTCGGGACGTGTGTTGGGCTCTACATCAGGATTTAGCTTACTTTCAGCTCTACGTCGAGACGTGCGTTGGGCTCTACGTCGGGACGTGCGTTGGGCTCTACGTCGGGACGTGTGTTGGGCTCTACGTCGGGACGTGTGTTGGGCTCTACTTCGGGATTTAGCTTACTTCCCACTCTACGTCGGAACGTGTGTTGGGCTCTCCGTCGGGACGTGTGTTGGGCTCTCCGTCGGGACGTGTGTTGGGCTCTCCGTCGGGACGTGTGTTGGGCTCTCCGTCGGGACGTGTGTTGGGCTCTACGTCGGGACGTGTGTTGGGCTCTACGTCGGGACGTGTGTTGGGCTCTACGTCGGGACGTGTGTTGGGCTCTACCTCAGGATTTAGCTTACTTTCCGCTCTACGTGGGGACGTGTGTTGGGCTCTACCTCAGGATTTAGCTTACTTTCCGCTCTGCGTCGGGACGTGTGTTGGGCTCTACCTCAGGATTTAGCTTACTTTCAGCTCTACGTCGGGATGTGTGTTGGGCTCTACGTCGGGACGTGTGTTGGGCTCTACGTCGGGACGTGTGTTGGGCTCTACGTCGGGACGTGTGTTGGGCTCTACGTGGGGATTTAGCTTACTTCCAGCTCTACGTCGGGACGTGTGTTGGACTCTACGTAGGGACGTGTGTTGGGCTCTACGTCGGGACGTGTGTTGGGCTCTACGTCGGGACGTGTGTTGGGCTCTACGTCGGGACGTGTGTTGGGTTCTACGTCGAGACGTGTGATGGGCTCTACATCAGGATTTAGCTTACTTTCAGCTCTACGTCGGGACGTGTGTTGGGCTCTACGTCGGGACGTGTGTTGGGCTCTACGTCGGGACGTGTGTTGGGCTCTACGTCGCGACCTGCGTTGGGTTCTACGTCGCGACCTGCGTTGGGCTCTACGTCGCGACCTGCGTTGGGCTCTACGTCGCGACCTGCGTTGGGCTCTACGTCGCGACCTGCGTTGGGCTCTACGTCGTGACCTGCGTTGGGCTCTACGTCGTGACCTGCGTTGGGCTCTACGTCAGGATTTAGCTTACTTTCAGCTCTACGTCGGGACGTGTGTTGGGCTCTCCGTCGGGGCGAGTGTTGGGCTCTCCGTCGGGGCGTGTGTTGGGCTCTCCGTCGGGACGTGTGTTGGGCTCTCCGTCGGGACGTGTGTTGGGCTCTCCGTCGGGACGTGTGTTGGGCTCTCCGTCGGGACGTGTGTTGGGCTCTACGTCGGGACGTGTGTTGGGCTCTACGTAGGGACGTGTGTTGGGCTCTACGTCGGGACGTGTGTTGGGCTCTACCTCAGGATTTAGCTTACTTTCTGCTCTATGTGGGGACGTGTGTTGGGCTCTACCTCAGGATTTAGCTTACTTTCCGCTCTGCGTCGGGACGTGTGTTGGGCTCTACCTCAGGATTTAGCTTACTTTCAGCTCTACGTCAGGACGTGTGTTGGGCTCTACGTCGGGACGTGTGTTGGACTCTACGTCGGGACGTGTGTTGGACTCTACGTGGGGACGTGCGTTGGACTCTACGTCGGGACGTGCGTTGGGCTGTACGTCGGGACGTGTGTTGGGCTCTACATCAGGATTTAGCTTACTTTCAGCTCTACGTCGGGACGTGTGTTGGACTCTACGTCGGGACGTGCGTTGGACTCTACGTCGGGACGTGTTTTGGACTCTACATCGGGACCTGCGTTGGGCTCTACGTCGGGACGTGCGTTGGGCTCTACGTCGGGACGTGCGTTGGGCTCTACGTCGGGACGTGCGTTGGGCTCTACGTCGGGACCTGCGTTGGGCTCTACGTCGGGACGTGTGTTGGGCTCTATGTCGGGACGTGTGTTGGGCTCTACCTCATGATTTAGCTTACTTTCAGCTCTACGTAGGGACGTGTGTTGGGCTCTGCGTCGGGACGTGTGTTGGGCTCTACATCAGGATTTAGCTTACTTTCAGCTCTACGTCTAGACGTGTGTTGGACTCTACGTCGGGACGTGTGTTGGACTCTACATCAGGATTTAGCTTACTTTCAGGTCTACGTCGGGACGTGTGTTGGACTCTACGTCGGGACGTGTGTTCGACTCTACATCAGGATTGAGCCTACTTTCAGGTCTATGTCGGGACGTGTGTTGGGCTCTACGTCGGGACGTGTGTTAGGCTCTACCTCAAGATTTAGCTTACTTTCAGATCTATGTCGGGACGTGTGTTGGGCTCTACCTCAGGATTTAGCTTACTTTCAGCTCTACGTGGGGACGTGTGTTGGGCTCTACCTCAGGATTTAGCTTACTTTCCGCTCTGCGTTGGGTCGTGTGTTGGGCTGTACCTCAGGATTTAGCTTACTTTCCGCTCTGCGTCGGGACGTGTGTTGGGCTCTACCTCAGTATTTAGCTTACTTTCAGCTCTACGTAGGGACGTGTGTTGGGCTCTGCGTCGGGACGTGTGTTGGGCTCTACATCAGGATTTAGCTTACTTTCAGCTCTACGTCGGGACGTGTGTTGGGCTCTACGTCGGGACGTGTGTTGGGCTCTGCGTCGGGACGTGTGTTGGGCTCTGCGTCGGGACGTGTGTTGGGCTATACGTCGGGACGTGTGTTGGGCTCTACGTCGGGACGTGTGTTGGGCTCTACATCAGGATTTAGCTTACTTTCAGCTCTACGTGGGGACGTGTGTTGGGCTCTACGTCGGGACGTGTGTTGGGCTCTACGTCGGGACGTGTGTTGGGCTCTACGTCGGGACGTGTGTTGGGCTCTGCGTCGGGACGTGTGTTGGGCTCTACGTCGGGATGTGCGTTGGGCTCTACGTCGGGACCTGCGTTGGGCTCTACGTCGGGACCTGCGTTGGGCTCTACGTCGGGACGTGTGTTGGGCTCTACGTCGGGACCTGCGTTGGGCTCTACGTCGGGACGTGTGTTGGGCTCTACGTCGGGACGTGCGTTGGTCTCTACGTCGGGACGTGCGTTGGGCTCTACGTCAGGATTTAGCTTACTTTCAGCTCTACGTCGGGACGTGTGTTGGGCTCTCCGTCGGGACGTGTGTTGGGTTCTACGTCGGGACGTGTGTTGGGCTCTACATCAGGATTTAGCTTACTTTCAGCTCTACGTCGGGACGTGTGTTGGGCTCTACGTCGGGACGTGCGTTGGTCTCTACGTCGGGACGTGCGTTGGGCTCTACGTCGGGACGTGCGTTGGGCTCTACGTCGGGACGTGCGTTGGGCTCTACGGCAGGATTTAGCTTAATTTCAGGTCTACGTCGGGACCTGCGTTGGGCTCTACGTCGGGACCTGCGTTGGGCTCTACGTCGGGACGTGCGTTGGGCTCTACGTCGGGACGTGCGTTGGGCTCTACGTCGGGACGTGCGTTGGGCTCTACGTCGGGACGTGCGTTGGGCTCTACGTCGGGACGTGTGTTGGGCTCTACGTCGGGACGTGCGTTGTTCTCTACGTCGGGACGTGCGTTGGACTCTACGTCAGGATTTAGCTTACTTTCAGCTCTACGTCGGGACGTCTGTTGGGCTCTACGTCGGGACGTCTGTTGGGCTCTACGTCGGGACGTCTGTTGGGCTCTACGTCGGGACGTCTGTTGGGCTCTATGTCCGGACGTCTGTTGGGCTCTACGTCGGGACGTCTGTTGGGCTCTACGTCGGGACGTGTGTTGGGCTCTACGTTGGGACGTGTGTTGGGCTCTACATCAGGATTTAGCTTACTTTCAGCTCTACGTCGGGACGTGCGTTGGTCTCTACGTCGGGACGTGCGTTGGTCTCTACGTCGGGACGTGCGTTGGTCTCTACGTCGGGACGATCGTTGGGCTCTACGTCAGGATTTAGCTTACTTTCAGCTCTACGTCGGGACGTGTGTTGGGTTCTACGTCGGGACGTGTGTTGGGCTCTACGTCGGGACGTGTGTTGGGCTCTACGTCGGGACGTGTGTTGGGCTCTACGTCGGGATTTAGCTTACTTCCCGCTCTACGTCGGAACGTGTGTTGGGCTCTACGTCGGGATTTAGCTTACTTCCCGCTCTACGTCGGAACTTGCCTTGGGCTCTACGTCGGGACGTGCGTTGGGCTCTACGTCGGGACGTGCGTTGGGCTCTACGTCGGGACGTGCGTTGGGCTCTACGTCGGGACCTGCGTTGGGCTCTACGTCGGGACGTGTGTTGGGCTCTATGTCGGGACGTGTGTTGGGCTCTACCTCAGGATTTAGCTTACTTTCAGCTCTACGTCGGGACGTGCGTTGGGCTCTACGTCGGGACGTGCGTTGGGTTCTACGCTGGGACGTGCGTTGGGCTCTACGTCGCAACCTGCGTTGGGCTCTACGTCGCGACCTGCGTTGGGCTCTACGTCGCGACCTGCGTTGGGCTCTACGTCAGGATTTAGCTTACTTTCAGCTCTACGTCGGGGCGAGTGTTGGGCTCTCCGTCGGGGCGAGTGTTGGGCTCTCCGTCGGGGCGTGTGTTGGGCTCTCCGTCGGGACGTGTGTTGGGCTCTCCGTCGGGACGTGTGTTGGGCTCTCCGTCGGGACGTGTGTTGGGCTCTACGTCGGGACGTGTGTTGGGCTCTACATCAGGATTTAGCTTACTTTCAGCTCTACGTCGAGACGTGCGTTGGGCTCTACGTCGGGACGTGCGTTGGGCTCTACGTCGGGACGTGTGTTGGGCTCTACGTCGGGACGTGTGTTGGGCTCTACTTCGGGATTTAGCTTACTTCCCACTCTACGTCGGAACGTGTGTTGGGCTCTCCGTCGGGACGTGTGTTGGGCTCTCCGTCGGGACGTGTGTTGGGCTCTCCGTCGGGACGTGTGTTGGGCTCTACGTCGGGACGTGTGTTGGGCTCTACGTCGGGA
Source organism: Leptosomus discolor (assembly GCF_034619465.1). NCBI lineage: Eukaryota > Metazoa > Chordata > Aves > Leptosomiformes > Leptosomidae > Leptosomus > Leptosomus discolor. Next base: position 4,314,884 of record NW_028237788.1, read on the forward strand.
CGTGTGTTGGGCTCTACGTCGGGACGTGTGTTGGGCTCTACCTCAGGATTTAGCTTACTTTCCGCTCTACGTGGGGACGTGTGTTGGGCTCTACCTCAGGATTTAGCTTACTTTCCGCTCTGCGTCGGGACGTGTGTTGGGCTCTACCTCAGGATTTAGCTTACTTTCAGCTCTACGTCGGGATGTGTGTTGGGCTCTACGTCGGGACGTGTGTTGGGCTCTACGTCGGGACGTGTGTTGGGCTCTACGTCGGGACGTGTGTTGGGCTCTACGTGGGGATTTAGCTTACTTCCAGCTCTACGTCGGGACGTGTGTTGGACTCTACGTAGGGACGTGTGTTGGGCTCTACGTCGGGACGTGTGTTGGGCTCTACGTCGGGACGTGTGTTGGGCTCTACGTCGGGACGTGTGTTGGGTTCTACGTCGAGACGTGTGATGGGCTCTACATCAGGATTTAGCTTACTTTCAGCTCTACGTCGGGACGTGTGTTGGGCTCTACGTCGGGACGTGTGTTGGGCTCTACGTCGGGACGTGTGTTGGGCTCTACGTCGCGACCTGCGTTGGGTTCTACGTCGCGACCTGCGTTGGGCTCTACGTCGCGACCTGCGTTGGGCTCTACGTCGGGACGTCTGTTGGGCTCTACGTCGCGACCTGCGTTGGGCTCTACGTCGTGACCTGCGTTGGGCTCTACGTCGTGACCTGCGTTGGGCTCTACGTCAGGATTTAGCTTACTTTCAGCTCTACGTCGGGACGTGTGTTGGGCTCTCCGTCGGGGCGAGTGTTGGGCTCTCCGTCGGGGCGTGTGTTGGGCTCTCCGTCGGGACGTGTGTTGGGCTCTCCGTCGGGACGTGTGTTGGGCTCTCCGTCGGGACGTGTGTTGGGCTCTACGTCGGGACGTGTGTTGGGCTCTACGTAGGGACGTGTGTTGGGCTCTACGTCGGGACGTGTGTTGGGCTCTACCTCAGGATTTAGCTTACTTTCTGCTCTATGTGGGGACGTGTGTTGGGCTCTACCTCAGGATTTAGCTTACTTTCCGCTCTGCGTCGGGACGTGTGTTGGGCTCTACCTCAGGATTTAGCTTACTTTCAGCTCTACGTCAGGACGTGTGTTGGGCTCTACGTCGGGACGTGTGTTGGACTCTACGTCGGGACGTGTGTTGGACTCTACGTGGGGACGTGCGTTGGACTCTACGTCGGGACGTGCGTTGGGCTGTACGTCGGGACGTGTGTTGGGCTCTACATCAGGATTTAGCTTACTTTCAGCTCTACGTCGGGACGTGTGTTGGACTCTACGTCGGGACGTGCGTTGGACTCTACGTCGGGACGTGTTTTGGACTCTACATCGGGACCTGCGTTGGGCTCTACGTCGGGACGTGCGTTGGGCTCTACGTCGGGACGTGCGTTGGGCTCTACGTCGGGACGTGCGTTGGGCTCTACGTCGGGACGTGCGTTGGGCTCTACGTCGGGACGTGCGTTGGGCTCTACGTCGGGACCTGCGTTGGGCTCTACGTCGGGACGTGTGTTGGGCTCTATGTCGGGACGTGTGTTGGGCTCTACCTCATGATTTAGCTTACTTTCAGCTCTACGTCGGGACGTGCGTTGGGCTCTACGTCGGGACGTGCGTTGGGTTCTACGCTGGGACGTGCGTTGGGCTCTACGTCGCAACCTGCGTTGGGCTCTACGTCGCGACCTGCGTTGGGCTCTACGTCGCGACCTGCGTTGGGCTCTACGTCGCGACCTGCGTTGGGCTCTACGTCAGGATTTAGCTTACTTTCAGCTCTACGTCGGGGCGAGTGTTGGGCTCTCCGTCGGGGCGAGTGTTGGGCTCTCCGTCGGGGCGTGTGTTGGGCTCTCCGTCGGGACGTGTGTTGGGCTCTCCGTCGGGACGTGTGTTGGGCTCTCCGTCGGGACGTGTGTTGGGCTCTCCGTCGGGACGTGTGTTGGGCTCTACATCAGGATTTAGCTTACTTTCAGCTCTACGTCGAGACGTGCGTTGGGCTCTACGTCGGGACGTGCGTTGGGCTCTACGTCGGGACGTGTGTTGGGCTCTACGTCGGGACGTGTGTTGGGCTCTACTTCGGGATTTAGCTTACTTCCCACTCTACGTCGGAACGTGTGTTGGGCTCTCCGTCGGGACGTGTGTTGGGCTCTCCGTCGGGACGTGTGTTGGGCTCTCCGTCGGGACGTGTGTTGGGCTCTACGTCGGGACGTGTGTTGGGCTCTACGTCGGGACGTGTGTTGGGCTCTACGTCGGGACGTGTGTTGGGCTCTACCTCAGGATTTAGCTTACTTTCCGCTCTACGTGGGGACGTGTGTTGGGCTCTACCTCAGGATTTAGCTTACTTTCCGCTCTGCGTGGGGACGTGTGTTGGGCTCTACCTCAGGATTTAGCTTACTTTCAGCTCTACGTCGGGATGTGTGTTGGGCTCTACGTCGGGACGTGTGTTGGGCTCTACGTCGGGACGTGTGTTGGGCTCTACGTCGGGACGTGTGTTGGGCTCTACGTGGGGATTTAGCTTACTTCCAGCTCTACGTCGGGACGTGTGTTGGACTCTACGTAGGGACGTGTGTTGGGCTCTACGTCGGGACGTGTGTTGGGCTCTACGTCGGGACGTGTGTTGGGTTCTACGTCGAGACGTGTGATGGGCTCTACATCAGGATTTAGCTTACTTTCAGCTCTACGTCGGGACGTGTGTTGGGCTCTACGTCGGGACTTGTGTTGGGCTCTACGTCGGGACGTGTGTTGGGCTCTACGTCGCGACCTGCGTTGGGTTCTACGTCGCGACCTGCGTTGGGCTCTACGTCGCGACCTGCGTTGGGCTCTACGTCGCGACCTGCGTTGGGCTCTACGTCGCGACCTGCGTTGGGCTCTACGTCGCGACCTGCGTTGGGCTCTACGTCGTGACCTGCGTTGGGCTCTACGTCAGGATTTAGCTTACTTTCAGCTCTACGTCGGGACGTGTGTTGGGCTCTACGTCGGGATTTAGCTTACTTCCCGCTCTACGTCGGAACGTGCCTTGGGCTCTACGTCGGGACGTGCGTTGGGCTCTACGTCGGGACGTGCGTTGGGCTCTACGTCGGGACGTGCGTTGGGCTCTACGTCGGGACCTGCGTTGGGCTCTACGTCGGGACGTGTGTTGGGCTCTACGTCGGGACGTGTGTTGGGCTCTACCTCAGGATTTAGCTTACTTTCAGCTCTACGTCGGGACGTGTGTTGGGCTCTACGTCGGGACGTGTGTTGGGCTCTACGTCGGGACGTGTGTTGGACTCTACGTCGGGACGTGCGTTGGACTCTAGGTCGGGACGTGCGTTGGGCTGTACGTCGGGACGTGTGTTGGGCTCTACATCAGGATTTAGCTTACTTTCAGCTCTACGTCGGGACGTGTGTTGGACTCTACGTCGGGACGTGCGTTGGACTCTACGTCGGGACGTGTTTTGGACTCTACATCGGGACCTGCGTTGGGCTCTACGTCGGGACGTGCGTTGGGCTCTACGTCGGGACGTGCGCTGGGCTTTACGTCGGGACGTGCGTTGGGATCTACGTTGGGACGTGCGTTGGGTTCTACGTCGGGACGTGCGTTGGGCTCTACGTCGGGACATGCGTTGGGCTCTACGTCGGGACTTGCGTTGGGCTCTACGTCGGGACGTGTGTTGGGCTCTTCCTCAGGATTTAGCTTATTTTCAGCTCTACGTTGGGACGTGTGTTGGGCTCTATCTCAGGATTTAGCTTACTTTCCGCTCTGCGTCGGGACGTGTGTTGGGCTCTACGTCGGGACGTGTGTTGGGCTCTACGTCGGGACGTGTGTTGGGCTCTACGTCGGGATTTAGCTTACTTCCAGCTATACTTCGGGACGTGTGTTGGACTCTACGTCGGGACGTGTGTTGGACTCTACGTCGGGACGTGTGTTGGACTCTACATCAGGATTTAGCTTACTTTCAGGTCTACGTCGGGACGTGTGTTGGGCTCTACGTCGGGACGTGTGTTGGGCTCTACCTCAGGATTTAGCTTACTTTCAGCTCTACGTCGGGACGTGTGTTGGGCTCTACCTCAGGATTTAGCTTACTTTCCGCTCTGCGTCGGGTCGTGTGTTGGGCTGTACCTCAGGATTTAGGTTACTTTCCGCTCTGCGTCGGGACGTGTGTTGGCCTCTACCTCAGGATTTAGCTTACTTTCAGCTCTACGTAGGGACGTGTGTTGGGCTCTGCGTCGGGACGTGTGTTGGGCTCTACATCAGGATTTAGCTTATTTTCAGCTCTACGTCGGGACGTGTGTTGGGCTCTATCTCAGGATTTAGCTTACTTTCCGCTCTGCGTCGGGACGTGTGTTGGGCTCTACGTCGGGACGTGTGTTGGGCTCTACGTCGGGACGTGTGTTGGGCTCTACGTCGGGATTTAGCTTACTTCCAGCTCTACGTCGGGACGTGTGTTGGACTCTACGTCGGGACGTGTGTTGGGCTCTACGTCGGGACGTATGTTGGGCTCTACGTCGGGACGTGTGTTGGACTCTACGTCGGGACGTGTGTTGGACTCTACGTCGGGACGTGTGTTGGACTCTACGTCGGGACGTGTGTTGGACTCTACGTCGGGACGTGTGTTGGACTCTACATCAGGATTTAGCTTACTCTCAGGTCTACGTCGGGACGTGTGTTGGGCTCTACGTCGGGACGTGTGTTGGGCTCTACCTCAGGATTTAGCTTACTTTCAGCTCTACGTCGGGACGTGTGTTGGGCTCTACCTCAGGATTTAGCTTACTTACCGCTCTGCGTTGGGTCGTGTGTTGGGCTGTACCTCAGGATTTAGGTTACTTTCCGCTCTGCGTCGGGACGTGTGTTGGGCTCTACCTCAGGATTTAGCTTAATTTCAGATCTACGTAGGGACGTGTGTTGGGCTCTGCGTCGGGACGTGTGTTGGGCTCTACATCAGGCTTTAGCTTACTTTCAGCTCTACGTCGGGACTTGTGTTGGACTCTACGTCGGGACGTGTGTTGGACTCTACATCAGGATTTAGCTTACTTTCAGGTCTACGTCGGGACGTGTGTTGGACTCTACGTCGGGACGTGTGTTCGACTCTACATCAGGATTGAGCCTACTTTCAGGTCTATGTCGGGACGTGTGTTGGGCTCTACGTCGGGACGTGTGTTAGGCTCTACCTCAAGATTTAGCTTACTTTCAGGTCTATGTCGGGACGTGTGTTGGGCTCTACCTCAGGATTTAGCTTACTTTCAGCTCTACGTGGGGACGTGTGTTGGGCTCTACCTCAGGATTTAGCTTACTTTCCGCTCTGCGTTGGGTCGTGTGTTGAGCTGTACCTCAGGATTTAGCTTACTTTCCGCTCTGCGTCGGGACGTGTGTTGGGCTCTACCTCAGGATTTAGCTTACTTTCCGCTCTGCGTCGGGTCGTGTGTTGGGCTGTACCTCAGGATTTAGGTTACTTTCCGCTCTGCGTCGGGACGTGTGTTGGGCTCTACCTCAGGATTTAGCTTACTTTCAGCTCTACGTAGGGACGTGTGTTGGGCTCTGCGTCGGGACGTGTGTTGGGCTCTACATCAGGATTTAGCTTATTTTCAGCTCTACGTCGGGACGTGTGTTGGGCTCTATCTCAGGATTTAGCTTACTTTCCGCTCTGCGTCGGGACGTGTGTTGGGCTCTACGTCGGGACGTGTGTTGGGCTCTACGTCGGGACGTGTGTTGGGCTCTACGTCGGGATTTAGCTTACTTCCAGCTCTACGTCGGGACGTGTGTTGGACTCTACGTCGGGACGTGTGTTGGACTCTACGTCGGGACGTGTGTTGGACTCTACATCAGGATTTAGCTTACTTTCAGGTCTACGTCGGGACGTGTGTTGGGCTCTACGTCGGGACGTGTGTTGGGCTCTACCTCAGGATTTAGCTTACTTTCAGCTCTACGTCGGGACGTGTGTTGGGTTCTACCTCAGGATTTAGCTTACTTTCCGCTCTGCGGCGGGTCGTGTATTGGGCTGTACCTCAGGATTTAGGTTACTTCCCGATCTGCGTCGGGACGTGTGTTGGGCTCTACCTCAGGATTTAGCTTACTTTCAGCTCTACGTAGGGACGTGTGTTGGGCTCTGCGTCGGGACGTGTGTTGGGCTCTACATCAGGATTTAGCTTACTTTCAGCTCTACGTCGGGACGTGTGTTGGACTCTACGTCGGGACGTGTGTTGGACTCTACATCAGGATTTAGCTTACTTTCAGGTCTACGTCGGGACGTGTGTTGGACTACGTCGGGACGTGTGTTCGACTCTACATCAGGATTGAGCCTACTTTCAGGTCTATCTCGGGACGTGTGTTGGGCTCTACGTCGGGACGTGTGTTAGGCTCTACCTCAAGATTTAGCTTACTTTCAGGTCTATGTCGGGACGTGTGTTGGGCTCTACCTCAGGATTTAGCTTACTTTCCGCTCTACGTCGGGACGTGTGTTGGGCTCTACGTCAGGATTTAGCTTACTTTCACCTCTACGTCGGGACGTGTGTTGGGCTCTCCGTCGGGACGTGTGTTGGGTTCTACGTCGGGACGTGTGTTGGGCTCTACGTCGGGACGTGTGTTGGGCTCTACGTCGGGATTTAGCTTACTTCCCGCTCTACGTCGGAACGTGTGTTGGGCTCCACGTCGGGATTTAGCTTACTTCCCGCTCTACGTCGGAACGTGCCTTGGGCTCTACGTCGGGACGTGCGTTGGGCTCTACGTCGGGACGTCCGTTGGGCTCTACGGCGGGACGTGCGTTGGGCTCTACGTCGGGACGTGCGTTGGGCTCTACGTCGGGACCTGCGTTGGGCTCTACGTCGGGACGTGTGTTGGGCTCTACGTCGGGACGTGTGTTGGGCTCTATGTTGGGACGTGTGTTGGGCTCTACCTCAGGATTTAGCTTACTTTCAGCTCTACGTCGGGACGTGCGTTGGGCTCTACGTCGGGACGTGCGTTGGGCTCTACGTCGGGACGTGCGTTGGGCTCTACGTCGGGACGTGCGTTGGGCTCTACGTCGGGACCTGCGTTGGGCTCTACGTCGCGACCTGCGTTGGGCTCTACGTCAGGATTTAGCTTACTTTCAGCTCTACGTCGAGACGTGCGTTGGGCTCTACGTCGGGACGTGCGTTGGGCTCTACGTCGGGACGTGTGTTGGGCTCTACGTCGGGACGTGTGTTGGGCTCTACTTCGGGATTTAGCTTACTTCCCGCTCTACGTCGGAACGTGTGTTGGGCTCTACGTCGGAACGTGTGTTGGGCTCTACGTCGGGACGTGTGTTGGGCTCTACGTCGCGACCTGCGTTGGGCTCTACGTCGCGACCTGCGTTGGGCTCTACGTCGCGACCTGCGTTGGGCTCTACGTCAGGATTTAGCTTACTTTCAGCTCTACGTCGGGACGTGTGTTGGGCTCTCCGTCGGGGCGAGTGTTGGGCTCTCCGTCGGGACGTGTGTTGGGCTCTCCGTCGGGACGTGTGTTGGGCTCTCCGTCGGGACGTGTGTTGGGCTCTCCGTCGGGACGTGTGTTGGGCTCTACGTCGGGACGTGTGTTGGGCTCTACGTCGGAACGTGTGTTGGGCTCTACATCAGGATTTAGCTTACTTTCAGCTCTACGTCGGGACGTGTGTTGGGCTCTATGTCGGGACGTGCGTTGGGCTCTACGTCGGGACGTGCGTTGGGTTCTACGTCGGGACGTGCGTTGGGTTCTACGTCGGGACGTGTGTTGGGCTCTACGTCGGGACGTGTGTTGGACTCTACGTTGGGACGTGTGTTGGACTCTACGTTGGGACGTGTGTTGGACTCTACGTCGGGACGTGTGTTGGACTCTACATCAGGATTTAGCTTACTTTCAGGTCTACGTCGGGACGTGTGTTGGACTCTACGTCGGGACGTGTGTTCGACTCTACATCAGGATTGAGCCTACTTTCAGGTCTATTTCGGGACGTGTGTTGGGCTCTACGTCGGGACGTGTGTTAGGCTCTACCTCAAGATTTAGCTTACTTTCAGGTCTATGTCGGGACGTGTGTTGGGCTCTACCTCAGGATTTAGCTTACTTTCCGCTCTGCGTTGGGTCGTGTGTTGGGCTGTACCTCAGGATTTAGCTTACTTTCCGCTCTGCGTCGGGACGTGTGTTGGGCTCTACCTCAGGATTTAGCTTACTTTCCGCTCTGCGTCGGGTCGTGTGTTGGGCTGTACCTCAGGATTTAGGTTACTTTCCGCTCTGCGTCGGGACGTGTGTTGGGCTGTACCTCAGGATTTAGGTTACTTTCCGCTCTGCGTCGGGACGTGTGTTGGGCTCTGCGTCGGGACGTGTGTTGGGCTCTACATCAGGATTTAGCTTACTTTCAGCTCTACGTCGGAACGTGTGTTGGACTCTACGTCGGGACGTGTGTTGGACTCTACGTTGGGACGTGTGTTGGACTCTACATGAGGATTTAGCTTACTTTCAGGTCTACGTCGGGACGTGTGTTGGGCTCTACGTCGGGACGTGTGTTGGGCTCTCCGTCGGGACGTGTGTTGGGCTCTACGTCGGGACGTGTGTTGGGCTCTACGTCGGGACGTGTGTTGGGCTCTACGTGGGGATTTAGCTTACTTCCAGCTCTACGTCGGGACGTGTGTTGGACTCTACGTCGCGACGTGTGTTGGACTCTACATCGGGACGTGTGTTGGACTCTACCTCAGGATTTAGCTTACTTTCAGCTCTACGTGGGGACGTGTGTTGGGCTCTACATCAGGATTTAGCTTACTTTCAGCTCTACGTCGGGACGTGCGTTGGGCTCTACGTCGGGACGTGCGTTGGGCTCTACGTCGGGACCTGCGTTGGTCTCTACGTCGGGACCTGCGTTGGTCTCTACGTCGGGACGTGCGTTGGTCTATACGTCGGGACGTGCGTTGGTCTCTACGTCGGGACGTGCGTTGGGCTCTACGTCAGGATTTAGCTTACTTTCAGCTGTACGTCGGGACGTGTGTTGGGCTCTGCGTCGGGACGTGTGTTGGGCTCTACGTCGGGATTTAGCTTACTTCCAGCTCTACGTCGGGACTTGTGTTGGACTCTACGTCGGGACGTGTGTTGGACTCTACGTCGGGACGTGTGTTGGACTCTACATCAGGATTTAGCTTACTTTCAGGTCTACGTCGGGACGTGTGTTGGGCTCTACGTCGGGACGTGTGTTGGGCTCTACCTCAGGATTTAGCTTACTTTCAGCTCTACGACGGGACGTGTGTTGGGCTCTACCTCAGGATTTAGCTTACTTTCCGCTCTGCGGCGGGTCGTGTATTGGGCTGTACCTCAGGATTTAGGTTACTTCCCGATCTGCGTCGGGACGTGTGTTGGGCTCTACCTCAGGATTTAGCTTAATTTCAGCTCTACGTAGGGACGTGTGTTGGGCTCTGCGTCGGGACGTGTGTTGGGCTCTACATCAGGATTTAGCTTACTTTCAGCTCTACGTCGGGACGTGTGTTGGACTCTACGTCGGGACGTGTGTTGGACTCTACGTCGGGACGTGTGTTGGACTCTACGTCAGGATTTAGCTTACATTCAGCTGTACGTCGGGACGTGTGTTGGGCTCTCCGTCGGGACGTGTGTTGGGCTCTACGTCGGGACGTGTGTTGGGCTCTACGTCGGGACGTGTGTTGGGCTCTACGTCGGGACGTGTGTTGGGCTCTACCTCAGGATTTAGCTTACTTTCCGCTCTACGTGGGGACGTGTGTTGGGCTCTACCTCAGGATTTAGCTTACTTTCCGCTCTGCTTCGGGACGTTTTTTGGGCTCTACCTCAGGATTTAGCTTACTTTCCGCTCTGCGTCGGGACGTGTGTTGGGCTCTACGTCGGGACATGTGTTGGGCTCTACGTCGGGATGTGCGTTGGGCTCTACGTCGGGACGTGCGTTGGGCTCTACGTCGGGACGTGCGTGGGGCTCTACGTCGGGACGTGCGTTGGGCTCTACGTCGGGACGTGCGTTGGGCTCTACGTCGGGACGTGCGTTGGGCTCTACGTCGGGACGTGCGTTGGGCTCTACGTCGGGACGTGCGTTGGGCTCTACGTCGGGACGTGTGTTGGGCTCTACATCAGGATTTAGCTTACTCTCAGCTCTACGTCGGGACGTGCGTTGGGCTCTACGTCGGGACGTGCGTTGGTCTCTATGTCGGGACGTGCGTTGGTCTCTACGTCGGGACGTGCGTTGGTCTATACGTCGGGACGTGCGTTGGGCTCTACGTCGGGACGTGCGTTGGGCTCTACGTCAGGATTTAGCTTACTTTCAGCTGTATGTTGGGACGTGTGTTGGGCTCTCCGTCGGGACGTGTGTTGGGCTCTCCGTCGGGACGTGTGTTGGGCTCTACTTCGGGACGTGTGTTGGGCTCTACGTCGGGACGTGTGTTGGGCTCTACGTCGGGACGTGTGTTGGGCTCTACCTCAGGATTTAGCTTACTTTCCGCTCTACGTGGGGACGTGTGTTGGGCTCTACCTCAGGATTTAGCTTACTTTCCGCTCTGCGTCGGGTTGTTTTTTGGGCTCTACCTCAGGATTTAGCTTACTTTCCGCTCTGCGTCGGGACGTGTGTTGGGCTCTACATCAGGATTTAGCTTACTTTCAGCTCTACGTCGGGACGTGTGTTGGGCTCTGCGTCGGGACGTGTGTTGGGCTCTGCGTCGGGACGTGTGTTGGGCTCTACGTCGGGACGTGTGTTGGGCTCTACATCAGGATTTAGCTTACTTTCAGCTCTACGTCGGGACGTGTGTTGGGCTCTACGTCGGGACCTGCGTTGGGCTCTACGTCGGGACGCGCGTTGGGCTCTACGTCGGGACGCGCGTTGGGCTCTACGTCGGGACGTGCGTTGGGCTCTACGTCGGGACGTGCGTTGGGCTCTGCGTCGGGACGTGCGTTGGGCTCTGCGTCGGGACGTGCGTTGGGCTCTGCGTCGGGACGTGTGTTGGGCTCTGCGTCGGGACGTGTGTTGGGCTCTGCGTCGGGACGTGTGTTGGGCTCTACGTCGGGACGTGTGTTGGGCTCTACGTCGGGACGTGTGTTGGGCTCTACATCAGGATTTAGCTTACTTTCAGCTCTACGTCGGGACGTGTGTTGGGCTCTACGTCGGGACCTGCGTTGGGCTCTACGTCGGGACGTGCGTTGGGCTCTACGTCGGGACGTGCGTTGGGCTCTACGTCGGGACGTGCATTGGGCTCTACGTCGGGACGTGCGTTGGGCTCTACGTCGGGACGTGCGTTGGGCTCTACGTCGGGACGTGCGTTGGGCTCTACGTCGGGACGTGCGTTGGGCTCTACATCAGGATTTAGATTACTTTCAGCTCTACGTCGGGACGTGCGTTGGGCTCTACGTCGGGACGTGCGTTGGTCTCTACGTCGGGATGTGCGTTGGGCTCTACGTCGGGACGTGCGTTGGGCTCTACGTCGGGACGTGCGTTGGGCTCTACGTCGGGACGTGCGTTGGGCTCTACGTCGGGACGTGCGTTGGGCTCTACGTCAGGATTTAGCTTACTTTCAGCTCTACGTCGGGACGTGTGTTGGGCTCTCCGTCGGGACGTGTGTTGGGTTCTACGTCGGGACGTGTGTTGGGTTCTACGTCGGGACGTGTGTTGGGCTCTACGTCGGGACGTGTGTTGGGCTCTACGTCGGGACGTGTGTTGGGCTCTACCTCAGGATTTAGCTTACTTTCCGCTCTACGTGGGGACGTGTGTTGGGCTCTACCTCAGGATTTAGCTTACTTTCCGCTCTGCGTCGGGACGTGTGTTGGGCTCTACCTCAGGATTTAGCTTACTTTCCGCTCTGCGTCGGGACGTGTGTTTGGCTCTACCTCAGGATTTAGCTTACTTTCAGCTCTACGTCGGGACGTGTGTTGGGCTCTACGTCGGGACGTGTGTTGGGCTCTACGTCGGGATGTGTGTTGGGCTCTACGTGGGGATTTAGCTTACCTCCAGCTCTACGTCGGGACGTGTGTTGGACTCTACGTCGGGACGTGTGTTGGATTCTACGTCGGGACGTATGTTGGACTCTACGTCGGGACGTGTGTTGGACTCTACATCAGGATTGAGTTTACTTTCATGTCTATGTCGGGACGTGTGTTGGGCTCTTCGTCGGGACGTGTGTTAGGCTCTACATCAGGATTTAGCTTACTTTCAGGTCTATGTCGGGACGTGTGTTGGGCTCTACCTCAGGATTTAGCTTACTTTCAGCTCTACGTGGGGACGTGTGTTGGGCTCTACCTCAGGATTTAGCTTACTTTCCGCTCTGCGTCGGGACGTGTGTTGGGCTCTACCTCAGGATTTAGCTTACTTTCAGCTCTACGTAGGGACGTGTGTTGGGCTCTGCGTCGGGACGTGTGTTGGGCTCTACATCAGGATTTAGCTTACTTTCAGCTCTACGTCGGGACGTGTCTTGGACTCTACGTCGGGACGTGTGTTGGACTCTACGTCGGGACGTGTGTTGGACTCTACGTCGGGACGTGTGTTGGACTCTACATCAGGATTTAGCTTCCTTTCAGGTCTACGTCAGGACATGTGTTGGGCTCTACGTCGGGACGTGTGTTGGGCTCTACCTCAGGATTTAGCTTACTTTCAGCTCTACGTGGGGACGTGTGTTGGGCTCTACCTCAGGATTTAGCTTACATTCCGCTCTGCGTCGGGACGTGTGTTTCGCTGTACCTCAGGATTTAGCTGACTTTCCGCTCTGCGTCGGGACGTGTGTTGGGCTCTACCTCAGGATTTAGCTTACTTTCCGCTCTGCGTCGGGACGTGTGTTGGGCTCTACCTCAGGATTTAGCTTACTTTCAGCTCTACGTCGGGACGTGTGTTGGGCTCTGCGTCGGGACGTGTGTTGGGCTCTACATCAGGATTTAGCTTACTTTCAGCTCTACGTCGGAACGTGTGTTGGGCTCTACGTCGGGACGTGTGTTGGGCTCTTCGTCGGGACGTGTGTTGGGTTCTACGTCGGGACGTCTGTTGGGCTCTACGTCGGGACGTGTGTTGGGCTCTACGTCGGGACGTGTGTTGGGCTCTACGTCGGGACGTTTTTTGGGCTCTACCTCAGGATTTAGCTTACTTTCCGCTCTGCGTCGGGACGTGTGTTGGGCTCTACATCAGGATTTAGCTTACTTTCAGCTACACGTCGGGACGTGTGTTGGGCTCTGCGTCGGGACGTGCGTTGGGCTCTGCGTCGGGACGTGTGTTGGGCTCTACGTCGGGACGTGTGTTGGGCTCTACGTCGGGACGTGTGTTGGGCTCTACATCAGGATTTAGCTTACTTTCAGCTCTACGTCGGGACGTGTGTTGGGCTCTACGTCGGGATGTGCGTTGGGCTCTACGTCGGGACCTGCGTTGGGCTCTACGTCGGGACGTGCGTTGGGCTCTACGTCGGGACGTGCGTTGGGCTCTACGTCGGGACGTGCGTTGGGCTCTACGTCGGGACGTGTGTTGGGCTCTACATCAGGATTTAGCTTACTTTCAGCTCTACGTCGGGACGTGCGTTGGGCTCTACGTCGGGACGTGCGTTGGTCTCTACGTCGGGACGTGCGTTGGTCTCTACGTCGGGACGTGTGTTGGGCTCTACGTCGGGACGTGTGTTGGGCTCTACGTCGGGACGTGTGTTGGGCTCTACGTCGGGATTTAGCTTACTTCCAGCTCTACGTCGGGACGTGTGTTGGACTCTACGTCGGGACGTGTGTTGGACTCTACGTCGGGACGTGTGTTGGACTCTACGTCGGGACGTGTGTTGGGCTCTACGTCAGGATTTAGCTTGCTTTCAGCTGTACGTCGGGACGTGTGTTGGGCTCTCCGTCGGGACGTGTGTTGGGCTCTCCGTCGGGACGTGTGTTGGGCTCTCCGTCGGGACGTGTGTTGGGCTCTCCGTCGGGACGTGTGTTGGGCTCTACGTCGGGACGTGTGTTGGGCTCTACGTCGGGACGTGTGTTGGGCTCTACCTCAGGATTTAGCTTACTTTCCGCTCTACGTGGGGACGTGTGTTGGGCTCTACCTCAGGATTTAGCTTACTTTCCGCTCTGCGTCGGGACGTTTTTTGGGCTCTACCTCAGGATTTAGCATACTTTCCGCTCTGCGTCGGGACGTGTGTTGGGCTCTACATCAGGATTTAGCTTACTTTCAGCTCTACGTCGGGACGTGTGTTGGGCTCTGCGTCGGGACGTGTGTTGGGCTCTGCGTCGGGACGTGTGTTGGGCTCTACGTCGGGACGTGTGTGGGGCTCTACGTCGGGACGTGTGTTGGGCTCTACGTCGGGACGTGTGTTGTGCTCTACATCAGGATTTAGCTTACTTTCAGCTCTACGTCGGGACGTGTGTTGGGCTCTACGTCGGGACATGTGTTGGGCTCTACGTCGGGACGTGTGTTGGGCTCTGCGTCGGGACGTGTGTTGGGCTCTACTTCGGGACGTGTGTTGGGCTCTACGTCGGGACGTGTGTTGGGCTCTACGTCAGGATTTAGCTTACTTTCAGCTCTACGTCGGGACGTGTGTTGGGCTCTACGTCGGGACATGTGTTGGGCTCTACGTCGGGATGTGCGTTGGGCTCTAGGTCGGGATGTGCGTTGGGCTCTACGTCGGGACGTGCGTGGGGCTCTACGTCGGGACGTGCGTTGGGCTCTACGTCGGGACGTGCGTTGGGCTCTACGTCAGGACGTGCGTTGGGCTCTACGTCGGGACGTGCGTTGGGCTCTACGTCGGGACGTGCGTTGGGCTCTACGTCGGGACGTGTGTTGGGCTCTACATCAGGATTTAGCTTACTTTCAGCTCTACGTCGGGACGTGCGTTGGGCTCTACGTCGGGACGTGCGTTGGTCTCTACGTCGGGACGTGCGTTGGTCTCTACGTCGGGACGTGCGTTGGTCTCTACGTCGGGACGTGCGTTGGGCTCTACGTCAGGATTTAGCTTACTTTCAGCTGTATGTCGGGACGTGTGTTGGGCTCTCCGTCGGGACGTGTGTTGGGCTCTCCGTCGGGACGTGTGTTGGGCTCTACTTCGAGACGTGTGTTGGGCTCTACGTCGGGACGTGTGTTGGGCTCTACCTCAGGATTTAGCTTACTTTCCGCTCTACGTGGGGACGTGTGTTGGGCTCTACCTCAGGATTTAGCTTACTTTCCTCTCTGCGTCGGGTTGTTTTTTGGGCTCTACCTCACGATTTAGCTTACTTTCCGCTCTGCGTCGGGACGTGTGTTGGGCTCTACATAAGGATTTAGCTTACTTTCAGCTCTACGTCGGGACGTATGTTGGGCTCTGCGTCGGGACGTGTGTTGGGCTCTGCGTCGGGACGTGTGTTGGGCTCTGCGTCGGGACGTGTGTTGGGCTCTGCGTCGGGACGTGTGTTGGGCTCTGCGTCGGGACGTGTGTTGGGCTCTACGTCGGGACGTGTGTTGGGCTCTACATCAGGATTTAGCTTACTTTCAGGTCTATGTCGGGACGTGTGTTGGGCTCTACGTCGGGAAGTTCGTTGGGCTCTACGTCGGGACCTGCGTTGGGCTCTACGTCGGGACGTGCGTTGGGCTCTACGTCGGGACGTGCGTTGGGCTCTACGTCGGGACGTGCGTTGGGCTCTACGTCGGGACCTGCGTTGGGCTCTACGTCGGGACCTGCGTTGGGCTCTACGTCGGGACGTGCGTTGGGCTCTACGTCGGGATGTGCGTTGGGCTCTACGTAGGGACGTGCGTTGGGCTCTACGTCGGGACGTGCGTTGGGCTCTACGTCGGGACGTGTGTTGGGCTCTACATCAGGATTTAGCTTACTTTCAGCTCTACGTCGGGACGTGCGTTGGGCTCTACGTCGGGACGTGCGTTGGTCTCTACGTCGGGACGTGCGTTGGTCTCTACGTCGGGACGTGTGTTGGGCTCTACGTCGGGACGTGTGTTGGGCTCTACGTCGGGACGTGTGTTGGGCTCTACGTCGGGATTTAGCTTACTTCCAGCTCTACGTCGGGACGTGTGTTGGACTCTACGTCGGGACGTGTGTTGGGCTCTCCGTCGGGACGTGTGTTGGGCTCTACGTCGGGACGTGTGTTGGGCTCTACGTCGGGACGTGTGTTGGGCTCTACGTCGGGACGTGTGTTGGGCTCTACCTCAGGATTTAGCTTATTTCCGCTCTACGTGGGGACGTGTGTTGGGCTCTACCTCAGGATTTAGCTTACTTTCCGCTCTGCGTCGGGACGTGTGTTGGGCTCTACCTCAGGATTTAGCTTACTTTCCGCTCTGCGTCGGGACGTGTGTTGGGCTCTACATCAGGATTTAGCTTACTTTCAGCTCTACGTCGGGACGTGTGTTGGGCTCTGCGTCGGGACGTGTGTTGGGCTCTGCGTCGGGACGTGTGTTGGGCTCTACGTCGGGACGTGTGTTGGGCTCTACGTCGGGACGTGTGTTGTCCTCTACATCAGGATTTAGCTTACTTTCAGCTCTACGTCGGGACGTGTGTTGGGCTCTGCGTCGGGACGTGTGTTGGGCTCTGCGTCGGGACGTGTGTTGGGCTCTACGTCGGGACGTGTGTTGGGCTCTACGTCGGGACGTGTGTTGGGCTCTACGTCAGGATTTAGCTTACTTTCAGCTCTACGTCGGGACGTGTGTTGGGCTCTACGTCGGGACATGTGTTGGGCTCTACGTCGGGATGTGCGTTGGGCTCTACGTCGGGACGTGCGTGGGGCTCTACGTCGGGACGTGCGTTGGGCTCTACGTCGGGACGTGCGTTGGGCTCTACGTCGGGACGTGCGTTGGGCTCTACGTCGGGACGTGCGTTGGGCTTTACGTCGGGACGTGTGTTGGGCTCTACATCAGGATTTAGCTTACTTTCAGCTCTACGTCGGGACGTGCGTTGGGCTCTACGTTGGGACGTGCGTTGGTCTCTACGTCGGGACGTGCGTTGGTCTATACGTCGGGACGTGCGTTGGTCTCTACGTCGGGACGTGCGTTGAGCTCTACGTCAGGATTTAGCTTACTTTCAGCTGTATGTCGGGACGTGTGTTGGGCTCTCCGTCGGGACGTGTGTTGGGCTCTCCGTCGGGACGTGTGTTGGGCTCTCCGTCGGGACGTGTGTTGGGCTCTCCGTCGGGACGTGTGTTGGGCTCTACCTCAGGATTTAGCTTACTTTCCGCTCTACGTGGGGACGTGTGTTGGGCTCTACCTCAGGATTTAGCTTACTTTCCGCTCTGCGTCGGGTTGTTTTTTGGGCTCTACCTCAGGATTTAGCTTACTTTCCGCTCTGCGTCGGGACGTGTGTTGGGCTCTGCGTCGGGACGTGTGTTGGGCTCTGCGTCGGGACGTGTGTTGGGCTCTACGTCGGGACGTGTGTTGGGCTCTACGTCGGGACGTGTGTTGGGCTCTACGTCGGGACGTGTGTTGGGCTCTACATCAGGATTTAGCTTACTTTCAGCTCTCCGTCGGGACGTGTGTTGGGCTCTACGTCGGGACCTGCGTTGGGCTCTACGTCGGGACGTGCGTTGGGCTCTACGTCGGGACGTGCGTTGGGCTCTACGTCGGGACGTGCGTTGGGCTCTACATCGGGATTTAGCTTACTTTCAGCTCTACGTCGGGACGTGCGTTGGGCTCTACGTCGGGACGTGCGTTGGTCTCTACGTCGGGATGTGCGTTGGGCTCTACGTCGGGACGTGCGTTGGGCTCTACGTCGGGACGTGCGTTGGGCTCTACGTCGGGACGTGCGTTGGGCTCTACGTCGGGATTTAGCTTACTTTCAGCTGTACGTCGGGACGTGTGTTGGGCTCTCCGTCGGGACGTGTGTTGGGTTCTACGTCGGGACGTGTGTTGGGCTCTACGTCGGGACGTGTGTTAGGCTCTACGTCGGGACGTGTGTTGGGCTCTACGTCGGGACGTGTGTTGGGCTCTACCTCAGGATTTAGCTTACTTTCCGCTCTACGTGGGGACGTGTGTTGGGCTCTACCTCAGGATTTAGCTTACTTTCCGCTCTGCGTCGGGACGTTTTTTGGACTCTATCTCAGGATTTAGCTTACTTTCCGCTCTGCGTCGGGACGTGTGTTTGGCTCTACCTCAGGATTTAGCTTACTTTCAGCTCTACGTCGGGACGTGTGTTGGGCTCTACGTCGGGACATGTGTTGGGCTCTACGTCGGGACGTGTGTTGGGCTCTGCGTCGGGACTTGTGTTGGGCTCTACGTCGGGACGTGTGTTGGGCTCTACGTCGGGACGTGTGTTGGGCTCTACGTCAGGATTTAGCTTACTTTCAGCTCTACGTCGGGACGTGTGTTGGGCTCTACGTCGGGACATGTGTTGGGCTCTACGTCGGGATGTGCGTTGGGCTCTACGTCGGGATGTGCGTTAGGCTCTACGTCGGGACGTGCGTGGGGCTCTACGTCAGGATTTAGCTTACTTTCAGCTGTACGTCGGGACGTGTGTTGGGCTCTCCGTCGGGACTTGTGTTGGGCTCTACGTCGGGACGTGTGTTGGGCTCTCCGTCGGGACGTGTGTTGGGCTCTACGTCGGGACGTGTGTTGGGCTCTACGTCGCGACGTGTGTTGGGCTCTACGTCGGGACGTGTGTTGGGCTCTACGTCGGGACGTGTGTTGGGCTCTACGTCGGGACGTGTGTTGGGCTCTACCTCAGGATTTAGCTTACTTTCCGCTCTACGTGGGGACGTGTGTTGGGCTCTACCTCAGGATTTAGCTTACTTTCCGCTCTGCGTCGGGACGTTTTTTGGGCTCTATCTCAGGATTTAGCTTACTTTCCGTTCTGCGTCGGGATGTGTGTTTGGCTCTACCTCAGGATTTAGCTTACTTTCAGCTCTACGTCGGGACGTGTGTTGGGCTCTACGTCGGTACGTGTGTTGGGCTCTACGTCGGGATGTGTGTTGGGCTCTACGTGGGGATTTAGCTTACCTCCAGCTCTACGTCGGGACGTGTGTTGGACTCTACGTCGGGACGTGTGTTGGATTCTACGTCGGTACGTGTGTTGGACTCTACGTGGGGACGTGTGTTGGACTCTACGTCGGGACGTGTGTTGGACTCTACATCAGGATTGAGTTTACTTTCAGGTCTATGTCGGGACGTGTGTTGGGCTCTACGTCGGGACGTGTGTTAGGCTCTACATCAGGATTTAGCTTACTTTCAGGTCTATGTCGGGACGTGTGTTGGGCTCTACCTCAGGATTTAGCTTACTTTCAGCTCTACGTGGGGACGTGTGTTGGGCTCTACCTCAGGATTTAGCTTACTTTCCGCTCTGCGTCGGGACGTGTGTTGGGCTCTACCTCAGGATTTAGCTTACTTTCAGCTCTACGTCGGGACGTGTGTTGGGCTCTCCGTCGGGATGTGTGTTGGGCTCTACATCAGGATTTAGCTTACTTTCAGCTCTACGTCGGGACGTGTCTTGGACTCTACGTCGGGACGTGTGTTGGACTCTACGTCGGGACGTGTGTTGGACTCTACGTCGGGACGTGTGTTGGACTCTACATCAGGATTTAGCTTACTTTCAGGTCTACGTCAGGACATGTGTTGGGCTCTACGTCGGGACGTGTGTTGGGCTCTACCTCAGGATTTAGCTTACTTTCAGCTCTACGTGGGGACGTGTGTTGGGCTCTACCTCAGGATTTAGCTTACATTCCGCTCTGCGTCGGGACGTGTGTTTCGCTGTACCTCAGCATTTAGCTGACTTTCCGCTCTGCGTCGGGACGTGTGTTGGGCTCTACCTCAGGATTTAGCTTACTTTCCGCTCTGCGTCGGGACGTGTGTTGGGCTCTACCTCAGGATTTAGCTTACTTTCAGCTCTACGTCGGGACGTGTGTTGGGCTCTGCGTCGGGACGTGTGTTGGGCTCTACATTAGGATTTAGCTTACTTTCAGCTCTACGTCGGAACGTGTGTTGGGCTCTACGTCGGGACGTGTGTTGGGCTCTGCGTCGGGACGTGTGTTGGGCTCTGCGTCGGGACGTGTGTTGGGTTCTACGTCGGGACGTCTGTTGGGCTCTACGTCGGGACGTGTGTTGGGCTCTACGTCGGGACGTGTGTTGGGCTCTACGTCGGGACGTTTTTTGGGCTCTACCTCAGGATTTAGCTTACTTTCCGCTCTGCGTCGGGACGTGTGTTGGGCTCTACATCAGGATTTAGCTTACTTTCAGCTACACGTCGGGACGTGCGTTGGGCTCTGCGTCGGGACGTGTGTTGGGCTCTACGTCGGGACGTGCGTTGGGCTCTACGTCGGGACGTGTGTTGGGCTCTACGTCGGGACGTGTGTTGGGCTCTACATCAGGATTTAGCTTACTTTCAGCTCTACGTCGGGACGTGTGTTGGGCTCTACGTCGGGATGTGCGTTGGGCTCTACGTCGGGACCTGCGTTGGGCTCTACGTCGGGACGTGCGTTGGGCTCTACGTCGGGACGTGCGTTGGGCTCTACGTCGGGACGTGCGTTGGGCTCTACGTCGGGACGTGTGTTGGGCTCTACCTCAGGATTTAGCTTACTTTCCGCTCTGCGTCGGGACGTGTGTTGGGCTCTACCTCAGGATTGAGCTTACTTTCAGGTCTATGTCGGGACGTGTGTTAGGCTCTACGTCGGGACGTGTGTTAGGCTCTTCATCAGGATTTAGCTTACTTTCAGCTCTACGTGGAGACGTGTGTTGGGCTCTACCTGAGGATTTAGCTTACTTTCCGCTCTGCTTCGGGTCGTGTGTTGGGCTGTACCTCAGGATTTAGCTTACTTTCCGCTCTGCGTCGGGACGTGTGTTGGGCTCTACCTCAGCATTTAGCTTACTTTCAGCTCTATGTAGGAACGTGTGTTGGGCTCTGCGTCGGGACGTGTGTTGGGCTCTACATCAGGATTTAGCTTACTTTCAGCTCTACGTCGGGACATGTGTTGGACTCTACGTCGGGATGTGTGTTGGACTCTACTTCGGGACGTGTGTTGGACTCTACATCAGGATTTAGCTTACTTTCAGGTCTACGTCGGGACATGTGTTGGGCTCTACGTCGGGACGTGTGTTGGGCTCTACCTCAGGATTTAGCTTACTTTCAGCTCTACGTGGGGACGTGTGTTGGGCTCTACCTCAGGATTTAGCTTTCATTCCGCTCTGCGTCGGGACGTGTGTTTCGCTGTACCTCAGGATTTAGCTGACTTTCCGCTCTGCGTCGGGACGTGTGTTGGGCTCTACCTCAGGATTTAGCTTACTTTCCGCTCTGGGTCGGGACGTGTGTTGGGCTCTACCTCAGGATTTAGCTTACTTTCAGCTCTACGTCGGGACGTGTGTTGGGCTCTGCGTCGGGACGTGTGTTGGGCTCTCCGTCGGGACGTGTGTTGGGCTCTACGTCGGGACGTGTGTTGGGCTCTACGTCGGGACGTGTGTTGGGCTCTACCTCAGGATTTAGCTTACTTTCCGCTCTACGTGGGGACGTGTGTTGGGCTCTACCTCAGGATTTAGCTTACTTTCCGCTCTGCGTCGGGACGTTTTTTGGGCTCTACCTCAGGATTTAGCATACTTTCCGCTCTGCGTCGGGACGTGTGTTGGGCTCTACATCAGGATTTAGCTTACTTTCAGCTCTACGTCGGGACGTGTGTTGGGCTCTGCGTCGGGACGTGTGTTGGGCTCTGCGTCGGGACGTGTGTTGGGCTCTACGTCGGGACGTGTGTGGGGCTCTACGTCGGGACGTGTGTTGGGCTCTACGTCGGGACGTGTGTTGTGCTCTACATCAGGATTTAGCTTACTTTCAGCTCTACGTCGGGACGTGTGTTGGGCTCTACGTCGGGACATGTGTTGGGCTCTACGTCGGGACGTGTGTTGGGCTCTGCGTCGGGACGTGTGTTGGGCTCTACTTCGGGACGTGTGTTGGGCTCTACGTCGGGACGTGTGTTGGGCTCTACGTCAGGATTTAGCTTACTTTCAGCTCTACGTCGGGACGTGTGTTGGGCTCTACGTCGGGACATGT
This sequence comes from Leptosomus discolor, assembly GCF_034619465.1. Lineage (NCBI taxonomy): Eukaryota > Metazoa > Chordata > Aves > Leptosomiformes > Leptosomidae > Leptosomus > Leptosomus discolor. The sequence continues at coordinate 4,336,738 of NW_028237788.1, forward strand.
GTTGGGCTCTACGTCGGGATGTGCGTTGGGCTCTAGGTCGGGATGTGCGTTGGGCTCTACGTCGGGACGTGCGTGGGGCTCTACGTCGGGACGTGCGTTGGGCTCTACGTCGGGACGTGCGTTGGGCTCTACGTCAGGACGTGCGTTGGGCTCTACGTCGGGACGTGCGTTGGGCTCTACGTCGGGACGTGCGTTGGGCTCTACGTCGGGACGTGTGTTGGGCTCTACATCAGGATTTAGCTTACTTTCAGCTCTACGTCGGGACGTGCGTTGGGCTCTACGTCGGGACGTGCGTTGGTCTCTACGTCGGGACGTGCGTTGGTCTCTACGTCGGGACGTGCGTTGGTCTCTACGTCGGGACGTGCGTTGGGCTCTACGTCAGGATTTAGCTTACTTTCAGCTGTATGTCGGGACGTGTGTTGGGCTCTCCGTCGGGACGTGTGTTGGGCTCTCCGTCGGGACGTGTGTTGGGCTCTACTTCGAGACGTGTGTTGGGCTCTACGTCGGGACGTGTGTTGGGCTCTACCTCAGGATTTAGCTTACTTTCCGCTCTACGTGGGGACGTGTGTTGGGCTCTACCTCAGGATTTAGCTTACTTTCCTCTCTGCGTCGGGTTGTTTTTTGGGCTCTACCTCACGATTTAGCTTACTTTCCGCTCTGCGTCGGGACGTGTGTTGGGCTCTACATAAGGATTTAGCTTACTTTCAGCTCTACGTCGGGACGTATGTTGGGCTCTGCGTCGGGACGTGTGTTGGGCTCTGCGTCGGGACGTGTGTTGGGCTCTGCGTCGGGACGTGTGTTGGGCTCTGCGTCGGGACGTGTGTTGGGCTCTGCGTCGGGACGTGTGTTGGGCTCTACGTCGGGACGTGTGTTGGGCTCTACATCAGGATTTAGCTTACTTTCAGGTCTATGTCGGGACGTGTGTTGGGCTCTACGTCGGGAAGTTCGTTGGGCTCTACGTCGGGACCTGCGTTGGGCTCTACGTCGGGACGTGCGTTGGGCTCTACGTCGGGACGTGCGTTGGGCTCTACGTCGGGACGTGCGTTGGGCTCTACGTCGGGACCTGCGTTGGGCTCTACGTCGGGACCTGCGTTGGGCTCTACGTCGGGACGTGCGTTGGGCTCTACGTCGGGATGTGCGTTGGGCTCTACGTAGGGACGTGCGTTGGGCTCTACGTCGGGACGTGCGTTGGGCTCTACGTCGGGACGTGTGTTGGGCTCTACATCAGGATTTAGCTTACTTTCAGCTCTACGTCGGGACGTGCGTTGGGCTCTACGTCGGGACGTGCGTTGGTCTCTACGTCGGGACGTGCGTTGGTCTCTACGTCGGGACGTGTGTTGGGCTCTACGTCGGGACGTGTGTTGGGCTCTACGTCGGGACGTGTGTTGGGCTCTACGTCGGGATTTAGCTTACTTCCAGCTCTACGTCGGGACGTGTGTTGGACTCTACGTCGGGACGTGTGTTGGGCTCTCCGTCGGGACGTGTGTTGGGCTCTACGTCGGGACGTGTGTTGGGCTCTACGTCGGGACGTGTGTTGGGCTCTACGTCGGGACGTGTGTTGGGCTCTACCTCAGGATTTAGCTTATTTCCGCTCTACGTGGGGACGTGTGTTGGGCTCTACCTCAGGATTTAGCTTACTTTCCGCTCTGCGTCGGGACGTGTGTTGGGCTCTACCTCAGGATTTAGCTTACTTTCCGCTCTGCGTCGGGACGTGTGTTGGGCTCTACATCAGGATTTAGCTTACTTTCAGCTCTACGTCGGGACGTGTGTTGGGCTCTGCGTCGGGACGTGTGTTGGGCTCTGCGTCGGGACGTGTGTTGGGCTCTACGTCGGGACGTGTGTTGGGCTCTACGTCGGGACGTGTGTTGTCCTCTACATCAGGATTTAGCTTACTTTCAGCTCTACGTCGGGACGTGTGTTGGGCTCTGCGTCGGGACGTGTGTTGGGCTCTGCGTCGGGACGTGTGTTGGGCTCTACGTCGGGACGTGTGTTGGGCTCTACGTCGGGACGTGTGTTGGGCTCTACGTCAGGATTTAGCTTACTTTCAGCTCTACGTCGGGACGTGTGTTGGGCTCTACGTCGGGACATGTGTTGGGCTCTACGTCGGGATGTGCGTTGGGCTCTACGTCGGGACGTGCGTGGGGCTCTACGTCGGGACGTGCGTTGGGCTCTACGTCGGGACGTGCGTTGGGCTCTACGTCGGGACGTGCGTTGGGCTCTACGTCGGGACGTGCGTTGGGCTTTACGTCGGGACGTGTGTTGGGCTCTACATCAGGATTTAGCTTACTTTCAGCTCTACGTCGGGACGTGCGTTGGGCTCTACGTTGGGACGTGCGTTGGTCTCTACGTCGGGACGTGCGTTGGTCTATACGTCGGGACGTGCGTTGGTCTCTACGTCGGGACGTGCGTTGAGCTCTACGTCAGGATTTAGCTTACTTTCAGCTGTATGTCGGGACGTGTGTTGGGCTCTCCGTCGGGACGTGTGTTGGGCTCTCCGTCGGGACGTGTGTTGGGCTCTCCGTCGGGACGTGTGTTGGGCTCTCCGTCGGGACGTGTGTTGGGCTCTACCTCAGGATTTAGCTTACTTTCCGCTCTACGTGGGGACGTGTGTTGGGCTCTACCTCAGGATTTAGCTTACTTTCCGCTCTGCGTCGGGTTGTTTTTTGGGCTCTACCTCAGGATTTAGCTTACTTTCCGCTCTGCGTCGGGACGTGTGTTGGGCTCTGCGTCGGGACGTGTGTTGGGCTCTGCGTCGGGACGTGTGTTGGGCTCTACGTCGGGACGTGTGTTGGGCTCTACGTCGGGACGTGTGTTGGGCTCTACGTCGGGACGTGTGTTGGGCTCTACATCAGGATTTAGCTTACTTTCAGCTCTCCGTCGGGACGTGTGTTGGGCTCTACGTCGGGACCTGCGTTGGGCTCTACGTCGGGACGTGCGTTGGGCTCTACGTCGGGACGTGCGTTGGGCTCTACGTCGGGACGTGCGTTGGGCTCTACATCGGGATTTAGCTTACTTTCAGCTCTACGTCGGGACGTGCGTTGGGCTCTACGTCGGGACGTGCGTTGGTCTCTACGTCGGGATGTGCGTTGGGCTCTACGTCGGGACGTGCGTTGGGCTCTACGTCGGGACGTGCGTTGGGCTCTACGTCGGGACGTGCGTTGGGCTCTACGTCGGGATTTAGCTTACTTTCAGCTGTACGTCGGGACGTGTGTTGGGCTCTCCGTCGGGACGTGTGTTGGGTTCTACGTCGGGACGTGTGTTGGGCTCTACGTCGGGACGTGTGTTAGGCTCTACGTCGGGACGTGTGTTGGGCTCTACGTCGGGACGTGTGTTGGGCTCTACCTCAGGATTTAGCTTACTTTCCGCTCTACGTGGGGACGTGTGTTGGGCTCTACCTCAGGATTTAGCTTACTTTCCGCTCTGCGTCGGGACGTTTTTTGGACTCTATCTCAGGATTTAGCTTACTTTCCGCTCTGCGTCGGGACGTGTGTTTGGCTCTACCTCAGGATTTAGCTTACTTTCAGCTCTACGTCGGGACGTGTGTTGGGCTCTACGTCGGGACATGTGTTGGGCTCTACGTCGGGACGTGTGTTGGGCTCTGCGTCGGGACTTGTGTTGGGCTCTACGTCGGGACGTGTGTTGGGCTCTACGTCGGGACGTGTGTTGGGCTCTACGTCAGGATTTAGCTTACTTTCAGCTCTACGTCGGGACGTGTGTTGGGCTCTACGTCGGGACATGTGTTGGGCTCTACGTCGGGATGTGCGTTGGGCTCTACGTCGGGATGTGCGTTAGGCTCTACGTCGGGACGTGCGTGGGGCTCTACGTCAGGATTTAGCTTACTTTCAGCTGTACGTCGGGACGTGTGTTGGGCTCTCCGTCGGGACTTGTGTTGGGCTCTACGTCGGGACGTGTGTTGGGCTCTCCGTCGGGACGTGTGTTGGGCTCTACGTCGGGACGTGTGTTGGGCTCTACGTCGCGACGTGTGTTGGGCTCTACGTCGGGACGTGTGTTGGGCTCTACGTCGGGACGTGTGTTGGGCTCTACGTCGGGACGTGTGTTGGGCTCTACCTCAGGATTTAGCTTACTTTCCGCTCTACGTGGGGACGTGTGTTGGGCTCTACCTCAGGATTTAGCTTACTTTCCGCTCTGCGTCGGGACGTTTTTTGGGCTCTATCTCAGGATTTAGCTTACTTTCCGTTCTGCGTCGGGATGTGTGTTTGGCTCTACCTCAGGATTTAGCTTACTTTCAGCTCTACGTCGGGACGTGTGTTGGGCTCTACGTCGGTACGTGTGTTGGGCTCTACGTCGGGATGTGTGTTGGGCTCTACGTGGGGATTTAGCTTACCTCCAGCTCTACGTCGGGACGTGTGTTGGACTCTACGTCGGGACGTGTGTTGGATTCTACGTCGGTACGTGTGTTGGACTCTACGTGGGGACGTGTGTTGGACTCTACGTCGGGACGTGTGTTGGACTCTACATCAGGATTGAGTTTACTTTCAGGTCTATGTCGGGACGTGTGTTGGGCTCTACGTCGGGACGTGTGTTAGGCTCTACATCAGGATTTAGCTTACTTTCAGGTCTATGTCGGGACGTGTGTTGGGCTCTACCTCAGGATTTAGCTTACTTTCAGCTCTACGTCGGGACGTGTGTTGGGCTCTACGTCGGGACGTGTGTTGGGCTCTACGTCGGGATGTGTGTTGGGCTTTACGTGGGGATTTAGCTTACTTCCAGCTCTACGTCGGGACGTGTGTTGGACTCTACGTCGGGACGTGTCTTGGACTCTACGTCGGGACGTGTGTTGGACTCTACGTGGGGACGTGTGTTGGACTCTACCTCGGGACGTGTATTGGACTCTACATCAGGATTGAGCTTACTTTCAGGTCTATGTCGGGACGTGTGTTGGGCTCTAAGTCGGGACGTGTGTTAGGCTCTATATCAGGATTTAGCTTACTCTCAGGTCTATGTCGGGACGTGTGTTGGGCTCTACCTCAGGATTTAGCTTACTTTCAGCTCTACGTGGGGACGTGTGTTGGGCTCTACCTCAGGATTTAGCTTACTTTCCGCTCTGCGTCGGGTCGTGTGTTGGGCTGTACCACAGGATTTAGCTTACTTTCTGCTCTGCGTCGGGACGTGTGTTGGGCTCTACCTCAGGATTTAGCTTACTTTCAGCTCTACGTCGGGACGTGTGTTGGGCTCTGCGTCGGGACGTGTGTTGGGCTCTTCCTCGGGATTTAGCTTACTTTCAGCTCTACGTCGGGACGTGCGTTGGGCTCTACGTCGGGATTTAGCTTACTTCCAGCTCTACGTCGGGACGTCTGTTGGGCTCTACGTCGGGATTTAGCTTACTTCCAGCTCTACGTCGGGACGTGTGTTGGGCTCTACGTCGGGACTTGTGTTGGGCTCTACGTCGGGACGTCTGTTGGGCTCTACGTCGGGACGTGTGTTGGGCTCTTCCTCGGGATTTAGCTTACTTTCAGCTCTACGTCGGGACGTGCGTTGGGCTCTACGTCGGGATTTAGCTTACTTCCAGCTCTACGTCGGGACGTCTGTTGGGCTCTACGTCGGGATTTAGCTTACTTCCAGCTCTACGTCGGGACGTGTGTTGGGCTCTACGTCGGGACGTGTGTTGGGCTCTACGTCGGGACATGTGTTGGGCTCTACGTCGGGATGTGTGTTGGGCTCTACGTCGGGACGTGTGTTGGGCTCTACGTCGGGACGTGTGTTGGGCTCTACCTCAGGATTTATCTTACTTTCCGCTCTGCGTCGGGATGTGTGTTGGGCTCTACCTCAGGATTTAGCTTACTTTACGCTCTGCGTCGGGACGTGTGTTGGGCTCTACTTCAGGATTTAGCTTACTTTCAGCTCTACGTCGGGACGTGTGTTGGGCTGTGCGTCGGGACGTGTGTTGGGCTCTACGTCGGGACCTGCGTTGGGCTCTACGTCGGGACGTGCGTTGGGCTCTACGTCGGGACGTGCGTTGGGCTCTACGTCGGGACGTGTGTTGGGCTCTACGTCGGGACGTATGTTGGGCTCTACGTCGGGACGTGTGTTGGGCTCTACCTTTAGGATTTATCTTACTTACAGCTCTACGTCGGGACGTGTGTTGGGCTCTACGTCGGGACGTGCGTTGGGCTCTACGTCGGGACGTGCGTTGGGCTCTACGTCGGGACGTGCGTTGGGCTCTACGTCGGGACGTGCGTTGGGCTCTACGTCAGGATTTAGCTTACTTTCAGCTCTACTTCGGGACGTGTGTTGGGCTCTCCGTCGGGGCAACTGTTGGGCTCTCCGTCGGGGCGTGTGTTGGGCTCTCCGTCGGGACATGTCTTGGTCTCTCCGTCGGGGCGTGTGTTGGGCTCTACGTCGGGACGTGTGTTGGGCTCTACATCGGGACGTGTGTTGAGCTCTACGTCGGGACGTGTGTTGGGCTCTAAGTCAGGATTTAGCTTACTTTCAGCTCTACGTCGGGACGTCTGTTGGGCTCTACGTCGGGACGTGTGTTGGGCTCTACGTCGGGACGTGTGTTGGGTTCTACGTCGGGACATGTGTTGGGCTCTACGTCGGGACGTGCGTTGGGCTCTACGTCGGGATTTAGCTTACTTCCCTCTCTACTTCGGAACGTGTGTTGGGCTCTACGTCGGGACGTGTGTTGGACTCTACGTCGCGACGTGTGTTGGGCTCTACGTCGGGACGTGTGTTGGGCTCTACGTCGGGACGTGTGTTGGGCTCTACGTCGGGACGTGTGTTGGGCTCTACCTCAGGATTTAACTTACTTTCCGCTCTACGTGGGGACGTGTGTTGGGCTCTACCTCAGGATTTAGCTTACTTTCCGCTCTGCGTCGTGACGTGTGTTGGGCTCTACCTCAGCATTTTGCTTACTTTCCGCTCTGCGTCGGGACGTGTGTTGGGCTCTACCTCAGCATTTTGCTTACTTTCAGCTCTACGTCGGGACGTGTGTTGGGCTCTACGTCGGGACGTGTGTTGGGCTCTACGTCGGGACGTGTGTTGGGCTCTAAGTGGGGATTTAGCTTACTTCCAGCTCTACGTCGGGACGTGTGTTGGGCTCTACGTCGGGACGTGTGTTGGGCTCTACGTCGGGACGTGTGTTGGGCTCTACGTGGGGATTTAGCTTACTTCCAGCTCTACATCGGGACGTGTGTTGGACTCTACGTCGGGACGTGTGTTGGGCTCTACGTCGGGACGTGTGTTGGGCTCTACGTGGGGATTTAGCTTACTTCCAGCTCTACGTCGGGACGTGTGTTGGACTCTACGTCGGGACGTGTGTTGGACTCTACGTCGGGACGTGTGTTGGGCTCTACCTCAGGATTTAGCTTACTTTCAGCTCTACGTGGGGACGTGTGTTTGGCTCTACCTCAGGATTTAGCTTACTTTCCGCTCTGCGTCGGGACGTGTGTTGGGCTCTACCTCAGGATTTAGCTTACTTTCCGCTCTGCGTCGGGACGTGTGTTGGGCTCTACCTCAGGATTTAGCTTACTTTCCGCTCTGCGTCGGGACGTGTGTTGGGCTCTACTTCAGGATTTAGCTTACTTTCAGCTCTACGTCGGGACGTGTGTTGGGCTGTGCGTCGGGACGTGTGTTGGGCTCTACATCAGGATTTCGCTTACTTTCAGCACTACATCGGAACGTGTGTTGGGCTCTGCGTCAGGACGTGCGTTGGGCTCTACGTCGGGACCTGCGTTGGGCTCTACGTCGGGACGTGCGTTGGGCTCTACGTCGGGACGTGCGTTGGGCTCTACGTCGGGACGTGCGTTGGGCTCTACGTCGGGACGTGCGTTGGGCTCTACGTCGGGACGTGTGTTGGGCTCTACGTCGGGACGTGTGTTGGGCTCTACCTTTAGGATTTATCTTACTTACAGCTCTACGTCGGGACGTGTGTTGGGCTCTACGTCGGGACGTGTGTTGGGCTCTACGTCGGGACGTGCGTTGGGCTCTATGTCGGGACGTGCGTTGGGGTCTACGTCGGGACGTGCGTTGGGCTCTACGTCAGGATTTAGCTTACTTTCAGCTCTACGTCGGGACGTGTGTTGGGCTCTCCGTCGGGGCGACTGTTGGGCTCTCCGTCGGGGCGTGTGTTGGGCTCTCCGTCGGGACGTGTCTTGGTCTCTCCGTCGGGACGTGTGTTGGGCTCTACGTCGGGACGTGTGTTGGGCTCTACATCGGGACGTGTGTTGGGCTCTACGTCGGGACGTGTGTTGGGCTCTAAGTCAGGATTTAGCTTACTTTCAGCTCTACGTCGGGACGTCTGTTGGGCTCTACGTCGGGACGTGTGTTGGGCTCTACGTCGGGACGTGTGTTGGGTTCTACGTCGGGACATGTGTTGGGCTCTACGTCGGGACGTGCGTTGGGCTCTACGTCGGGATTTAGCTTACTTCCCTCTCTACGTCGGGACGTGTGTTGGGCTCTACGTCGGGACGTGTGTTGGGCTCTACGTCGCGACGTGTGTTGGGCTCTACGTCGGGACGTGTGTTGGGCTCTACGTCGGGACGTGTGTTGGGCTCTACGTCGGGACGTGTGTTGGGCTCTACCTCAGGATTTAACTTACTTTCCGCTCTACGTGGGGACGTGTGTTGGGCTCTACCTCAGGATTTAGCTTACTTCCCGCTCTGCGTCGGGACGTGTGTTGGGCTCTACCTCAGCATTTTGCTTACTTTCCGCTCTGCGTCGGGACGTGTGTTGGGCTCTACCTCAGCATTTTGCTTACTTTCAGCTCTACGTCGGGACGTGTGTTGGGCTCTACGTCGGGACGTGTGTTGGGCTCTACGTCGGGACGTGTGTTGGGCTCTACGTGGGGATTTAGCTTACTTCCAGCTCTACGTCGGGACGTGTGTTGGACTCTACGTCGGGACGTGTGTTGGGCTCTACGTCGGGACGTGTGTTGGGCTCTACGTCGGGACGTGTGTTGGGCTCTACGTCGGGACGTGTGTTGGGCTCTACGTGGGGATTTAGCTTGCTTCCAGCTCTACGTCGGGACGTGTGTTGGGCTCTACGTGGGGATTTAGCTTACTTCCAGCTCTACGTCGGGACGTGTGTTGGGCTCTACGTCGGGACGTGTGTTGGGCTCTACGTCGGGACGTGTGTTGGGCTCTACGTCGGGACGTGTGTTGGGCTCTACCTCAGGATTTAGCTTACTTTCAGCTCTACGTGGGGACGTGTGTTTGGCTCTACCTCAGGATTTAGCTTACTTTTCGCTCTGCGTCGGGACGTGTCTTGGGCTCTACCTCAGGATTTAGCTTACTTTCCGCTCTGCGTCGGGACGTGTGTTGGGCTCTACCTCAGGATTTAGCTTACTTTCCGCTCTGCGTCGGGACGTGTGTTGGGCTCTACCTCAGGATTTAGCTTACTTTCAGCTCTACATCGGAACGTGTGTTGGGCTCTGCGTCGGGACGTGTGTTGGGCTCTGCGTCGGGACGTGTGTTTGGCTCTGCGTCGGGACGTGTGTTGGGCTCTACGTCGGGACGTGTGTTGGGCTCTACGTCGGGACGTGTGTTGGGCTCTACGTCGGGACGTGTGTTGGGCTCTACGTCAGGATTTTGCTTACTTTCAGATCTACGTCGGGACGTGTGTTGGGCTCTACGTCGGGACGTGTGTTGGGCTCTACGTCGGGATTTAGCTTACTTCTAGCTCTACGTCGGGACGTAGCTTACTTCCAGCTCTACGTCGGGACGTGTGTTGGACTCTACGTCGGGACGTGTGTTGGACTCTACGTCGGGACGTGTGTTGGACTCTAACTCAGGATTTAGCTTACTTTCAGCTCTACGTGGGGACGTGTGTTGGGCTCTACCTCAGGATTTAGCTTACTTTCAGCTCTACGTCGGGACGTGCGTTGGGCTCTACGTCGGGACCTGCGTTGGGCTCTACGTCAGGACGTGCGTTGGGCTCTACGTCGGGACGTGCGTTGGGCTCTACGTCGGGACGTGCGTTGGGCTCTACGTCGGGACGTGTGTTGGGCTCTACGTCGGGACCTGTGTTGGGCTCTACCTTTAGGATTTAGCTTACTTACAGCTCTACGTCGGGACGTGTGTTGGGCTCTACCTCAGGATTTAGTTTACTTTCCGCTCTGCGTCGGGACGTGTGTTGGGCTCTACCTCAGGATTTAGCTTGCTTTCCGCTCTGCGTCGGGACGTGTGTTGGGCTCTACCTCAGGATTTAGCTTACTTTCCGCTCTGCGTCGGGACGTGTGTTGGGCTCTACCTCAGGATTTAGCTTACTTTCAGCTCTACATCGGAACGTGTGTTGGGCTCTGCGTCGGGACGTGTGTTGGGCTCTGCGTCGGGACGTGTGTTGGGCTCTACGTCGGGACGTATGTAGGGCTCTACGTCGGGACGTGTGTTGGGCTCTACGTCAGGATTTTGCTTACTTTCAGATCTACGTCGGGACGTGTGTTGGGCTCTACGTCGGGACGTGTGTTGGGCTCTACGTAGGGACGTGTGTTGGGCTCTACGTCGGGGTTTAGCTTACTTCTAGCTCTACGTCGGGACGTGTGTTGGGCTCTACGTCGGGACGTGTGTTGGGCTCTACGTCGGGACGTGTGTTGGGCTCTACGTCGGGACGTGTGTTGGGCTCTATGTGGGGATTTATCTTACTTCCAGCTCTACGTCGGGACGTGTGTTGGGCTCTACGTCGGGATTTAGCTTACTTCCAGGTCTACGTCGGGACGTGTGTTGGACTCTAAGTCGGGACGTGTGTTGGACTCTAAGTCGGGACGTGTGTTGGACTCTACGTCGGGACCTGTGTTGGACTCTACCTCAGGATTTAGCTTACTTTCAGCTCTACGTGGGGACGTGTGTTGGGCTCTACCTCAGGATTTAGCTTACTTTCAGCTCTACGTCGGGACGTGCGTTGGGCTCTACGTCGGGATTTAGCTTACTTCCAGCTCTACGTCGGGACGTGTGTTGGGCTCTACGTCGGGATTTAGCTTACTTTCAGCTCTACGTCGGGACGTGTGTTGGGCTCTACGTCGGGACGTGTGTTGGGCTCTACGTCGGGACGTGTGTTGAGCTCTACGTCGGGACGTGTGTTGGGCTCTACGTCGGGACGTGTGTTGGGCTCTACGTCGGGATTTAGCTTACTTCTAGCTCTACGTCGGGACGTGTGTTGGACTCTACGTCGGGACGTGTGTTGGACTCTACGTCGGGACGTGTGTTGGGCTCTACGTCGGGACGTGTGTTGGGCTCTACTTCGGGACGTGTGTTGGGCTCTACGTCGGGACGTGTGTTGGTCTCTACGTGGGGATTTAGCTTACTTCCAGCTCTACGTTGGGACGTGTGTTGGGCTCTACGTCGGGATTTAGCTTACTTCCAGGTCTACGTCGGGACGTGTGTTGGACTCTACGTCGGGACGTGTGTTGGACTCTAAGTCGGGACGTGTGTTGGACTCTACGTCGGGACCTGTGTTGGACTCTACCTCAGGATTTAGCTTACTTTCAGCTCTACGTGGGGACGTGTGTTGGGCTCTACCTCAGGATTTAGCTTACTTCCAGCTCTACGTCGGGACGTGCGTTGGGCTCTACGTCGGGATTTAGCTTACTTCCAGCTCTACGTCGGGACGTGTGTTGGGCTCTACGTCAGGATTTAGCTTACTTCCAGCTCTACGTCGGGACGTGTGTTGGGCTCTACGTCGGGACGTGTGTTGGGCTCTACGTCGGGATTTAGCTTACTTCTAGCTCTACGTTGGGACGTGTGTTGGACTCTACGTCGGGACGTGTGTTGGGCTCTACCTCGGGACGTGTGTTGGGCTCTACGTCGGGACGTGTGTTGGGCTCTACGTGGGGATTTAGCTTACTTCCAGCTCTACGTCGGGACGTGTGTTGGGCTCTACGTCGGGATTTAGCTTACTTCCAGGTCTACGTCGGGACGTGTGTTGGACTCTACGTCGGGACGTGTGTTGGAATCTACGTCGGGACGTGTGTTGGACTCTAAGTCGGGACGTGTGTTGGACTCTCCGTCGGGACGTGTGTTGGACTCTACCTCAGGATTTACACTACTTTCAGCTCTACGTGGGGACGTGTGTTGGGCTCTACCTCAGGATTTAGCTTACTTTCAGATCTACGTCGGGACGTGTGTTGGGCTCTACGTCGGGACGTGTGTTGGGCTCTACGTCGGGACGTGTGTTGGGCTCTACGTCGGGACGTGTGTTGGGCTCTACCTCAGGATGTATCTTACTTTCCGCTCTGCGTCGGGACGTGTGTTGGGCTCTACCTCAGGATTTAGCTTACTTTCCGCTCTGCGTCGGGACGTGTGTTGGGCTCTACTTCAGGATTTAGCTTACTTTCAGCTCTACGTCGGGACGTGTGTTGGGCTGTGCGTCGGGACGTGTGTTGGGCTGTGCGTCGGGACGTGTGTTGGGCTCTACATCAGGATTTCGCTTACTTTCAGCTCTACATCGGAACGTGTGTTGGGCTCTGCGTCGGGACGTGTGTTGGGCTCTACTTCGGGACGTGTGTTGGGCTCTACGTCGGGACGTGTGTTGGGCTCTACGTCGGGACGTGTGTTGGGCTCTACCTTTAGGATTTAGCTTACTTACAGCTCTACGTCGGGACGTGTGTTGGGCTCTACGTCGGGATTTAGCTTACTTCCAGCTCTACGTCGGGACGTGTGTTGGGCTCTACGTCGGGACGTGTGTTGGGCTCTACGTCGGGACGTGTGTTGAGCTCTACGTCGGGACGTGTGTTGGGCTCTACGTCGGGACGTGTGTTGGGCTCTACGTCGGGATTTAGCTTACTTCTAGCTCTACGTCGGGACGTGTGTTGGACTCTACGTCGGGACGTGTGTTGGACTCTACGTCGGGACGTGTGTTGGGCTCTACGTCGGGACGTGTGTTGGGCTCTACTTCGGGACGTGTGTTGGGCTCTACGTCGGGACGTGTGTTGGGCTCTACGTGGGGATTTAGCTTACTTCCAGCTCTACGTCGGGACGTGTGTTGGGCTCTACGTCGGGATTTAGCTTACTTCCAGGTCTACGTCGGGACGTGTGTTGGACTCTACGTCGGGACGTGTGTTGGACTCTAAGTCGGGACGTGTGTTGGACTCTACGTCGGGACCTGTGTTGGACTCTACCTCAGGATTTAGCTTACTTTCAGCTCTACGTGGGGACGTGTGTTGGGGTCTACCTCAGGATTTAGCTTACTTCCAGCTCTACGTCGGGACGTGCGTTGGGCTCTACGTCGGGATTTAGCTTACTTCCAGCTCTACTTCGGGACGTGTGTTGGGCTCTACGTCAGGATTTAGCTTACTTCCAGCTCTACGTCGGGACGTGTGTTGGGCTCTACGTCGGGACGTGTGTTGGGCTCTACGTCGGGACGTGTGTTGGGCTCTACGTCGGGACGTGTGTTGGGCTCTACGTCGGGATTTAGCTTACTTCTAGCTCTACGTCGGGACGTGTGTTGGACTCTACGTCGGGACGTGTGTTGGGCTCTACCTCGGGACGTGTGTTGGGCTCTACGTCGGGACGTGTGTTGGGCTCTACGTGGGGATTTAGCTTACTTCCAGCTCTACGTCGGGACGTGTGTTGGGCTCTACGTCGGGATTTAGCTTACTTCCAGGTCTACGTCGGGACGTGTGTTGGACTCTACGTCGGGACGTGTGTTGGAATCTACGTCGGGACGTGTGTTGGACTCTAAGTCGGGACGTGTGTTGGACTCTACGTCGGGACGTGTGTTGGACTCTACCTCAGGATTTACACTACTTTCAGCTCTACGTGGGGACGTGTGTTGGGCTCTACCTCAGGATTTAGCTTACTTTCAGATCTACGTCGGGACGTGTGTTGGGCTCTACGTCGGGACGTGTGTTGGGCTCTACATCGGGACGTGTGTTGGGCTCTACGTCGGGACGTGTGTTGGGCTCTACCTCAGGATGTATCTTACTTTCCGCTCTGCGTCGGGACGTGTGTTGGGCTCTACCTCAGGATTTAGCTTACTTTCCGCTCTGCGTCGGGATGTGTTGGGCTCTACTTCAGGATTTAGCTTACTTTCAGCTCTACGTCGGGACGTGTGTTGGGCTGTGCGTCGGGACGTGTGTTGGGCTGTGCGTCGGGACGTGTGTTGGGCTCTACATCAGGATTTCGCTTACTTTCAGCTCTACATCGGAACGTGTGTTGGGCTCTGCGTCGGGACGTGTGTTGGGCTCTACGTCGGGACGTGTGTTGGGCTCTACCTTTAGGATTTAGCTTACTTACAGCTCTACGTCGGGACGTGTGTTGGGCTCTACGTCGGGACGTGCGTTGGGCTCTACGTCGGGACGTCCGTTGGGCTCTACGTCGGGACGTGCGTTGGGCTCTACGTCAGGATTTAGCTTACTTTCAGCTCTACGTCGGGACGTGTGTTGGGCTCTCCGTCGGGGTGTGTGTTGGGCTCTCCGTCGGGGCGTGTGTTGGGCTCTCCGTCGGGACGTGTGTTGGTCTCTCCGTCGGGACGTGTTTTGGGCTCTACGTCGGGACGTGTGTTGCGCTCTACATCGGGACGTGTGTTGGTCTCTACGTCGGGACGTCTGTTGGGTTCTACGTCGGGACGTGTGTTGGGCTCTACGTCGGAACGTGTGTTGGGCTCTACGTCGGGACGTGTCTTGGACTCTACGTCGGGACCTGTGTTGGACTCTACCTCAGGATTTAGCTTACTTTCAGCTCTACGTGGGGACGTGTGTTGGGCTCTACCTCAGGATTTAGCTTACTTTCAGCTCTACGTCGGGACGTGCGTTGGGCTCTACGTCGGGATTTAGCTTACTTCCAGCTCTACGTCGGGACGTGTGTTGGGCTCTACGTCGGGATTTAGCTTACTTCCAGCTCTACGTCGGGACGTGTGTTGGGCTCTACGTCGGGACGTGTGTTGGGCTCTACGTCGGGACGTGTGTTGAGCTCTACGTCGGGACGTGTGTTGGGCTCTACGTCGGGACGTGTGTTGGGCTCTACGTCGGGATTTAGCTTACTTCTAGCTCTACGTCGGGACGTGTGTTGGACTCTACGTCGGGACGTGTGTTGGACTCTACGTCGGGACGTGTGTTGGGCTCTACGTCGGGACGTGTGTTGGGCTCTACTTCGGGACGTGTGTTGGGCTCTACGTCGGGACGTGTGTTGGGCTCTACGTGGGGATTTAGCTTACTTCCAGCTCTACGTCGGGACGTGTGTTGGGCTCTACGTCGGGATTTAGCTTACTTCCAGGTCTACGTCGGGACGTGTGTTGGACTCTACGTCGGGACGTGTGTTGGACTCTAAGTCGGGACGTGTGTTGGACTCTACGTCGGGACCTGTGTTGGACTCTACCTCAGGATTTAGCTTACTTTCAGCTCTACGTGGGGACGTGTGTTGGGCTCTACCTCAGGATTTAGCTTACTTCCAGCTCTACGTCGGGACGTGCGTTGGGCTCTACGTTGGGATTTAGCTTACTTCCAGCTCTACGTCGGGACGTGTGTTGGGCTCTACGTCGGGATTTAGCTTACTTCCAGCTCTACGTCGGGACGTGTGTTGGGCTCTACGTCGGGACGTGTGTTGGGCTCTACGTCGGGACGTGTGTTGGGCTCTACGTCGGGACGTGTGTTGGGCTCTACGTCGGGATTTAGCTTACTTCTAGCTCTACGTCGGGACGTGTGTTGGACTCTACGTCGGGACGTGTGTTGGACTCTACGTCGGGACGTGTGTTGGGCTCTACGTCGGGACGTGTGTTGGGCTCTACGTCGGGACGTGTGTTGGGCTCTACGTGGGGATTTAGCTTACTTCCAGCTCTACGTCGGGACGTGTGTTGGGCTCTACGTCGGGATTTAGCTTACTTCCAGGTCTACGTCGGGACGTGTGTTGGACTCTACGTCGGGACGTGTGTTGGAATCTACGTCGGGACGTGTGTTGGACTCTAAGTCGGGACGTGTGTTGGACTCTACGTCGGGACGTGTGTTGGACTCTACCTCAGGATTTACACTACTTTCAGCTCTACGTGGGGACGTGTGTTGGTCTCTACCTCAGGATTTAGCTTACTTTCAGATCTACGTCGGGACGTGTGTTGGGCTCTACGTCGGGACGTGTGTTGGGCTCTACGTCGGGACGTGTGTTGGGCTCTACCTCAGGATGTATCTTACTTTCCGCTCTGCGTCGGGACGTGTGTTGGGCTCTACCTCAGGATTTAGCTTACTTTCCGCTCTGCGTCGGGACGTGTGTTGGGCTCTACTTCAGGATTTAGCTTACTTTCAGCTCTACGTCGGGACGTGTGTTGGGCTGTGCGTCGGGACCTGTGTTGGGCTGTGCGTCGGGACGTGTGTTGGGCTCTACATCAGGATTTCGCTTACTTTCAGCTCTACATCGGAACGTGTGTTGGGCTCTGCGTCGGGACGTGTGTTGGGCTCTACGTCGGGACGTGTGTTGGGCTCTACCTTTAGGATTTAGCTTACTTACAGCTCTACGTCGGGACGTGTGTTGGGCTCTACGTCGGGACGTGCGTTGGGCTCTACGTCGGGACGTGCGTTGGGCTCTACGTCGGGACGTGCGTTGGGCTCTACGTCAGGATTTAGCTTACTTTCAGCTCTACGTCGGGACGTGTGTTGGCCTCTCCGTCGGGGCGTGTGTTGGGCTCTCCGTCGGGGCGTGTGTTGGGCTCTCCGTCGGGACGTGTGTTGGTCTCTCCGTCGGGACGTGTTTTGGGCTCTACGTCGGGACGTGTGTTGCGCTCTACATCGGGACGTGTGTTGGTCTCTACGTCGGGACGTCTGTTGGGTTCTACGTCGGGACATGTGTTGGGCTCTACGTCGGGACGTGTGTTGGGCTCTACGTCGGGATTTAGCTTACTTTCCGCTCTACGTCGGGATGTGTGTTGGGCTCTATCTCAGGATTTAGCTTACTTTCCGCTCTGCGTCGGGACGTGTATTGGGCTCTACCTCAGGATTTAGCTTACATTCAGCTCTACGTCGGGACGTGTGTTGGGCTCTACGTCGGGACGTGTGTTGGGCTCTACGTCGGGACGTGTGTTGGGCTCTACTTCGGGACGTGTGTTGGGCTCTACGTCGGGACGTGTGTTGGGCTCTACGTCGGGATTTAGCTTACTTCCAGGTCTACGTCGGGACGTGTGTTGGACTCTACGTCGGGACGTGTGTTGGACTCTACGTCGGGACGTGTGTTGGGCTGTACGTCGGGATTTAGCTTACTTTCAGGTCTACGTCGGGACGTGTGTTGGGCTCTACGTCGGGACGTGTGTTGGGCTCTACCTCAGGATTTAGCTTACTTTCCGCTCTGCGTCGGGACGTCTGTTGGGCTCTACCTCAGGATTTAGCTTACTTTCCGCTCTGCGTCGGGACGTGTGTTGGGCTCTAGGTCGGGACGTGTGTTGGGCTCTACGTCGGGACGTGTGTTTGGCTCTGCGTCGGGACGTGTGTTGGGCTCTACGTCGGGACGTGTGTGGGGCTGTACGTTAGGACGTGTGTTGGGCTCTACGTCGGGACGTGTGTTGGGCTCTACGTCGGGACGTGTGTTGGGCTCTACCTCAGGATTTAGCTTACTTTCAGCTCTACGTGGGGACGTGTGTTGGGCTCTACCTCAGGATTTAGCTTACTTTCAGCTCTACGTGGGGACGTGTGTTGGGCTCTACCTGAGGATTTAGCTTACTTTCCGCTCTGCGTCGGGACGTGTTTTGGGCTCTACCTCATATTTAGCTTACTTTCCGCTCTGCGTCGAGACGTGTGTTGGGCTCTACGTCGGGACGTGTGTTGGGCTCTGCGTCGGGACGTGTGTTGGGCTCTACATCAGGATTTAGCTTACTTTCAGCTCTACGTCGGGACGTGTGTTGGGCTCTGCGTCGGGACGTATGTTTGGCTCTGCGTCGGGACGTGTGTTTGGCTCAGCGTCGGGACGTGTGTTGGGCTCTACGTCGGGACGTGTGTTGGGCTCTACCTCAGGATTTAGCTTACTTTCAGCTCTACGTGGGGAAGTGTGTTGGGCTCTACCTCAGGATTTAGCTTACTTTCCGCTCTGCGTCGGGACGTGTGTTGGGCTCTACCTCAGGATTTAGCTTACTTTCCGCTCTGCGTCGGGACGTGTGTTGGGCTCTGCGTCGGGACGTGTGTTGGGCTCTGCGTCGGGACGTGTGTTGGGCTCTACATCATGATTTAGCTTACTTTCTGCTCTACATCGGAACGTGTGTTGGGCTCTACGTCGGGACGTGTGTTTGGTTCTGCGTCGGGACGTGTGTTGGGCTCTGCGTCGGGACGTGTGTTGGGCTCTCCGTCGGGACGTGTGTGGGGCTCTGCGTCGGGACGTGTGTGGGGCTCTACGTCGGGACGTGTGTGGGGCTCTACGTCGGGACGTGTGTGGGGCTCTACGTCGGGACGTGTGTGGGGCTCTACGTCGGGATGTGTGTTGCGCTCTGCGTCGGGACGTGCGTTGGGCTTTACATCAGGATTTAGCTTACTTTCAGGTCTACGTCGGGACGTGTGTTGGGCTCTACGTCGGGACGTGTGTTGGGCTCTGCGTCGGGACGTGTGTTGGGCTCTATATCAGGATTTAGCTTACTTTCAGCTCTACGTCGGGACGTGTGTTGGGCTCTACGTCGGGACGTGTGTTTGGCTCTGCGTCGGGACGTGTGTTTGGCTCTGCGTCGGGACGTGTGTTGGGCTCTACATCGGGACGTGTGTTGGGCTCTACCTCAGGATTTAGCTTACTTTCAGCTCTACGTCGGAACGTGTTTTGGGCTCTACGTCGGGACGTGTGTTTGGCTCTGAGTCGGGACGTGTTTTGGACTCTACGTCGGGACGTGTGTTGGGCTCTACGTCGGGACGTGTGTTGGGCTCTACGTCGGGACGTGTGTTGGGCTCTACCTCAGGATTTAGCTTACTTTCAGCTCTACGTGGGGACGTGTGTTGGGCTCTACCTCAGGATTTAGCTTACTTTCCGCTCTGCGTCGGGACGTTTGTTGGGCTCTACCTCAGGATTTAGCTTACTTTCCGCTCTGCGTCGGGACGTTTGTTGGGCTCTACCTCAGGATTTAGCTTACTTTCCGCTCTGCGTCGGGACGTGTGTTGGGCTTTACCTCAGGATTTAGCTTACATTCAGCTCTACGTCGGGACGTGTGTTGGGCTCTACGTCGGGACGTGTGTTGGGCTCTACGTCGGGACGTGTGTTGGGCTCTACGTCGGGACGTCTGTTGGGCTCTACGTCGGGACGTGTGTTGGGCTCTACATCGGGACGTCTGTTGGGCTCTACGTCGGGACGTGTGTTGGGCTCTACCTCAGGATTTAGCTTACTTTCAGCTCTACGTGGGGACGTGTGTTGGGCTCTACCTCAGGATTTAGCTTACTTTCCGCTCTGCGTCGGGACGTGTGTTGGGCTCTACCTCAGGATTTAGCTTACTTTCCGCTCTGCGTCGGGACGTGTGTTGGGCTCTACCTCAGGATTTAGCTTACTTTCCGCTCTACGTCGGGACGTGTGTTGGGCTCTGCGTCGGGACGTGTGTTGGGCTCTACATCAGGATTTAGCTTACTTTCAGCTCTACATAGGGACGTGTGTTGGGCTCTACGTCGGGACGTGTGTTGGGCTCTACGTCGGGCCGTGTGTTGGGCTCTACATCAGGATTTAGCTTACTTTCAGCTCTACATCGTAACGTGTGTTGGGCTCTACGTCGGGACGTGTGTTTGGCTCTGCGTCGGGACATGTGTTGGGCTCTGCGTCGGGACGTGTGTTGGGCTCTGCGTCTGGATGTGTGTGGGGCTCTACGTCGGGACCTGTGTGGGGCTCTACGTCGGGACGTGTGTTGGGCTCTACGTCGGGACGTGTGTCGGGCTCTACGTCGGGACGTGTGTGGGGCTCTACGTCGGGACGTGTGTGAGGCTCTACGTCGGGACGTGTGTTGCGCTCTGCGTCGAGATGTGCGTTGGGCTCTACCTCAGGATTTAGCTTACTTTCAGCTCTACGTCGGGACGTGTGTTGGGCTCTACATCGGGACGTGAGTTGGGCTCTACCTCAGGATTTAGCTTACTTTCAGCTCTTCGTGGGTACGTGTGTTGGGCTCTACCTGAGGATTTAGCTTACTTTCCGCTCTGCGTCGGGACGTGTTTTGGGCTCTACCTCATATTTAGCTTACTTTCCGCTCTGCGTCGAGACGTGTGTTGGGCTCTACGTCGGGACGTGTGTTGGGCTCTGTGTCGGGACGTGTGTTGGGCTCTACATCAGGATTTAGCTTACTTTCAGCTCTACGTCGGGACGTGTATTTGGCTCTGCGTCGGGACGTATGTTTGGCTCTGCGTCGGGACGTGTGTTTGGCTCAGCGTCGGGACGTGTGTTGGGCTCTACGTCGGGACGTGTGTTGGGCTCTACCTCAGGATTTAGCTTACTTTCAACTCTACGTGGGGAAGTGTGTTGGGCTCTACCTCAGGATTTAGCTTACTTTCCGCTCTGCGTCGGGACGTGTGTTGGGCTCTACCTCAGGATTTAGCTTACTTTCCGCTCTGCGTCGGGACGTGTGTTGGGCTCTACGTCGGGACGTGTGTTGGGCTCTGCGTCGGGACGTGTGTTGGGCTCTACATCATGATTTAGCTTACTTTCAGCTCTACATCGGAACGTGTGTTGGGCTCTACGTCGGGACGTGTGTTTGGTTCTGCGTCGGGACGTGTGTTGGGCTCTGCGTCGGGACGTGTGTTGGGCTCTGCGTCGGGACGTGTGTGGGGCTCTACGTCGGGACGTGTGTGGGGCTCTACGTCGGGACGTGTTTGGGACTCTACGTCGGGACTTGTGTGGGGCTCTACGTCGGGACGTGTGTTGGGCTCTGCGTCGGGACGTGTGTTGGGCTCTATATCAGGATTTAGCTTACTTTCAGCTCTACGTCGGGACGTGTGTTGGGCTCTACGTCGGGACGTGTGTTTGGCTCTGCGTCGGGACGTGTGTTTGGCTCTGCGTCGGGACGTGTGTTGGGCTCTACATCGGGACGTGTGTTGGGCTCTACCTCAGGATTTAGCTTACTTTCAGCTCTACGTCGGAACGTGTTTTGGGCTCTACGTCGGAACGTGTTTTGGGCTCTACGTCGGGACGTGTGTTTGGCTCTGAGTCGGGACGTGTTTTGGACTCTACGTCGGGACGTGTGTTGGGCTCTACGTCGGGACGTGTGTTGGGCTCTACCTCAGGATTTAGCTTACTTTCAGCTCTACGTGGGGACGTGTGTTGGGCTCTACCTCAGGATTTAGCTTACTTTCCGCTCTGCGTCGGGACGTTTGTTGGGCTCTACCTCAGGATTTAGCTTACTTTCCGCTCTGCGTCGGGACGTTTGTTGGGCTCTACCTCAGGATTTAGCTTACTTTCCGCTCTGCGTCGGGACGTTTGTTGGGCTCTACCTCAGGATTTAGCTTACTTTCCGCTCTGCGTCGGGACGTGTGTTGGGCTTTACCTCAGGATTTAGCTTACATTCAGCTCTACGTCGGGACGTGTGTTGGGCGCTACGTCGGGACGTGTGTTGGGCTCTACGTCGGGACGTCTGTTGGGCTCTACGTCGGGACGTGTGTTGGGCTCTACGTCGGGACCTGTGTTGGGCTCTACGTCGGGATTTAGCTTCCTTCTAGCTCTACGTCGGGACGTAGCTTCCTTCCAGCTCTACGTCGGGACGTGTGTTGGACTCTACGTCGGGACGTGTGTTGGACTCTACGTCGGGACGTGTGTTGGACTCTACGTCGGGACGTGTGTTGGGCTCTACGTCGGGACGTCTGTTGGGCTCTACGTCGGGACGTGTGTTGGGCTCTACGTCGGGACCTGTGTTGGGCTCTACGTCGGGATTTAGCTTACTTCTAGCTCTACGTCGGGACGTAGCTTCCTTCCAGCTCTACGTCGGGACGTGTGTTGGACTCTACGTCGGGACGTGTGTTGGACTCTACGTCGGGACGTGTGTTGGACTCTACGTCGGGACGTGTGTTGGACTCTACCTCAGGATTTAGCTTACTTTCAGCTCTACGTCGGGACGTGTGTTGGGCTCTACGTCGGGATGTAGCTTACTTCCAGCTCTACGTCGGGACGTGTGTTGGGCTCTACGTCAGGACGTGTGTTGGACTCTACGTCGGGACGTGTGTTTTGCTCTACGTCGGGACGTGTGTGGGCTCTACGTCGGAACGTGTGTTGGGCTCTACGTCGGGATGTGTGTTGGGCTCTACGTCGGGACGTGTGTTGGCCTCTACGTCGGGACGTGTGTTGGGCTCTACCTTAGGATATAGCTTACTTTCAGCTCTACGTGGGGACGTGTGTTGGGCTCTACCTCAGGATTTAGCTTACTTTCCGCTCTATGTCGGGACGTGTGTTGGGCTCTATCTCAGGATTTAGCTTACTTTCCGCTCTGCGTCGGGACGTGTGTTGGGCTCTACCTCAGGATTTAGCTTACATTCAGCTCTACGTCGGGACGTGTGTTGGGCTCTACGTCGGGACGTGTGTTGGACTCTACGTCGGGACGTGTGTTTTGCTCTACGTCGGGACGTGTGTTGGGCTCTACGTCGGGACGTGTGTTGGGCTCTATGTCGGGACGTGTGTTGGGCTCTACGTCGGGACGTGTGTTGGGCTCTACGTCGGGACGTGTGTTGGGCTCTACCTTAGGATTTAGCTTACTTTCAGCTCTACGTTGGGACGTGTGTTGGGCTCTACCTCAGGATTTAGCTTACTTTCCGCTCTACGTCGGGACGTGTGTTGGGCTTTATCTCAGGATTTAGCTTACTTTCCGCTCTGCGTCGGGACGTGTGTTGGGCTCTACCTCAGGATTTAGCTTACATTCAGCTCTGCGTCGGGACGTGTGTTGGGCTCTACGTCGGGACGTGTGTTGGGCTCTACGTCGGGACGTGTGTTGGGCTCTACGTCGGGACGTGTGTTGGGCTCTACGTCGGGACGTGTGTTGGGCTCTATGTCGGGATTTAGCTTACTTCCAGGTCTACGTCTGGACGTGTGTTGGACTCTATGTCGGGACGTGTGTTGCACTCTATGTCGGGACGTGTGTTGGACTCTACGTCGGGACGTGTGTTAGGCTCTACCTCAGGATTTAACTTACTTTCAGGTATACGTCGGGACGTGTGTTGGGCTCTACGTCGGGACGTGTGTTGGGCTCTACCTCAGGATTTAGCTTACTTTCAGCTCTACGTGGGGACGTGTGTTGGGCTCTACCTCAGGATTTAGCTTACTTTCCGCTCTACGTGGGGACGTGTGTTGGGCTCTACCTCAGGATTTAGCTTACTTTCCGCTCTGCGTCGGGACGTATGTTGGGCTCTACCTCAGGATTTAGGTTACTTTCCGCTCTGCGTCGGGACGTGTGTTGGGCTCTACCTCAGGATTTAGCTTACATTCAGCTCTACGTCGGGACGTGTGTTGGGCTCTACGTCGGGACGTGTGTTGGGCTCTACGTCGGGACGTGTGTTGGGCTCTACGTGGGGATTTAGCTTACTTCCAGCTCTACGTCGGGACGTGTGTTGCACTCTACGTCGGGACGTGTGTTGGACTCTACGTCGAGACGTGTGTTGGACTATACGTCGGGACGTGTGTTGGACTCTACGTCGGGACGTGTGTTAGGCTCTATATCAGGATTTAGCTTACTTTCAGGTCAATGTCGGGACGTGTGTTGGGCTCTACGTGGGGACGTGTGTTTGGCTCTACCTCAGGATTTAGCTTACTTTCCTCTCTGCGTCGGGACGTGTGTTGGGCTCTACCTCAGGATTTAGCTTACTTTCCGCTCTGCGTCGGGACGTTTGTTGGGCTCTATGTCGGGACGTGTGTTGGGCTCTACGTCGGGACGTGTGTTGGGCTCTACGTCGGGACGTGCGTTGGGCTCTACGTCGGGACGTGCGTTGGGCTGTACGTCGG
Organism: Leptosomus discolor; assembly: GCF_034619465.1. NCBI lineage: Eukaryota > Metazoa > Chordata > Aves > Leptosomiformes > Leptosomidae > Leptosomus > Leptosomus discolor. The sequence continues at coordinate 4,360,533 of NW_028237788.1, forward strand.
GACGTGCGTTGGGCTCTACGTCGGGACGTGCGTTGGGCTCTACGTCGGGACGTGCGTTGGGCTCTACGTCGGGACGTGCGTTGGGCTCTACGTCGGGACGTGTGTTGGGCTCTATGTCGGGACGTGTGTTGGGCTCTACGTCGGGACGTGTGTTGGGCTCTACCTCAGGATTTAGCTTACTTTCCGCTCTGCGACGGGACGTGTGTTGGGCTCTACCTCAGGATTTAGCTTACTTTCCGCTCTGCGTCGGGACGTGTGTTGGGCTCTACGTCGGGAGGAGTGTTGGGCTCTGCGTCGGGACGTGTGTTGGGCTCTACGTCGGGACGTGTGTTGGGCTCTACGTCAGGATTTAGCTTACTTTCAGCTCTACGTCGGGACGTGTGTTGGGCTCTACGTCGGGACGTGTGTTGGGCTCCACGTCGGGATTTAGCTTACTTCTAGCTCTACGTCGGGACGTAGCTTACTTCCAGCTCTACGTCGGGACGTGTGTTGGACTCTACGTCGGGACGTGTGTTGGACTCTACCTCAGGATTTAGCTTACTTTCAGCTCTACGTGGGGACGTGTTTTGGGCTCTACCTCAGGATTTAGCTTACTTTCAGCTCTACGTCGGGACGTGTGTTGGGCTCTACGTCGGGATGTAGCTTACTTCCAGCTCTACGTCGGGACATGTGTTGGGCTCTACGTCGGGATTTAGCTTACTTACAGCTCTACGTCGGGACGTGTGTTGGGCTCTACGTCGGGACGTGTGTTGGGCTCTACGTCGGGACGTGTGTTTTGCTCTACGTCGGGACGTGAGTTGGACTCTACCTCAGGATTTAGCTTACTTTCAGCTCTACGTGGGGACGTGTGTTGGGCTCTACCTCAGGATTTAGCTTACTTTCAGCTCTACGTCGGGACGTGTGTTGGGCTCTACGTCGGGATGTAGCTTACTTCCAGCTCTACGTCGGGACGTGTGTTGGGCTCTGCGTCGGGATTTAGCTTACTTACAGCTCTACGTCGGGACGTGTGTTGGGCTCTACGTCGGGACGTGCGTTGGACTCTACGTCGGGACGTGTGTTTTGCTCTACGTCGCGACGTGTGTTGGGCTCTACGTCGGAACGTGTGTTGGGCTCTACGTCGGGATGTGTGTTGGGCTCTACGTCGGGACGTGTGTTGGGCTCTACGTCGGGACGTGTGTTGGGCTCTACCTTAGGATTTAGCTTACTTTCAGCTCTACGTGGGGACGTGTGTTGGGCTCTACCTCAGGATTTAGCTTACTTTCCGCTCTACGTCGGGACGTGTGTTGGTCTCTATCTCAGGATTTAGCTTACTTTCCGCTCTGCGTCGGGACGTGTGTTGGGCTCTACCTCAGGATTTAGCTTACATTCAGCTCTACGTCGGGACGTGTGTTGGGCTCTACGTCGGGACGTGTGTTGGACTCTACGTCGGGACGTGTGTTTTGCTCTACGTCGGGACGTGTGTTGGGCTCTACGTCGGGACGTGTGTTGGGCTCTACGTCGGGATGTGTGTTGGGCTCTACATCGGGACGTGTGTTGGGCTCTACGTCGGGACCTGTGTTGGGCTCTACCTTAGGATTTAGCTTACTTTCAGCTCTACGTGGGGACGTGTGTTGGGCTCTACCTCAGGATTTAGCTTACTTTCCGCTCTACGTCGGGACGTGTGTTGGGCTCTATCTCAGGATTTAGCTTACTTTCCGCTCTGCGTCGGGACGTGTGTTGGGCTCTACCTCAGGATTTAGCTTACATTCAGCTCTACGTCGGGACGTGTGTTGGGCTCTACGTCGGGACGTGTGTTGGGCTCTACGTCGGGACGTGTGTTGGGCTCTACGTCGGGACGTGTGTTGGGCTCTATGTCGGGATTTAGCTTACTTCCAGGTCTACGTCGGGACGTGTGTTGGACTCTTCGTCGGGACGTGTGTTGCACTCTATGTCGGGACGTGTGTTGGACTCTACGTCGGGACGTGTGTTAGGCTCTACCTCAGGATTTAGCTTACTTTCAGGTATACGTCGGGACGTGTGTTGGGCTCTACCTCAGGATTTAGGTTACTTTCCGCTCTGCGTCGGGACGTGTGTTGAGCTCTACCTCAGGATTTAGCTTACTTTCAGCTCTACGTCGGGACGTGTGTTGGGCTCTACGTCGGGACGTGTGTTGGGCTCTACGTCGGGACGTGTGTTGGGCTCTACGTGGGGATTTAGCTTACTTCCAGGTCTACGTCGGGACGTGTGTTGGACTCTACGTCGGGACGTGTGTTGGACTATACGTCGGGACGTGTGTTGGACTCTACGTCGGGACGTGTGTTAGGCTCTATATCAGGATTTAGCTTACTTTCAGGTCAATGTCGGGACGTGTGTTGGGCTCTACGTCGGGACGTGTGTTGGGCTCTACGTCGGGACGTGTGTTGGGCTCTACGTGGGGATTTAGCTTACTTCCAGCTCTACGTCGGGACGTGTGTTGGACTATACGTCGGGACGTGTGTTGGACTCTACGTCGGGACGTGTGTTAGGCTCTATATCAGGATTTAGCTTACTTTCAGGTCAATGTCGGGACGTGTGTTGGGCTCTACGTGGGGACGTGTGTTTGGCTCTACCTCAGGATTTAGCTTACTTTCCTCTCTGCGTCGGGACGTGTGTTGGGCTCTACCTCAGGATTTAGCTTACTTTCCTCTCTGCGTCGGGACGTGTGTTGGGCTCTACCTCAGGATTTAGCTTACTTTCCGCTCTGCGTCGGGACGTGTGTTGGGCTCTACGTCGGGACGTGCGTTGGGCTATACGTCGGGATTTAGCTTACTTCCAGGTCTACGTCGGGACGTAGCTTACTTCCAGCTCTACGTCTGGACGTGTGTTGGACTCTACGTCAGGACGTGTGTTGGACTCTACCTCAGGATTTAGCTTACTTTCAGCTCTACGTCGGGACGTGTGTTGGGCTCTACCTCAGGATTTAGCTTACTTTCAGCTCTATGTCGGGACGTGTGTTGGGCTCTACGTCAGGATTTAGCTTACTTCCAGCTCTACTTTGGGACGTGTGTTGGACTCTACGTCGGGATTTAGCTTACTTCCAGCTCTACGTCGGGACGTGTGTTGGGCTCTACGTCGGGACGTGTGTTGGGCTCTACGTCGGGACGTGTGTTGGGCTCTACGTCGGGACGTGTGTTGGGCTCTACCTTAGGATTTATCTTACTTTCAGCTCTACATCAGAACGTGTGTTGGGCTCTGCGTCGGGACGTGTGTTGGGCTCTGCGTCGGGACGTGTGTTGGGCTCTGCGTCGGGACGTGTGTTGGGCTCTGCGTCGGGACGTGTGTTGGGCTCTACGTCGGGACGTGTGTTGGGCTCTACGTCGGGACCTGTGTTGCGCTCTACGTCAGGATTTAGCTTACTTTCAGATCTACGTCGGGACGTGTGTTGGGCTCTACGTCGGGACGTGTTTTGGGCTCTACGTCGGGATTTAGCTTACTTCTAGCTCTACGTCGGGACGTAGCTTACTTCCAGCTCTACGTCGGGACATGTGTTGGACTCTACGTCGGGACGTGTGTTGGACTCTACCTCAGGATTTAGCTTACTTTCAGCTCTACGTGGGGACGTGTGTTGGGCTCTACCTCAGGATTTAGCTTACTTTCAGCTCTACGTCGGGACGTGTGTTGGGCTCTACGTCGGGATTTAGCTTACTTCCAGCTCTACGTCGGGACGTGTGTTGGGCTCTACGTCGGGATTTAGCTTACTTCCAGCTCTACGTCGGGACGTGTGTTGGGCTCTACGTCGGGATTTAGCTTACTTCCAGCTCTACGTCGGGACGTGTGTTGGGCTCTACGTCGGCACGTGTGTTGGGCTGTACGTCGGGACGTGTGTTGGGCTCTACGTCGGGACGTGTGTTGGGTTCTACGTCGGGACGTGTGTTGGGTTCTACGTCGGGACGTGTGTTGGGCTCTACGTCGGGACGTGTGTTGGGCTCTACCTAAGGATTTAGCTTACTTTCAGCTCTACGTGGGGACGTGTGTTGGGCTCTACCTCAGGATTTAGCTTACTTTCCGCTCTACGTCGGGACGTGTGTTGGGCTCTATCTCAGGATTTAGCTTACTTTCCTCTCTGCGTCGGGACGTGTCTTGGGCTCTACCTCAGGATTTAGCTTACATTCAGCTCTACGTCGGGACGTGTGTTGGGCTCTACGTCGGGACATGTGTTGGGCTCTACGTCTGGACGTGTGTTGCGCTCTACGTCGGGACGTGTGTTGGGCTCTACGTCGGGATTTAGCTTACTTCCAGGTCTACGTCGGGACGTGTGTTGGACTCTACGTCGGGACGTGTGTTGGACTATATGTCGGGACGTGTGTTGGACTCTATGTCGGGACATGTGTTGGACTCTACGTCGGGACGTGTGTTAGGCTTTACATCAGGTTTTAGCTTACTTTCAGGTCTACGTCGGGACGTGTGTTGGGCTCCACCTCAGGATTTAGCTTCCTTTCAGCTCTACGTGGGGACGTGTGTTGGGCTCTACCTCAGGATTTAGCTTACTTTCCGCTCTACGTGGGGACGTGTGTTGGGCTCTACCTCAGGATTTAGCTTACTTTCCGCTCTGCGTCGGGACGTGTGTTGGGCTCTACCTCAGGATTTAGGTTACTTTCCGCTCTGCGTCGGGACGTGTGTTGGGCTCTACCTCAGGATTTAGCTTACTTTCAGCTCTACGTCGGGACGTGTGTTGGGCTCTACGTCGGGACGTGTGTTGGGCTCTACGTCGGGACGTGTGTTGGGCTCTACGTGGGGATTTAGCTTACTTCCAGCTCTATGTCGGGACGTGTGTTGGACTCTACGTCGGGACGTGTGTTGGACTATACGTCGGGACGTGTGTTGGACTCTACGTCGGGACGTGTGTTAGGCTCTATATCAGGATTTAGCTTACTTTCAGGTCAATGTCGGGACGTGTGTTGGGCTCTACGTGGGGACGTGTGTTTGGCTCTACCTCAGGATTTAGCTTACTTTCCTCTCTGCGTCGGGACGTGTGTTGGGCTCTACCTCAGGATTTAGATTACTTTCCGCTCTGCGTCGGGACGTGCGTTGGGCTCTACGTCGGGACGTGCGTTGGGCTCTACGTCGGGACGTGCGTTGGGATCTACGTCGGGACGTGCGTTGGGCTCTACGTCGGGACGTGCGTTGGGCTCTACGTCGGGACGTGTGTTGGGCTCTACGTCGGGACGTGTTTTGGGCTCTACGTCGGGACGTGTGTTGGGCTCTACGTCGGGACGTGTGTTGGGCTCTACCTCAGGATTTAGCTTACTTTCCGCTCTGCGTCGGGACGTGTGTTGGGCTCTACCTCAGGATTTAGCTTACTTTCCGCTCTGCGTCGGGACGTGTGTTGGGCTCTACGTCGGGACGAGTGTTGGGCTCTGCGTCGGAAAGTGTGTTGGGCTCTACGTCGGGACGTGTGTTGGGCTCTACGTCAGGATTTAGCTTACTTTCAGATCTACGTCGGGACGTGTGTTGGGCTCTACGTCGGGACGTGTGTTGGGCTCTACGTCGGGACGAGTGTTGGGCTCTACGTCGGGATTTAGCTTACTTCTAGCTCTACGTCGGGACGTAGCTTACTGCCAGCTCTACGTCGGGACGTGTGTTGGACTCTACGTCGGGACGTGTGTTGGACTCTACGTCGGGACGTGTGTTGGACTCTACGTCGGGACGTGTGTTGGACTCTACCTCAGGATTTAGCTTACTTTCAGCTCTACGTCGGGACGTGTGTTGGGCTCTACGTCGGGATGTAGCTTACTTCCAGCTCTACGTCGGGACGTGTGTTGGGCTCTACGTCGGGATTTAGCTTACTTACAGCTCTACGTCGGGACGTGTGTTGGGCTCTACGTCGGGACGTGTGTTGGACTCTACCTCAGGATTTAGCTTACTTTCACCTCTACATGGGGACGTGTGTTTGGCTCTACCTCAGGATTTAGCTTACTTTCCGCTCTGCGTCGGGACGTGTGTTGGACTCTACCTCAGGATTTAGCTTACATTCAGCTCTACGTCGGGACGTGTGTTGGGCTCTACGTCGGGACGTGTGTTGGGCTCTACGTTGGGACGTGTGTTGGGCTCTACGTCGGGATTTAGCTTACTTCCAGCTCTACGTTGGGACGTGTGTTGGACTCTCCGTCGGGACGTGTGTTGGAGTCTACGTCGGGACGTGTGTTGGACTCTACGTCGGGACGTGTGTTAGGCTCTACATCAGGATTTAGCTTACTTTCAGGTCTACGTCGGGACGTGTGTTGGGCTCTATCTCAGGATTTAGCTTACTTTCAGCTCTACATGGGGACGTGTGTTGGGCTCTACCTCAGGATTTAGCTTACTTTACGCTCTGCGTCGGGACGTATGTTGGGCTGTACCTCGGGATTTAGCTTACTTTACGCTCTGCGTCGGGACGTGTATTGGGCTCTACCTCAGGATTTAGCTTACTTTCAGCTCTACGTCGGGACGTGTGTTGGGCTCTGCATCGGGACGTGTGTTGGGCTCTACATCAGTATTTAGCTTACTTTCAGCTCTACGTCGGAACGTGTGTTGGGCTCTACGTCGGGACGTGTGTTGGGCTCTGAGTCGGGACGTGTTTTGGACTCTACGTCGGGACGTGTGTTGGGCTCTACGTCGGGACATGTGTTGGGCTCTATGTCGGGACGTGTGTTGGGCTCTACCTCAGGATTTAGCTTACTTTCAGCTCTACGTGGGGACGTGTGTTGGGCTCTACCTCAGGATTTAGCTTACTTTCCGCTCTGCGTCGGGACGTTTGTTGGGCTCTACCTCAGGATTTAGCTTACTTTCCGTTCTGCGTCGGGAAGTTTGTTGGGCTCTACCTCAGGATTTAGCTTACTTTCAGCTCTACGTGGGGACGTGTGTTGGGCTCTACCTCAGGATTTAGCTTACTTTCCGCTCTGCGTCGGGACGTGTGTTGGGCTCTACGTACGGACGTGTGTTGGGCTCTACGTCGGGACGTGTGTTGGGCTCTACCTCAGGATTTAGCTTACTTCAGCTCTACGTGGGGACGTGTGTTGGGCGCTACCTCAGGATTTAGCTTACTTTCAGCTCTACGTGGGGACGTGTGTTGGGCTCTACCTCAGGATTTAGCTTAATTTCCGCTCTGCGTCGGGACGTTTGTTGTGCTCTACCTCAGGATTTAGCTTACTTTCCGCTCTGCGTCGGGACGTGTGTTGGGCTCTACCTCAGGATTTAGCTTACATTCAGCTCTACGTCGGGACGTGTGTTGGGCTCTACGTCGGGACGTGTGTTGGGCTCTACGTCGGGACGTGTGTTGGGCTCTACATCGGGATTTAGCTTACTTCCAGCTCTACGTCGGGATTTAGCTTACTTCCAGCTCTACGTCGGGATTTAGCTTACTTCCAGCTCTACGTCGGGACGTGTGTTGGGCTCTACGTCGGGACGTGTGTTGGGCTCTACGTCGGGACGTGTGTTGGGCTCTACATCAGGATTTAGCTTACTTTCAGGTCTACGTCGGGACGTGTGTTGGGCTCTACCTCAGGATTTAGCTTACTTTCAGCTCTACATGGGGACGTGTGTTGGGCTCTACCTCAGGATTTAGCTTACTTTACGCTCTGCGTCGGGACGTATGTTGGGCTGTACCTCGGGATTTAGCTTACTTTACGCTCTGCGTCGGGACGTGTATTGGGCTCTACCTCAGCATTTAGCTTACTTTCAGCTCTACGTTGGTACGTGTGTTGGGCTCTGCATCGGGACGTGTGTTGGGCTCTACATCAGTATTTAGCTTACTTTCAGCTCTACGTCGGAACGTGTGTTGGGCTCTACGTCGGGACATGTGTTGGGCTCTGAGTCGGGACGTGTTTTGGACTCTACGTCGGGACGTGTGTTGGGCTCTACGTCGGGACATGTGTTGGGCTCTATGTCGGGACGTGTGTTGGGCTCTACCTCAGGATTTAGCTTACTTTCAGCTCTACGTGGGGACGTGTGTTGGGCTCTACCTCAGGATTTAGCTTACTTTCCGCTCTGCGTCGGGACGTTTGTTGGGCTCTACCTCAGGATTTAGCTTACTTTCCATTCTGCGTCGGGACGTTTGTTGGGCTCTACCTCAGGATTTAGCTTACTTTCAGCTCTACGTGGGGACGTGTGTTGGGCTCTACCTCAGGATTTAGCTTACTTTCCGCTCTGCGTCGGGACGTGTGTTGGGCTCTACGTCGGGACGTGTGTTGGGCTCTACGTCGGGACGTGTGTTGGGCTCTACCTCAGGATTTAGCTTACTTTCAGCTCTACGTGGGGACGTGTGTTGGGCGCTACCTCAGGATTTAGCTTACTTTCAGCTCTACGTGGGGACGTGTGTTGGGCTCTACCTCAGGATTTAGCTTAATTTCCGCTCTGCGTCGGGACGTTTGTTGTGCTCTACCTCAGGATTTAGCTTACTTTCCGCTCTGCGTCGGGACGTGTGTTGGGCTCTACCTCAGGATTTAGCTTACATTCAGCTCTACGTCGGGACGTGTGTTGGGCTCTACGTCGGGACGTGTGTTGGGCTCTACGTCGGGACGTGTGTTGGGCTCTACGTCGGGATTTAGCTTACTTCCAGCTCTACGTCGGGATTTAGGTTACTTCCAGCTCTACGTCGGGACGTGTGTTGGACTCTACGTCGGGACGTGTGTTGGACTCTACGTCGGGACGTGTGTTGGACTCTACGTCGGGACGTTTGTTGGGCTCTACGTCGGGACGTGTGTTGGGCTCTACGTCGGGATGTGTGTTGGACTCTACGTCGGGACGTGTGTTGGACTCTACGTCGGGACGTGTGTTGGACTCTACGTCGGGACGTGTGTTGGACTCTACATCAGTATTTAGCTTACTTTCAGGTCTACGTCGGGACGTGTGTTGGGCTCTACCTCAGGATTTAGCTTACTTTCAGCTCTACGTGGGGACGTGTGTTGGGCTCTACCTCAGGATTTAGCTTACTTTCCGCTCTGCGTCGGGACGTGTGTTGGACTCTACCTCAGGATTTAGCTTACATTCAGCTCTACGTCGGGACGTGTGTTGGGCTCTACGTCGGGATTTAGCTTACTTCCAGCTCTACGTCGGGACGTGTGTTGGACTCTACGTCGGGACGTGTGTTGCAGTCTACGTCGGGACGTGTGTTGGACTCTACGTCGGGACGTGTGTTAGGCTCTACATCAGGATTTAGCTTACTATCAGGTCTACGTCGGGACGTGTGTTGGGCTCTACGTCGGGTCGTGTGTTGGGCTCTACCTCAGGATTTAGCTTACTTTCAGCTCTACATGGGGACGTGTGTTGGGCTCTACCTCAGGATTTAGCTTACTTTACGCTCTGCGTCGGGACGTAAGTTGGGCTCTACCTCAGGATTTAGCTTACTTTACGCTCTGTGTCGGGACGTATGTTGGGCTGTACCTCGGGATTTAGCTTACTTTACGCTCTGCGTCGGGGCGTGTGTTGGGCTCTACCTCAGGATTTAGCTTACTTTCAGCTCTACATCGGGACGTGTGTTGGGCTCTATATCAGTATTTAGCTTACTTTCAGCTCTACGTCGGAACGTGTGTTGGGCTCTACGTCGGGACGTGTGTTGGGCTCTGAGTCGGGACGTGTTTTGGACTCTACGTCAGGACGTGTGTTGGGCTCTACGTCGGGACGTGTGTTGGGCTCTACGTCGGGACGTGTGTTGGGCTCTACCTCAGGATTTAGCTTACTTTAGGCTCTACATGGGGACGTGTTTTGGGCTCTACCTCAGGATTTAGCTTACTTTCCGCTCTGCGTCGGGACGTGTGTTGGGCTCTACGTCGGGACGTGTGTTGGGCTCTACGTCGGGACGTGTGTTGGAGTCTACGTCGGGGCGTGTGTTGGACTCTACGTCGGGACGTGTGTTAGGCTCTACATCGGGATTTAGCTTACTTTCAGGTCTACGTCGGGACGTGTGTTGGGCTCTACGTCGGGACGTGTGTTGGGCTCTACCTCAGGATTTAGCTTACTTTCAGCTCTACATGGGGACGTGTGTTGGGCTCTACCTCAGGATTTAGCTTACTTTACACTCTGCGTCGGGACGTATGTTGGGCTGTACCTCGGGATTTAGCTTACTTTACGCTCTGCGTAGGGACGTGTGTTGGGCTCTACCTCAGGATTTAGCTTACTTTCAGCTCTACGTCGGGACGTGTGTTGGGCTCTGCATCAGGACGTGTGTTGGGCTCTACATCAGTATTTAGCTTACTTTCAGCTCTACGTCGGAATGTGTGTTGGGTTCTACGTCTGTATTTGTGTTGGGCTCTGAGTCGGGACGTGTGTTTGGCTCTACGTCGGGACGTGTGTTGGGCTCTACGTCGGGACGTGTGTTGGGCTCTACCTCAGGATTTAGCTTACTTTCAGCTCTACATGGGGACGTGTGTTGGGCTCTACCTCAGGATTTAGCTTACTTTACGCTCTGCGTCGGGACGTATGTTGGGCTCTACCTCAGGATTTAGCTTACTTTACGCTCTGTGTCGGGACGTATGTTGGGCTGTACCTCGGGATTTAGCTTACTTTACGCTCTGCGTCGGGGCGTGTGTTGGGCTCTACCTCAGGATTTAGCTTACTTTCAGCTCTACATCGGGACGTGTGTTGGGCTCTGCATCGGGACGTGTGTTGGGCTCTATATCAGTATTTAGCTTACTTTCAGCTCTACGTCGGAACGTGTGTTGGGCTCTACGTCGGGACGTGTGTTGGGCTCTGAGTCGGGACGTGTTTTGGACTCTACGTCAGGACGTGTGTTGGGCTCTACGTCGGGACGTGTGTTGGGCTCTACGTCGGGACGTGTGTTGGGCTCTACCTCAGGATTTAGCTTACTTTCAGCTCTACATGGGGACGTGTTTTGGGCTCTACCTCAGGATTTAGCTTACTTTCCGCTCTGCGTCGGGACGTGTGTTGGGCTCTACGTCGGGACGTGTGTTGGGCTCTACGTCGGGACGTGTGTTGGAGTCTACGTCGGGGCGTGTGTTGGACTCTACGTCGGGACGTGTGTTAGGCTCTACATCGGGATTTAGCTTACTTTCAGGTCTACGTCGGGACGTGTGTTGGGCTCTACGTCGGGACGTGTGTTGGGCTCTACCTCAGGATTTAGCTTACTTTCAGCTCTACATGGGGACGTGTGTTGGGCTCTACCTCAGGATTTAGCTTACTTTACACTCTGCGTCGGGACGTATGTTGGGCTGTACCTCGGGATTTAGCTTACTTTACGCTCTGCGTAGGGACGTGTGTTGGGCTCTACCTCAGGATTTAGCTTACTTTCAGCTCTACGTCGGGACGTGTGTTGGGCTCTGCATCAGGACGTGTGTTGGGCTCTACATCAGTATTTAGCTTACTTTCAGCTCTACGTCGGAACGTGTGTTGGGTTCTACGTCTGTATTTGTGTTGGGCTCTGAGTCGGGACGTGTGTTTGGCTCTACGTCGGGACGTGTGTTGGGCTCTACGTCGGGACGTGTGTTGGGCTCTACCTCAGGATTTAGCTTACTTTCAGCTCTACGTGGGGACGTGTGTTGGGCTCTACCTCAGCATTTAGCTTACTTTCCGCTCTGCGTCGGGACGTTTGTTGGGCTCTACCTCAGGATTTAGCTTACTTTCCGCTCTGCGTCGGGACGTTTGTTGGGCTCTACCTCAGGATTTAGCTTACTTTCAGCTCTACGTGGGGACGTGTTTTGGGCTCTACGTCAGGATTTAGCTTACTTTCCGCTCTGCGTCGGGACGTGTGTTGGGCTCTACGTCGGGACGTGTGTTGGGCTCTACGTCGGGACGTGTGTTGGGCTCTGAGTCGGGACGTGTTTTGGACTCTACGTCGGGACGTGTGTTGGGCTCTACGTCGGGACATGTGTTGGGCTCTACGTCGGGACGTGTGTTGGGCTCTACGTCGGGACGTGTGTTGGGCTCTACGTGGGGACGTGTGTTGGGCTCTATCTCAGGATTTAGCTTACTTTCAGCTCTACGTCGGGACGTGTGTTGGGCTCTACGTCGGGATGTAGCTTACTTCCAGCTCTACGTCGGGACGTGTTTTGGGCTCTACGTCGGGATTTAGCTTACTTACAGCTCTACGTCGGGACGTGTGTTGGGCTCTACGTCGGGACGTGTGTTGGACTCTACCTCAGGATTTAGCTTACTTTCACCTCTACGTGGGGACGTGTGTTTGGCTCTACCTCAGGATTTAGCTTACTTTCCGCTCTGCGTCGGGACGTGTGTTGGACTCTACCTCAGGATTTAGCTTACATTCAGCTCTACGTCGGGACGTGTGTTGGGCTCTACGTCGGGACGTGTGTTGGGCTCTACGTTCGGACGTGTGTTGGGCTCTACGTCGGGATTTAGCTTACTTCCAGCTCTACGTCGGGACGTGTGTTGGACTCTACGTCGGGACGTGTGTTGGACTCTACGTCGGGATGTGTGTTGGACTCTACGTCGGGACGTGTGTTGGAGTCTACGTCGGGACGTGTGTTGGACTCTACGTCAGGACGTGTGTTAGGCTCTACATCAGGATTTAGCTTACTTTCAGGTCTACGTCGGGACGTGTGTTGGGCTCTACCTCAGGATTTATCTTACTTTCAGCTCTACATGGGGACGTGTGTTGGGCTCTACCTCAGGATTTAGCTTACTTTACGCTCTGCGTCGGGACGTATGTTGGGCTGTACCTCGGGATTTAGCTTACTTTACGCTCTGCGTCGGGACGTGTATTGGGCTCTACCTCAGGATTTAGCTTACTTTCAGCTCTACGTCGGGACGTGTGTTGGGCTCTGCATCGGGACGTGTGTTGGGCTCTACATCAGTATTTAGCTTACTTTCAGCTCTACGTCGGAACGTGTGTTGGGCTCTACGTCGGGACGTGTGTTGGGCTCTGAGTCGGGACGTGTTTTGGACTCTACGTCGGGACGTGTGTTGGGCTCTACGTCGGGACATGTGTTGGGCTCTATGTCGGGACGTGTGTTGGGCTCTACCTCAGGATTTAGCTTACTTTCCGCTCTGCGTCGGGACGTTTGTTGGGCTCTACCTCAGGATTTAGCTTACTTTCCGTTCTGCGTCGGGACGTTTGTTGGGCTCTACCTCAGGATTTAGCTTACTTTCAGCTCTACGTGGGGACGTGTGTTGGGCTCTACCTCAGGATTTAGCTTACTTTCCGCTCTGCGTCGGGACGTGTGTTGGGCTCTACGTCGGGACGTGTGTTGGGCTCTACGTCGGGACGTGTGTTGGGCTCTACCTCAGGATTTAGCTTACTTTCAGCTCTACGTGGGGACGTGTGTTGGGCGCTACCTCAGGATTTAGCTTACTTTCAGCTCTACGTGGGGACGTGTGTTGGGCTCTACCTCAGGATTTAGCTTAATTTCCGCTCTGCGTCGGGACGTTTGTTGTGCTCTACCTCAGGATTTAGCTTACTTTCCGCTCTGCGTCGGGACGTGTGTTGGGCTCTACCTCAGGATTTAGCTTACATTCAGCTCTACGTCGGGACGTGTGTTGGGCTCTACGTCGGGACGTGTGTTGGGCTCTACGTCGGGATTTAGCTTACTTGCAGCTCTACGTCGGGATTTAGCTTACTTCCAGCTCTACGTCGGGACGTGTGTTGGGCTCTACGTCAGGATTTAGCTTACTTTAGCTCTACGTCGGGACGTGTGTTGGGCTCGACGTCGGGACGTGTGTTGGGCTCGACGTCGGGACGTGTGTTGGGCTCTACGTCGGGACGTGTGTTGGGCTCTACGTCGGGACGTGTGTTGGGCTCTACGTCGGGACGTTTGTTGGGCTCTACATCAGGATTTAGCTTACTTTCAGCTCTACGTCGGGACGTGTGTTCGGCTCTACGTCGGGACATGTGTTGGGCTCTACGTCGGGACGTGTGTTGGGCTCTACCTCAGGATTTAGCTTACTTTCAGCTCTACGTGGGGACGTGTGTTGGGCTCTACCTCAGGATTTAGCTTACTTTCCGCTCTGCGTCGGGACGTGTGTTTCGCTATACCTCAGGTTTTAGCTTACTTTCCGCTCTGCGTCGGGACGTGTGTTCGGCTCTACCTCAGGATTTAGCTTACTTTCCGCTCTGCGTCGGGACGTGTGTTGGGCTCTACCTCAGGATTTAGCTTACTTTCAGCTCTACGTTGGGACGTGTGTTGGGCTCTGCGTTGGGATGTGTGTTGGGCTCTACATCAGGATTTACCTTACTTTCAGCTCTACATCGGAACGTGTGTTGCGCTCTACGTCAGGACGTGTGTTGGGCTCTGCGTCCGGACGTGTGTTGGGCTCTACGTCGGGACGTGTGTTGGGCTCTACGCCGGGACGTGTGTTGGGCTCTACGCCGGGACGTGTGTTGGGCTCTACATCAGGATTTAGCTTACTTTCAGCTCTACGTCGGGACGTGTGTTGGGCTCTATGTCGGGACGTGTGTTGGGCTCTACATCAGGATTTAACTTACTTTCAGCTCTACGTCGGGACGTGTGTTGGGCTCTACGTCGGGACGTGTGTTGGGCTCTACGTCGGGATTTAGCTTACTTTCAGCTCTACGTCGGGACGTGTGTTGGGCTCTACGTCGGGACATGTGTTGGGCTCTACGTCGGGACGTGTGTTGGGCTCTACATCAGGGTTTAGCTTACTTTCAGCTCTACGTCGGGACGTGTGTTGGGCTCTACGTCGGGACGTGTGTTGGGCTCTACGTCGGGACGTGTGTTGGGCTCTACGTCAGGACGTGTGTTGGCCTCTACATCAGGATTTAGCTTACTTTCATCTCTACGTCGGGACGTGTGTTGGGCTCTACGTCGGGACGTGCGTTGGGCTCTACGTCGGGACGTGTGTTGGGCTCTAAGTCGGGATGTGTGTTGGGCTCTACATCAGGATTTAGCTTACTTTCAGCTCTACGTTGGGACGTGAGTTGGGCTCTACGTCGGGACGTGTGTTGGGCTCTACGTCGGGACGTGTGTTGGGCTCTACGTCGGGACGTGTGTTGGGCTCTACGTCGGGACTTGCGTTGCACTCTACATCAGTATTTAGCTTACTTTCAGGTCTACGTCGGGACGTGTGTTGGGCTCTACGTCGGGACGTGTGTTGGGCTCTACCTCAGGATTTAGCTTACTTTCCGCTCTACGTGGGGACCTGTGTTGGGCTCTTCCTCAGGATTTAGCTTACTTTCCTCTCTGCGTCGGGACGTGTGTTTCGCTGTACCTCAGGATTTAGCTTACTTTCCGCTCTGCGTCGGGACGTGTGTTGGGCTCTACCTCAGGATTTAGCTTACTTTCCGCTCTGCGTAGGGACATGTGTTGGGTTCTACCTCAGGATTTAGCTTACTTTCAGCTCTGCGTCGGGACGTGTGTTGGGCTCTACATCAGGATTTAGCTTACTTTCAGCTCTACATCGGAACGTGTGTTGGGCTCTACGTCGGGACGTGTGTTGGGCTCTGCGTCGGGACGTGTGCTGGGCTCTACGTCGGGACGTGTGTTGGGCTCTACGTCGGGACGTGTGTTGGGCTCTACGTCGGGACGTGTGTTGGGCTCTACGTCGGGACGTGTGTTGGGCTCTACGTCAGGATTTAGCTTACTTTAAGCTCTACGTCGGGACTAGTGTTGGGCTCTACGTCGGGACGTGTGTTGGGCTCTACGTCGGGACGTGTGTTGGGCTCGACGTCGGGACGTGTGTTGGCTCTACGTCGGGACGTGTGTTGGGCTCTACGTCGGGACGTTTGTTGGTCTGTACGTCGGGACGTCTGTTGGGCTCTACATCAGGATTTAGCTTACTTTCAGCTCTACGTCGGGACGTGTGTTGGGCTCTACGTCGGGACGTGTGTTGGGCTCTACGTCGGGACGTGTGTTGCGCTCTACGTCAGGATTTAGCTTACTTTAAGGTCTACGTCGGGACGCGTGTTGGGCTCTACGTCAGGATTTAGCTTACTTTAAGCTCTACGTCGGGACGTGTGTTGGGCTCGACGTCGGGACGTGTGTTGGGCTCTACGTCGGGACGTGTGTTGGGCTCGACGTCGGGACGTGTGTTGGGCTATACGTCGGGACGTGTGTTGGACTCTACGTCGGGACGTGTGTTGGGCTCTACATCAGGATTTAGCTTACTTTCAGCTCTACGTCGGGACGTGTGTTGGGCTCTACGTCGGGATGTGTGTTGAGCTCTACGTCGGGACGTGTCTTGGACTCTACCTCAGGATTTATGTTACTTTCTGCTCTACGTGGGGACGTGTGTTGGGTTCTACCTCAGGATTTAGCTTACTTTCCCCTCTGCGTCGGGACGTGTGTTGGGCTCTATTTCAGGATTTAGCTTACATTCAGCTCTAAGTCGGGACGTGTGTTGGGCTCTAAGTCGGGACGTGTGTTGGGCTCTACGTCGGGACGTGTGTTGGGCTCTACGTCGGGATTTAACTTACTTCCAGGTCTACGTCGGGACGTGTGTTGGACTCTACGTCGGGACGTGTGTTGGACTCTACGTGGGGACGTGTGTTTTGCTCTACCTCAGGATTTAGCTTACTTTCCGCTCTGCGTCGGGACGTGTGTTGGGCTCTACCTCAGGATTTTACTTACTTTCCGCTCTGCGTCGGGACGTGTGTTGGGCTCTACCTCAGGATTTAGCTTACTTTCCAGTCTGCGTCGGGACGTGTGTTGGGCTCTACCTCAGGATTTAGCTTACTTTCCGCTCTGCGTCGGGACGTGTGTTGGGCTCTACCTCAGGATTTAACTTACTTTCTGCTCTGCGTCGGGACGTGTGTTGGGCTCTACCTCAGGATTTAGCTTACTTTCCGGTCTGCGTCGGGACGTGTGTTGGGCTCTACCTCAGGATTTAGCTTACTTTCAGCTCTGCGTCGGGACGTGTCTTGGGCTCTACGTCGGGACGTGTGTTTGACTCTGCGTTGGGATTTAGCTTACTTTCATCTCTACATCGGAACGTGTGTTGGGCTCTACGTCGGGACGTGTGTTGGGCTCTGCGTCGGGACGTGTGTTAGGCTCTACATCAGGATTTAGTTTACTTTCAGGTCTATGTCGGGACGCGTGTTGGGCTCTACATCGGGACGTTTGTTGGGCTCTACGTGGGGACGTGTGTTGGGCTCTACATCAGGATTTAGCTTACTTTCAGCTCTACGTCGGGACGTGTGTTGGGCTCTACGTCGGGATGTCTGTTGGGCTCTACGTCGGGACGTGTGTTGGGCTCTACCTCAGGATTTAGCTTACTTTCAGCTCTACGTGGGGACGTGTGTTGGGCTCTACCTCAGAATTTAGCTTACTTTCCGCTCTGCGTCAGGACGTGTGTTGGGCTCTATTTCAGGATTTAGCTTACATTCAGCTCTACGTCGGGACGTGTGTTGGGCTCTGCGTCGGGACGTGTGTTGGGCTCTACGTCGGGACGTGTGTTGGGCTCTACGTCGGGATTTAACTTACTTCCAGGTCTACGTCGGGACGTGTGTTGGACTCTACGTCGGGACGTGTGTTGGACTCTACGTCGGGACGTGTGTTAGGCTCTACCTCAGGATTTAGCTTACGTTCAGCTCTACGTGGGGACGTGTGTTGGGCTCTACCTCAGGATTTAGCTTACTTTCCGCTCTGCGTCGGGACGTGTGTTGGGCTCTACCTCAGGATTTAGCTTACTTTCAGCTCTACGTAGGGTCGTGTGTTGGGCTCTACGTCGGGACGTGTGTTGGGCTCTACATCAGGATTTAGCTTACTTTCAGCTCTACGTGGGGACGTGTGTTGGACTCTACGTCGGGACGTGTGTTGGAATCTACGTCGGGACGTGTGTTGGACCCTACATCAGGATTTAGCTTACTTTCAGGTCTGCGTCGGGACGTGTGTTGGGCTCTACGTGGGGACGTGTGTTGGGCTCTACCTCAGCATTTAGCTTACATTCCGCTCTGCGTCGCGACGTGTGTTTCGCTGTACCTCAGGATTTAGCTGACTTTCCGCTCTGCGTCGTGACGTGTGTTGGGCTCTATCTCAGGATTTAGCTTACTTTCAGCTCTACGTCGGGACGTGTGTTGGCCTCTGCGTCGGGACGTGTGTTGGGCTCTACATCAGGATTTAGCTTACTTTCAGCTCTACGTCGGGACCTGTGTTGGGCTCTGCGTTGGGAAGTGTGTTGGGCTCTGCGTCGGGACGTGTGTTGGGCTCTACTTTGGGACGTGTGTTGGGCTCTGCGTCGGGACGTGTGTTGGGCTCTGCGTCGGGACGTGTGTTGGGCTCTACGTCGGGACGTGTGTTGGGCTCTACGTCGGGACGTGTGTTGGGCTCTACATCAGGATTTAGCTTACTTTCAGCTCTACGTCGGGACGTGTGTTGGGCTCTACGTCGGGACATGTGTTGGGCTCTACGTCGGGACGTGCGTTGGGCTCTACGTCGGGACGTGTGTTGGGCTCTACATCAGGATTTAGCTTAATTTCAGCTCTACGTCGGGACATGCGTTGGGCTCTACGTTGGGACGTGCGTTGGGCTCTACGTCGGGACGTGTGTTGGAATCTACGTCGGGACGTGTGTTGGGCTCTACATCAGGATTTAGCTTACTTTCAGCTCTACGTCGGGACGTGTGTTGGGCTCTACGTCGGGACATGCGTTGGGCTCTACGTCGGGACGTGCGTTGGGCTCTACGTTGGGACGTGCGTTGGGCTCTACGTCAGGACGTGCGTTGGGCTCTACGTCGGGACGTGTGTTGGGCTCTACATCAGGATTTAGCTTACTTTCAGCTCTACGTCGGGACGTGTGTTGGGCTCTACGTCGGGACATGTGTTGGGCTCTACGTCGGGACGTGCGTTGGGCTCTACGTCGGGACGTGTGTTGGACTCTACATCAGGATTTAGTTTACTTTCAGGTCTACGTCGGGACGTGTGTTGGGCTCTACGTGGGGACTTGTGTTGGGCTCTACCTCAGGATTTAGCTTACTTTCCGCTCTGCGTCGGGACGTGTGTTGGGCTCTACCTCAGGATTTAGCTTACTTTCAGCTCTGCGTCGGTACGTGTGTTGGGCTCTACGTCGGGACGTGTGTTGGGCTCTGCGTCGGGACGTGTGTTGGGCTCTACGTCGGGATTTAGCTTACTTTCATCTCTACATCGGAACGTGTGTTGGGCTCTACGTCGGGACGTGTGTTGGGCTCTACGTGGGGACGTGTGTTTTGCTCTACCTCAGGATTTAGCTTACTTTCCGCTCTGCGTCGGGACGTGTGTTGGGCTCTACCTCAGGATTTTACTTACTTTCCGCTCTGCGTCGGGACGTGTGTTGGGCTCTACCTCAGGATTTAGCTTACTTTCCGCTCTGCGTCGGGACGTGTGTTGGGCTCTACCTCAGGATTTAACTTACTTTCCGCTCTGCGTCGGGACGTGTGTTGGGCTCTACCTCAGGATTTAGCTTACTTTCCGGTCTGCGTCGGGACGTGTGTTGGGCTCTACCTCAGGATTTAGCTTACTTTCAGCTCTGCGTCGGGACGTGTGTTGGGCTCTACGTCGGGACGTGTGTTTGGCTCTGCGTCGGGATTTAGCTTACTTTCATCTCTACATCGGAACGTGTGTTGGGCTCTACGTCGGGACGTGTGTTGGGCTCTACGTCGGGATTTAGCTTACTTCTAGCTCTACGTCGGGACGTAGCTTACTTCCAGCTCTACGTCGGGACGTGTGTTGGACTCTACGTCGGGACGTGTGTTGGACTCTACGTCGGGACGTGTGTTGGACTCTACCTCAGGATTTAGCTTACTTTCACATCTACGTGGGGACGTGTGTTGGGCTCTACCTCAGGATTTAGCTTACTTCCAGCTCTACGTCGGGACGTGTGTTGGGCTCTACGTCGGGACGTGTGTTGGGCTCTACGTCGGGACGTGTGTTGGGCTCTACGTCGGGACGTGTGTTGGGCTCTACCTTAGGATTTAGCTTACTTTCAGCTCTACGTCGGGACGTGTGTTGGACTCTACCTCAGGATTTAGCTTACATTCAGCTCTACGTCGGGACGTGTGTTGGGCTCTACGTCGGGACGTGTGTTGGGCTCTACGTCGGGACGTGTGTCGGGCTCTATGTCGGGATTTAGCTTACTTCCAGCTCTACATTGGGACATGTGTTGGACTCTACGTCGGGACGTGTGTTGGAGTCTACGTCGGGACGTGTGTTGGGCTCTACGTCGGGACGTGTGTTGGGCTCTACGTCGGGACGTGTGTTGGGCTCTACCTCAGGATTTAGCTTACTTTCAGGTCTACGTCGGGACGTGTGTTGGGCTCTACGTCGGGACGTGTGTTGGGCTCTACCTCAGGATTTAGCTTACTTTCAGCTCTACGTGGGGACGTGTGTTGGGCTCTACCTCAGGATTTAGCTTACTTTCCGCTCTGCGTCGGGACGTGTGTTGGGCTCTACCTCAGGATTTAGCTTACTTTCAGCTCTACGTCGGGACGTGTGTTGGGCTCTGCGTCGGGACGTGTGTTGGGCTCTACATCAGGATTTAGCTTACTTTCAGCTCTACGTCGGGACGTGTGTTGGGCTCTGCGTCGGGACGTGTGTTGGGCTCTGCGTCGGGACGTGTGTTGGGCTCTACGTCGGGACGTGTGTTGGCCTCTACATCAGGATTTAGCTTACTTTCAGCTCTACGTCGGGACGTGTGTTGGGCTCTACGTCGGGACATGTGTTGGGCTCTACGTCGGGACGTGCGTTGGGCTCTACGTCGGGACGTGCGTTGGGCTCTACGTCGGGACGTGCGTGGGCTCTACGTCGGGACGTGCGTTGGGCTCTACGTCGGGACGTGTGTTGGGCTCTACGTCAGGATTTAGCTTACTTTCAGCTCTACGTCGGGACGTGCGTTGGGCTCTACGTCGGGACGTGCGTTGGGCTCTACGTCGGGACGTGCGTTGGGCTCTACGTCGGGACGTGCGTTGGGGCTCTACGTGGGGACGTGCGTTGGGCTCTACGTCGGGACGTGCGTTGGGCTCTACGTCGGGACGTGCGTTGGGCTCTACGTCGGGACGTGCGTTGGTCTCTACGTCGGGACGTGCGTTGGTCTCTACGTCGGGACGTGCGTTGGGCTCTACGTCGGGACGTGCGTTGGTCTTTACGTCGGGACGTGCGTTGGGCTCTACGTCAGGATTAATCTTACTTTCAGCTCTACGTCGGGACGTGTGTTGGGCTCTACGTCGGGACGTGTGTTGGGCTCTACGTCGGGACGTGTGTTGGGCTCTATGTCGGGATTTAGCTTACTTCCAGCTCTACGTCGGGACATGTGTTGGACTCTACGTCGGGACGTGTGTTGGAGTCTACGTCGGGACATGTGTTGGACTCTACGTCGGGACGTGTGTTGGGCTCTACGTCGGGACGTGTGTTGGGCTCTACCTCAGGATTTAGCTTACTTTCAGCTCTACATGGGGACGTGTGTTGGGCTCTACCTTAGGATTTAGCTTACTTTACGCTCTGCGTCGGGACGTATGTTGGGCTGTAACTCAGGATTTAGCTTACTTTACGCTCTGCGTCGAGACGTGTGTTGGGCTCTACCTCAGGATTTAGCTTACTTTCAGCTCTACGTCGGGACGTGTGTTGGGCTCTGCGTCGGGACGTGTGTTGGGCTCTGCGTCGGGACGTGTGTTGGGCTCTACATCAGTATTTATCTTACTTTCAGCTCTACGTCGGAACGTGTGTTCGGCTCTACGTCGGGACGTGTGTTGGGCTCTGAGTCGGGACGTGTTTTGGACTCTACGTCGGGACGTGTGTTGGGTTCTACGTCAGGACGTGTGTTGGCCTCTACGTGGGGACGTGTGTTGGGCTCTACCTCAGGATTTAGCTTACTTTCCGCTCTGCGTCGGGACGTTTGTTGGGCTCTACCTCAGGATTTAGCTTACTTTCCGCTCTGCGTCGGGACGTGTGTTGGACTCTACCTCAGGATTTAGCTTACATTCAGCTCTACGTCGGGACGTGTGTTGGGCTCTACGTCGGGACGTGTGTTGGGCTCTACGTCGGGACGTGTTTTGGGCTCTACGTCGGGACGTGTGTTGGGCTCTACGTCGGGACGTGTGTTGGGCTCTACTTCGGGATTTAGCTTACTTCCAGCTCTACGTCGGGACGTGTGTTGGACTCTACGTCGGGACGTGTGTTGGACTCTACGTCGGGACGTGTGTTGGACTCTACGTCGGGACGTGTGTTGGACTCTACATCAGTATTTAGCTTACTTTCAGGTCTACGTCGGGACGTGTGTTGGGCTCTACGTCGGGACGTGTGTTGGGCTCTACCTCAGGATTTAGCTTACTTTCAGCTCTACGTCGGGACGTGTGTTGGGCTCTGCGTCGGGACGTGTGTTGGGCTCTACGTCGGGATTTAACTTACTTCCAGCTCTACGTCGGGACGTGTGTTGGACTCTACGTTGGGACGTGTGTTGGACTCTACGTCGGGACGTGTGTTGGACTCTACATCAGTATTTAGCTTACTTTCAGGTCTACGTCGGGACGTGTGTTGGGCTCTACGTCGGGACGTGTGTTGGGCTCTACCTCAGGATTTAGCTTACTTTCAGCTCTACGTGGGGACGTGTGTTGGGCTCTACCTCAGGATTTAGCTTACTTTCCGCTCTGCGTCGGGACGTGTGTTGGGCTCTACCTCAGGATTTAGCTTACTTTCAGCTCTACGTCGGGACGTGTGTTGGGCTCTGTGTCGGGACGTGTGTTGGGCTCTACATCAGGATTTAGCTTACATTCAGCTCTACGTCGGGACGTGTGTTGGGCTCTACGTCGGGACGTGTGTTGGGCTCTACGTCGGGACGTGTGTCGGCCTCTACATCAGGATTTAGCTTACTTTCAGCTCTACGTCGGGACGTGTGTTGGGCTCTACGTCGGGACATGTGTTGGGCTCTACGTCGGGACGTGCGTTGACCTCTACGTCGGGACGTGCGTTGGGCTCTACGTCGGGACGTGCGTGGGCTCTACGTCGGGACGTGCGTTGGGCTCTACGTCGGGACGTGTGTTGGGCTCTACGTCAGGATTTAGCTTACTTTCAGCTCTACGTCGGGACGTGCGTTGGGCTCTACGTCGGGACGTGTGTTGGGCTCTACGTTGGGACGTGCGTTGGGCTTTACGTCGGGACGTGCGTTGGGGCTCTACGTGGGGACCTGCGTTGGGCTCTACGTCGGGACGTGCGTTGGGCTCTACGTCGGGACGTGCGTTGGGCTCTACGTCTGGACGTGCGTTGGGCTCTACGTCGGGATGTGCGTTGGGCTCTACGTTGGGACGTGCGTTGGGCTCTACGTTGGGACGTGCATTGGGCTCTACGTCGGGACGTGCGTTGGTCTCTACGTCGGGACGTGCGTTGGGCTCTACGTCGGGACGTGCGTTGGTCTCTACTTCGGGACGTGCGTTGGGCTCTACGTCAGGATTAATCTTACTTTCAGCTCTACGTCGGGACGTGTGTTGGGCTCTGAGTCGGGACGTGTTTTCGACTCTACGTCGGGACGTGTGTTGGGCTCTGTGTCGGGACGTGTGTTGGGCTCTACGTCGGGACGTGCGTTGGGCTCTACGTCAGGATTAATCTTACTTTCAGGTCTACGTCGGGACGTGTGTTGGGCTCTATGTCGGGACGTGTGTTGGGCTCTACGTCGGGACGTGTGTTGGGCTCTACGTCGGGACGTGTGTTGGGCTCTATGTCGGGATTTAGCTTACTTCCAGCTCTACGTCGGGACATGTGTTGGACTCTACGTCGGGACGTGTGTTGGAGTCTACGTCGGGACATGTGTTGGACTCTACGTCGGGACGTGTGTTGGGCTCTACGTCGGGACGTGTGTTGGGCTCTACGTCAGGATTTAGCTTACTTTCAGCTCTACATGGGGACGTGTGTTGGGCTCTACCTTAGGATTTAGCTTACTTTACGCTCTGCGTCGGGACGTATGTTGGGCTGTAACTCAGGATTTAGCTTACTTTACGCTCTGCGTCGAGACGTGTGTTGGGCTCTACCTCAGGATTTAGCTTACTTTCAGCTCTACGTCGGGACGTGTGTTGGGCTCTGCGTCGGGACGTGTGTTGGGCTCTGCGTCGGGACGTGTGTTGGGCTCTACATCAGTATTTATCTTACTTTCAGCTCTACGTCGGAACGTGTGTTGGGCTCTACGTCGGGACGTGTGTTGGGCTCTGAGTCGGGACGTGTTTTGGACTCTACGTCGGGACGTCTGTTGGGTTCTACGTCGGGACGTGTGTTGGCCTCTACGTCGGGACGTGTGTTAGGCTCTACCTCAGGATTTAGCTTACTTTCAGCTCTACGTGGGGACGTGTGTTGGGCTCTACCTCAGGATTTAGCTAACTTTCATCTCTACGTGGGGACGTGTGTTGGGCTCTACCTCAGGATTTAGCTTACTTTCCGCTCTGCGTCAGGACGTTTGTTGGGCTCTACCTCAGGATTTAGCTTACTTTCCGCTCTGCGTCGGGACGTGTGTTGGGCTCTACCTCAGGATTTAGCTTACATTCAGCTCTACGTCAGGACGTGTGTTGGGCTCTACGTCGGGACGTGTGTTAGGCTCTACGTCGGGACGTGTTTTGGGCTCTACGTCGGGACGTGTGTTGGGCTCTACGTCGGGACGTGTGTTGGGCTCTACTTCGGGATTTAGCTTACTTCCAGCTCTACGTCGGGACGTGTGTTGGACTCTACGTCGGGACGTGTGTTGGACTCTACTTCGGGACGTGTGTTGGACTCTACGTCGGGACGTGTGTTGGACTCTACATCAGTATTTAGCTTACTTTCAGGTCTACGTCGGGACGTGTGTTGGGGTCTACGTCGGGACGTGTGTTGGGCTCTACCTCAGGATTTAGCTTACTTTCAGCTCTACGTGGGGACGTGTGTTGGGCTCTACCTCAGGATTTAGCTTACTTTCCGCTATGCGTCGGGACGTGTGTTCGGCTCTACCTCAGGATTTAGCTTACTTTCCGCTCTGCGTCGGGACGTGTGTTGGGCACTTCCTCAGGATTTAGCTTACTTTCAGCTCTACGTTGGGACGTGTGTTGGGCTCTGCGTTGGGATGTGTGTTGGGCTGTACATCAGGATTTAGCTTACTTTCAGCTCTACATCGGAACGTGTGTTGCGCTCTACGTCGGGACGTGTGTTGGGCTCTGCGTCCGGACGTGTGTTGGGCTCTACGTCGGGACGTGTGTTGGGCTCTACGTCGGGACGTGTGTTGGGCTCTACATCAGGATTTAACTTACTTTCAGCTCTATGTCGGGACGTGTGTTGGGCTCTACGTCGGGACGTGTGTTGGGCTCTACGTCGGGACGTCTGTTGGGCTCTACATCGGGATTTAGCTTACTTTCAGCTCTACGTCGGGACGTGTGTTGGACTCTGCGTCGGGACCTGTGTTGGGCTCTACGTCGGGACGTGTGTTGGGCACTTCCTCAGGATTTAGCTTACTTTCAGCTCTACGTTGGGACGTGTGTTGGGCTCTGCGTTGGGATGTGTGTTGGGCTGTACATCAGGATTTAGCTTACTTTCAGCTCTACATCGGAACGTGTGTTGCGCTCTACGTCGGGACGTGTGTTGGGCTCTGCGTCGGGACGTGTGTTGGGCTCTGCGTCCGGACGTGTGTTGGGCTCTACGTCGGGACGTGTGTTGGGCTCTACGTCGGGACGTGTGTTGGGCTCTACGTCGGGACGTGTGTTGGGCTCTACATCAGTATTTAGCTTACTTTCAGCTCTATGTCGGGACGTGTGTTGGGCTCTACGTCGGGACGTGTGTTGGGCTCTACGTCGGGACGTCTGTTGGGCTCTACATCGGGATTTAGCTTACTTTCAGCTCTACGTCGGGACGTGTGTTGGACTCTGCGTCGGGACCTGTGTTGGGCTCTACGTCGGGACGTGTGTTGGGCTCTACATCAGGATTTAGCTTACTTTCAGTTCTACGTCGGGACGTGTGTTGGGCTCTACGTCGGGACGTGTGTTGAGCTCTACGTCGGGACGTGTGTTGGGCTCTACGTCGGGACGTGTGTTGGGCTCTACGTCGGGACGTGTGTTGGGCTCTACGTCGGGACATGTGTTGGGCTCTACGTCGGGACGTGTGTTGGGCTCTACCTCAAGATTTAGCTTACTTTCAGCTCTACATGGGGACGTGTGTTGGGCTCTATCTCAGGATTTAGCTTACTTTCCGCTCTGCGTCGGGACGTTTGTTGGGCTCTACCTCAGGATTTAGCTTACTTTCCGCTCTGCGTCGGGACGTGTGTTGGGCTCTACCTCAGGATTTAGCTTACATTCAGCTCTACGTCGGGACGTGTGTTGGGCTCTACGTCGGGACGTGTGTTGGGCTCTACGTCGGGACGTGTTTTGGGCTCTACGTCGGGACGTGTGTTGGGCTCTACGTCGGGACTTGTTTTGGGCTCTACGTCGGGACGTCTGTTGGGCTCTACGTCGGGACGTGTGTTGGGCTCTGCGTCGGGATTTAGCTTACTTTCATCTCTACATCAGAACGTGTGTTGGGCTCTACGTCGGGACGTGTGTTGGGCTCTACGTCGGGACGTAGCCTACTTCCAGCTCTACATCGGGACGTGTGTTGGACTCTACGTCGGGACTTGTGTTGGACTCTACGTCGGGACGTGTGTTGGACTCTACCTCAGGATTTAGCTTACTTTCACATCTACGTGGGGACGTGTGTTGGGCTCTACCTCAGGATTTAGCTTACCTTCAGCTCTACGTCGGGACGTGTGTTGGGCTCTACGTCGGGACGTGTGTTGGGCTCTCCGTCGGGACGTGTGTTGGGCTCTACGTCGGGACGTGTGTTGGGCTCTACCTTAGAATTTAGCTTACTTTCAGCTCTACGTCGGGACGTGTGTTGGACTCTACCTCAGGATTTAGCTTACATTCACCTCTACGTCGGGACGTGTGTTGGGCTCTACGTCGGGACGTGTGTTGGGCTCTACGTCGGGACGTGTGTTGGGCTCTACGTCGGGACGTGTGTTGGGCTCTATGTCGGGATTTAGCTTACTTCCAGCTCTACGTCGGGACATGTGTTGGACTCTACGTCGGGACGTGTGTTGGAGTCTACGTCGGGACGTGTGTTGGACTCTACGTCGGGACGTGTGTTGGGCTCTACGTCGGGACGTGTGTTGGGCTCTACGTCGGGACGTGTGTTGGGCTGTAACTCAGGATTTAGCTTACTTTACGCTCTGCGTCGAGACGTGTGTTGGGCTCTACCTCAGGATTTAGCTTACTTTCAGCTCTACGTCGGGACGTGTGTTGGGCTCTGCGTCGGGACGTGTGTTGGGCTCTGCGTCGGGACGTGTGTTGGGCTCTACATCAGTATTTATCTTACTTTCAGCTCTACGTCGGAACGTGTGTTCGGCTCTACGTCGGGACGTGTGTTGGGCTCTGAGTCGGGACGTGTTTTGGACTCTACGTCGGGACGTGTGTTGGGTTCTACGTCAGGACGTGTGTTGGCCTCTACGTGGGGACGTGTGTTGGGCTCTACCTCAGGATTTAGCTTACTTTCCGCTCTGCGTCGGGACGTTTGTTGGGCTCTACCTCAGGATTTAGCTTACTTTCCGCTCTGCGTCGGGACGTGTGTTGGACTCTACCTCAGGATTTAGCTTACATTCAGCTCTACGTCGGGACGTGTGTTGGGCTCTACGTCGGGACGTGTGTTGGGCTCTACGTCGGGACGTGTTTTGGGCTCTACGTCGGGACGTGTGTTGGGCTCTACGTCGGGACGTGTGTTGGGCTCTACTTCGGGATTTAGCTTACTTCCAGCTCTACGTCGGGACGTGTGTTGGACTCTACGTCGGGACGTGTGTTGGACTCTACGTCGGGACGTGTGTTGGACTCTACGTCGGGACGTGTGTTGGACTCTACATCAGTATTTAGCTTACTTTCAGGTCTACGTCGGGACGTGTGTTGGGCTCTACGTCGGGACGTGTGTTGGGCTCTACCTCAGGATTTAGCTTACTTTCAGCTCTACGTCGGGACGTGTGTTGGGCTCTGCGTCGGGACGTGTGTTGGGCTCTACGTCGGGATTTAACTTACTTCCAGCTCTACGTCGGGACGTGTGTTGGACTCTACGTTGGGACGTGTGTTGGACTCTACGTCGGGACGTGTGTTGGACTCTACATCAGTATTTAGCTTACTTTCAGGTCTACGTCGGGACGTGTGTTGGGCTCTACGTCGGGACGTGTGTTGGGCTCTACCTCAGGATTTAGCTTACTTTCAGCTCTACGTGGGGACGTGTGTTGGGCTCTACCTCAGGATTTAGCTTACTTTCCGCTCTGCGTCGGGACGTGTGTTGGGCTCTACCTCAGGATTTAGCTTACTTTCAGCTCTACGTCGGGACGTGTGTTGGGCTCTGCGTCGGGACGTGTGTTGGGCTCTACATCAGGATTTAGCTTACATTCAGCTCTACGTCGGGACGTGTGTTGGGCTCTACGTCGGGACGTGTGTTGGGCTCTACGTCGGGACGTGTGTCGGCCTCTACATCAGGATTTAGCTTACTTTCAGCTCTACGTCGGGACGTGTGTTGGGCTCTACGTCGGGACATGTGTTGGGCTCTACGTCGGGACGTGCGTTGACCTCTACGTCGGGACGTGCGTTGGGCTCTACGTCGGGACGTGCGTGGGCTCTACGTCGGGACGTGCGTTGGGCTCTACGTCGGGACGTGTGTTGGGCTCTACGTCAGGATTTAGCTTACTTTCAGCTCTACGTCGGGACGTGCGTTGGGCTCTACGTCGGGACGTGTGTTGGGCTCTACGTTGGGACGTGCGTTGGGCTTTACGTCGGGACGTGCGTTGGGGCTCTACGTGGGGACCTGCGTTGGGCTCTACGTCGGGACGTGCGTTGGGCTCTACGTCGGGACGTGCGTTGGGCTCTACGTCTGGACGTGCGTTGGGCTCTACGTCGGGATGTGCGTTGGGCTCTACGTTGGGACGTGCGTTGGGCTCTACGTTGGGACGTGCATTGGGCTCTACGTCGGGACGTGCGTTGGTCTCTACGTCGGGACGTGCGTTGGGCTCTACGTCGGGACGTGCGTTGGTCTCTACTTCGGGACGTGCGTTGGGCTCTACGTCAGGATTAATCTTACTTTCAGCTCTACGTCGGGACGTGTGTTGGGCTCTGAGTCGGGACGTGTTTTCGACTCTACGTCGGGACGTGTGTTGGGCTCTGTGTCGGGACGTGTGTTGGGCTCTACGTCGGGACGTGCGTTGGGCTCTACGTCAGGATTAATCTTACTTTCAGGTCTACGTCGGGACGTGTGTTGGGCTCTATGTCGGGACGTGTGTTGGGCTCTACGTCGGGACGTGTGTTGGGCTCTACGTCGGGACGTGTGTTGGGCTCTATGTCGGGATTTAGCTTACTTCCAGCTCTACGTCGGGACATGTGTTGGACTCTACGTCGGGACGTGTGTTGGAGTCTACGTCGGGACATGTGTTGGACTCTACGTCGGGACGTGTGTTGGGCTCTACGTCGGGACGTGTGTTGGGCTCTACGTCAGGATTTAGCTTACTTTCAGCTCTACATGGGGACGTGTGTTGGGCTCTACCTTAGGATTTAGCTTACTTTACGCTCTGCGTCGGGACGTATGTTGGGCTGTAACTCAGGATTTAGCTTACTTTACGCTCTGCGTCGAGACGTGTGTTGGGCTCTACCTCAGGATTTAGCTTACTTTCAGCTCTACGTCGGGACGTGTGTTGGGCTCTGCGTCGGGACGTGTGTTGGGCTCTGCGTCGGGACGTGTGTTGGGCTCTACATCAGTATTTATCTTACTTTCAGCTCTACGTCGGAACGTGTGTTGGGCTCTACGTCGGGACGTGTGTTGGGCTCTGAGTCGGGACGTGTTTTGGACTCTACGTCGGGACGTCTGTTGGGTTCTACGTCGGGACGTGTGTTGGCCTCTACGTCGGGACGTGTGTTAGGCTCTACCTCAGGATTTAGCTTACTTTCAGCTCTACGTGGGGACGTGTGTTGGGCTCTACCTCAGGATTTAGCTAACTTTCATCTCTACGTGGGGACGTGTGTTGGGCTCTACCTCAGGATTTAGCTTACTTTCCGCTCTGCGTCAGGACGTTTGTTGGGCTCTACCTCAGGATTTAGCTTACTTTCCGCTCTGCGTCGGGACGTGTGTTGGGCTCTACCTCAGGATTTAGCTTACATTCAGCTCTACGTCAGGACGTGTGTTGGGCTCTACGTCGGGACGTGTGTTAGGCTCTACGTCGGGACGTGTTTTGGGCTCTACGTCGGGACGTGTGTTGGGCTCTACGTCGGGACGTGTGTTGGGCTCTACTTCGGGATTTAGCTTACTTCCAGCTCTACGTCGGGACGTGTGTTGGACTCTACGTCGGGACGTGTGTTGGACTCTACGTCGGGACGTGTGTTGGACTCTACGTCGGGACGTGTGTTGGACTCTACATCAGTATTTAGCTTACTTTCAGGTCTACGTCGGGACGTGTGTTGGGGTCTACGTCGGGACGTGTGTTGGGCTCTACCTCAGGATTTAGCTTACTTTCAGCTCTACGTGGGGACGTGTGTTGGGCT
Organism: Leptosomus discolor; assembly: GCF_034619465.1. Lineage (NCBI taxonomy): Eukaryota > Metazoa > Chordata > Aves > Leptosomiformes > Leptosomidae > Leptosomus > Leptosomus discolor. The sequence continues at coordinate 4,390,917 of NW_028237788.1, forward strand.
CTACCTCAGGATTTAGCTTACTTTCCGCTATGCGTCGGGACGTGTGTTCGGCTCTACCTCAGGATTTAGCTTACTTTCCGCTCTGCGTCGGGACGTGTGTTGGGCACTTCCTCAGGATTTAGCTTACTTTCAGCTCTACGTTGGGACGTGTGTTGGGCTCTGCGTTGGGATGTGTGTTGGGCTGTACATCAGGATTTAGCTTACTTTCAGCTCTACATCGGAACGTGTGTTGCGCTCTACGTCGGGACGTGTGTTGGGCTCTGCGTCCGGACGTGTGTTGGGCTCTACGTCGGGACGTGTGTTGGGCTCTACGTCGGGACGTGTGTTGGGCTCTACATCAGGATTTAACTTACTTTCAGCTCTATGTCGGGACGTGTGTTGGGCTCTACGTCGGGACGTGTGTTGGGCTCTACGTCGGGACGTCTGTTGGGCTCTACATCGGGATTTAGCTTACTTTCAGCTCTACGTCGGGACGTGTGTTGGACTCTGCGTCGGGACCTGTGTTGGGCTCTACGTCGGGACGTGTGTTGGGCACTTCCTCAGGATTTAGCTTACTTTCAGCTCTACGTTGGGACGTGTGTTGGGCTCTGCGTTGGGATGTGTGTTGGGCTGTACATCAGGATTTAGCTTACTTTCAGCTCTACATCGGAACGTGTGTTGCGCTCTACGTCGGGACGTGTGTTGGGCTCTGCGTCGGGACGTGTGTTGGGCTCTGCGTCCGGACGTGTGTTGGGCTCTACGTCGGGACGTGTGTTGGGCTCTACGTCGGGACGTGTGTTGGGCTCTACGTCGGGACGTGTGTTGGGCTCTACATCAGTATTTAGCTTACTTTCAGCTCTATGTCGGGACGTGTGTTGGGCTCTACGTCGGGACGTGTGTTGGGCTCTACGTCGGGACGTCTGTTGGGCTCTACATCGGGATTTAGCTTACTTTCAGCTCTACGTCGGGACGTGTGTTGGACTCTGCGTCGGGACCTGTGTTGGGCTCTACGTCGGGACGTGTGTTGGGCTCTACATCAGGATTTAGCTTACTTTCAGTTCTACGTCGGGACGTGTGTTGGGCTCTACGTCGGGACGTGTGTTGAGCTCTACGTCGGGACGTGTGTTGGGCTCTACGTCGGGACGTGTGTTGGGCTCTACGTCGGGACGTGTGTTGGGCTCTACGTCGGGACATGTGTTGGGCTCTACGTCGGGACGTGTGTTGGGCTCTACCTCAAGATTTAGCTTACTTTCAGCTCTACATGGGGACGTGTGTTGGGCTCTATCTCAGGATTTAGCTTACTTTCCGCTCTGCGTCGGGACGTTTGTTGGGCTCTACCTCAGGATTTAGCTTACTTTCCGCTCTGCGTCGGGACGTGTGTTGGGCTCTACCTCAGGATTTAGCTTACATTCAGCTCTACGTCGGGACGTGTGTTGGGCTCTACGTCGGGACGTGTGTTGGGCTCTACGTCGGGACGTGTTTTGGGCTCTACGTCGGGACGTGTGTTGGGCTCTACGTCGGGACTTGTTTTGGGCTCTACGTCGGGACGTCTGTTGGGCTCTACGTCGGGACGTGTGTTGGGCTCTGCGTCGGGATTTAGCTTACTTTCATCTCTACATCAGAACGTGTGTTGGGCTCTACGTCGGGACGTGTGTTGGGCTCTACGTCGGGACGTAGCCTACTTCCAGCTCTACATCGGGACGTGTGTTGGACTCTACGTCGGGACTTGTGTTGGACTCTACGTCGGGACGTGTGTTGGACTCTACCTCAGGATTTAGCTTACTTTCACATCTACGTGGGGACGTGTGTTGGGCTCTACCTCAGGATTTAGCTTACCTTCAGCTCTACGTCGGGACGTGTGTTGGGCTCTACGTCGGGACGTGTGTTGGGCTCTCCGTCGGGACGTGTGTTGGGCTCTACGTCGGGACGTGTGTTGGGCTCTACCTTAGAATTTAGCTTACTTTCAGCTCTACGTCGGGACGTGTGTTGGACTCTACCTCAGGATTTAGCTTACATTCACCTCTACGTCGGGACGTGTGTTGGGCTCTACGTCGGGACGTGTGTTGGGCTCTACGTCGGGACGTGTGTTGGGCTCTACGTCGGGACGTGTGTTGGGCTCTATGTCGGGATTTAGCTTACTTCCAGCTCTACGTCGGGACATGTGTTGGACTCTACGTCGGGACGTGTGTTGGAGTCTACGTCGGGACGTGTGTTGGACTCTACGTCGGGACGTGTGTTGGGCTCTACGTCGGGACGTGTGTTGGGCTCTACGTCGGGACGTGTGTTGGGCTCTACGTCGGGACGTGTGTTGGGCTCTACCTCAGGATTTAGCTTACTTTCAGCTCTACATGGGGACGTGTGTTGGGCTCTACCTTAGGATTTAGCTTACTTTACGCTCTGCGTCGGGACGTATGTTGGGCTGTACCTCAGGATTTAGCTTACTTTACGCTCTGCGTCGGGACGTGTGTTGGGCTCTACCTCAGGATTTAGCTTACTTTCAGCTCTACGTCGGGACGTGTGTTGGGCTCTGCGTCGGGACGTGTGTTGGGCTCTGCGTCGGGACGTGTGTTGGGCTCTACATCAGTATTTATCTTACTTTCAGCTCTACGTCGGAACGTGTGTTGGGCTCTACGTCGGGACGTGTGTTGGGCTCTGAGTCGGGACGTGTTTTGGACTCTACGTCGGGACGTGTGTTGGGTTCTACGTCGGGACGTGTGTTGGCCTCTACGTCGGGACGTGTGTTGGGCTCTACCTCAGGATTTAGCTTACTTTCAGCTCTACGTGGGGACGTGTGTTGGGCTCTACCTCAGGATTTAGCTTACTTTCCGCTCTGCATCGGGACGTTTGTTGGGCTCTACCTCAGGATTTAGCTTACTTTCCGCTCTGCGTCGGGACGTGTGTTGGGCTCTACCTCAGGATTTAGCTTACATTCAGCTCTACGTCGGGACGTGTGTTGGGCTCTACATCGGGACGTGTGTTGGGCTCTACGTCGGGACGTGTTTTGGGCTCTACGTCAGGACGTGTGTTGGGCTCAACGTCGGGATGTGTGTTGGGCTCAACGTCGGGACGTGTGTTGGGCTCTACGTCGGGATTTAGCTTACTTCCAGCTCTACGTCGGGACGTGTGTTGGACTCTACGTCGGGACGTGTGTTGGACTCTACGTCGGGACGTGTGTTGGACTCTACATCAGTATTTAGCTTACTTTCAAGTCTACGTCGGGACGTGTGTTGGGCTCTACGTCGGGACGTGTGTTGGGCTCTACCTCAGGATTTAGCTTACTTTCAGCTCTACGTGGGGACGTGTGTTGGGCTCTACCTCAGGATTTAGCTTACTTTCCGCTCTGCGTCGGGACGTGTGTTCGGCTCTACCTCAGGATTTAGCTTACTTTCCGCTCTGCGTCGGGACGTGTGTTGGGCACTTCCTCAGGATTTAGCTTACTTTCAGCTCTACGTTGGGACGTGTGTTGGGCTCTGCGTTGGGATGTGTGTTGGTCTGTACATCAGGATTTAGCTTACTTTCAGCTCTACATCGGAACGTGTGTTGCGCTCTACGTCGGGACGTGTGTTGGGCTCTACATCAGGATTTAGCTTACTTTCAGCTCTACGTCGGGACGTGTGTTGGGCTCTACGTCGGGACGTGTGTTGGGCTCTACGTCGGGACGTGTGTTGGGCTCTACATCAGGATTTAGGTTACTTTCAGCTCTACATCGGGACGTGTGTTGGGCTCTACGTCGGGACGTGTGTTGGGCTCTACGTCGGGACGTGTGTTGGGCTCTACGTTGGGACGTGTGTTGGGCTCCAGATTAGGATTTAGCTTAGTTTAAGCTCTACGTCGGGACGTGTGTTGGGCTCTACTTCGGGACGTGTGTTGGGCTCTACGTCGGGACGTGTGTTGGGCTCTCCGTCGGGACGTGTGTTGGGCTCTACATCAGGATTTAGCTTACTTTCAGCTCTACGTCGGGACGTTTGTTGTGCTCTACGTCGGGACGTGTGTTGGGCTCTACGTCGGAACGTGTGTTGGGCTCTACATCAGGATTTAGCTTACTTTCAGCTCTATGTCGGGACGTGTGTTGGGCTCTACGTCGGGCCGTATGTTGGGCTCTACCTCGGGACGTGTGTTGGGCTCTACGTCGGGACGTGTGTTGGGCTCTACGTCGGGACGTGTGTTGGGCTCTACGTCGGGACGTGTGTTGGGCTCTACTACGGGACCTGTGTTGGGCTCTACGTCGGGACGCGTGTTGGGCTCTACTACGGGACGTGTGTTGGGCTCTACGTCGGGACGTGTGTTGGGCTCTACATCAGGATTTAGCTTACTTTCAGCTCTACGTCAGGACGTGTGTTGGGCTCTACGTCGGGACGTGTGTTGGGCTCTACGTCGGGACGTGTGTTGGGTTCTACGTCGGGACGTGTGTTGGGCTCTACGTCAGGATTTAGCTTACTTTCAGCTCTACGTCGGGACGTGTGTTGGTCTCTACGTCGGGACGTGTGTTGGGCTCTACGTCGGGACGTGTGTTGGGCTCTACCTCAGGATTTAGCTTACTTTAAGCTCTACGTCGGGACGTGTGTTGGGCTCTACGTCAGGATTTAGCTTACTTTAAGCTCTACGTCGGGACGTTTGTTGGGCTCTAAGTCGGGACGTTTGTTGGGCTCTACGTCGGGACGTCTGTTGGGCTCTACATCAGGATTTAGCTTACTTTCAGCTCTACGTCGGGACGTGTGTTGGGCTCTACGTCGGGACGTGTCTTGGGCTCTACATCGGGACGTGTCTTGGGCTCTATGTCAGGATTTAGCTTACTTTCCGCTCTTCGTCGGGACGTGTGTTTCGCTGTACCTCAGGATTTAGCTTACTTTCCGCTCTGCGTCGGGACGTGCGTTGGGCTCTACCTCAGGATTTAGCTTACATTCCGCTCTGCGTCGGGACGTGTGTTGGGCTCTACCTCAGGATATAGCTTACTTTCCGCTGTGCGTCGGGACGTGTGTTGGGCTCTACCTCAGGATTTAGCTTACTTTCAGCTCTACGTCGGGACGTGTGTTGGGTTCTACCTCAGGATTTAGCTTACTTTCAGCTCTACGTCGGGACGTGTGTTGGGCTCTGCGTCGGGACGTGTGTTGGGCTCTACATCAGGATTTAGCTTACTTTCAGCTCTACATCGGAACGTGTGTTGGGCTCTACGTCGGGATGTGTGTTGGGCTCTACGTCGGGACGTGTGTTGGGCTCTACGTCGGGACGTGTGTTGGGCTCTACGTCAGGATTTAGCTTACTTTCAGCTCTACGTCGGGACGTGTGTTGGGCTCTACGTCGCGACGTGTGTTGGGCTCTACATCGGGATTTAGCTTACTTTCAGCTCTACGTCGGGACGTGTGTTGGGCTCTACGTCGGGACGTGTGTTGCGCTCTACGTCGGGACGTGTGATGGGCTCTACGTCGGGATTTAGCTTACTTTCAGCTCTACGTCGGGACGTGTGTTGGGCTCTACGTCGGGACGTGTGTTGGGCTCTACGTCGGAACGTGTGTTGGGCTCTACGTCGGGACGTGTGTTGGGCTCTACATCAGGATTTAGCTTACTTTCAGCTCTACGTCGGTACGTGTGTTGGGCTCTACGTCGGGACGTGTGTTGGGCTCTACGTCGGGACGTGTGTTGGGCTCTACTTCGGGACGTGTGTTGGGCTCTACGTCGGGACGTGTGTTGGGCTCTACGTCGGGACGTGTGTTGGGCTTTACATCAGGATTTAGCTTACTTTCAGCTCTACGTCGGGACGTGTGTTGGGCTCTACGTCGGGACGTGTGTTGGGCTCTACGTCGGGACGTGTGTTGGGCTCTACGTCGGGACGTGTGTTGGGCTCTACGTCGGGATTTAGCTTACTTTCAGCTCTACGTTGGGACGTGTGTTGGGCTCTACGTCGGGACGTGTGTTGGGCTCTACGTCGTGACGTGTGTTGGGCTCTACGTCGGGACGTGTGTTGGGCTCTACGTTGGGACGTGTGTTGGACTCTACGTCGGGACGTGTGTTGGGCTCTACGTCGGGACGTGTGTTGGGCTCTACATCAGGATTTAGCTTACTTTCAGCTCTACGTCGGGACGTGTGTTGGGCTCTAAGTCGGGACGTGTGTTGGGCTCTACGTCGGGATTTAGCTTACTTTCAGCTCTACGTCGGGACGTGTGTTGGCCTCTACGTCGGGACGTGTGTTGGCCTCTACGTCGGGACGTGTGTTGGCCTCTACGTCGGGACGTGTGTTGGGCTCTACGTCGGGACGTGTGTTGGGCTCTACGTCGGGACGTGTGTTGGGCTCTACGTCGGGATGTGTGTTGGGCTCTACATCAGGATTTAGCTTACTTTCAGCTCTACGTCTGGACGTGTGTTGGGCTCTACGTCGGGACGTGTGTTGGGCTCTACGTCGGGACGTGTGTTGGGCTCTACGTCGGGACGTGTGTTGGGCTCTACATCAGGGTTTAGCTTACTTTCAGCTCTACGTCTGGACGTGTGTTGGGCTATACGTCGGGACGTGTGTTGGGCTCTATATCAGGGTTTAGCTTACTTTCAGCTCTACGTCGGGACGTGTGTTGGGCTCTACATCAGGATTTAGCTTACTTTCAGCTCTACGTCGGGACGTGTGTTGGGCTCTACGTCGGGACGTTGTTGGGCTCTACGTCGGGACGTGTGTTGGGCTCTACGTCGGGACGTGTGTTGGGCTCTACTTCGGGACGCGCGTTGGGCTCTACGTCGGGACGTGTGTTGGGTTCTACATCAGTATTTAACTTACTTTAAGCTCTACGTTGGGACGTGTGTTGGGCTCTACGTCAGCACGTGTGTTGGGCTCTACAGCAGGATTTAGCTTATTTTCAGCTCTACGTCGGGACATGTGTTGGGCTCTGCGTCGGGACGTCTGTTGGGCTCTACGTCGGGACGTGTGTTGGGCTCTACGTTGGGACGTGTGTTGGGCTCCAGATTAGGATTTAGCTTAGTTTAAGCTCTACGTCGGGACGTGTGTTGGGCTCTACTTCGGGACGTGTGTTGGGCTCTACGTCGGGACGTGTGTTGGGCTCTCCGTCGGGACGTGTGTTGGGCTCTACATCAGGATTTAGCTTACTTTCAGCTCTACGTCGGGACGTTTGTTGTGCTCTACGTCGGGACGTGTGTTGGGCTCTACGTCGGAACGTGTGTTGGGCTCTACATCAGGATTTAGCTTACTTTCAGCTCTATGTCGGGACGTGTGTTGGGCTCTACGTCGGGCCGTATGTTGGGCTCTACCTCGGGACGTGTCTTGGGCTCTACGTCGGGACGTGTGTTGGGCTCTACGTCGGGACGTGTGTTGGGCTCTACGTCGGGACGTGTGTTGGGCTCTACTACGGGACCTGTGTTGGGCTCTACGTCGGGACGTGTGTTGGGCTCTACTACGGGACGTGTGTTGGGCTCTACGTCGGGACGTGTGTTGGGCTCTACATCAGGATTTAGCTTACTTTAAGCTCTACGTCGGGACGTTTGTTGGGCTCTAAGTCGGGACGTTTGTTGGGCTCTACGTCGGGACGTCTGTTGGGCTCTACATCAGGATTTAGCTTACTTTCAGCTCTACGTCGGGACGTGTGTTGGGCTCTACGTCGGGACGTGTCTTGGTCTCTACATCGGGACGTGTCTTGGGCTCTATGTCAGGATTTAGCTTACTTTCCGCTCTTCGTCGGGACGTGTGTTTCGCTGTACCTCAGGATTTAGCTTACTTTCCGCTCTGCGTCGGGACGTGCGTTGGGCTCTACCTCAGGATTTAGCTTACATTCCGCTCTGCGTCGGGACGTGTGTTGGGCTCTACCTCAGGATATAGCTTACTTTCCGCTGTGCGTCGGGACGTGTGTTGGGCTCTACCTCAGGATTTAGCTTACTTTCAGCTCTACGTCGGGACGTGTGTTGGGCTCTACCTCAGGATTTAGCTTACTTTCAGCTCTACGTCGGGACGTGTGTTGGGCTCTGCGTCGGGACGTGTGTTGGGCTCTACATCAGGATTTAGCTTACTTTCAGCTCTACATCGGAACGTGTGTTGGGCTCTACGTCGGGATGTGTGTTGGGCTCTACGTCGGGACGTGTGTTGGGCTCTACGTCGGGACGTGTGTTGGGCTCTACGTCGGGATTTAGCTTACTTTCAGCTCTACGTCGGGACGTGTGTTGGGCTCTACGTCGCGACGTGTGTTGGGATCTACATCGGGATTTAGCTTACTTTCAGCTCTACGTCGGGACGTGTGTTGGGCTCTACGTCGGGACGTGTGTTGCGCTCTACGTCGGGACGTGTGATGGGCTCTACGTCGGGATTTAGCTTACTTTCAGCTCTACGTCGGGACGTGTGTTGGGCTCTACGTCGGGACGTGTGTTGGGCTCTACGTCGGAACGTGTGTTGGGCTCTACGTCGGGACGTGTGTTGGGCTCTACATCAGGATTTAGCTTACTTTCAGCTCTACGTCGGTACGTGTGTTGGGCTCTACGTCGGGACGTGTGTTGGGCTCTACGTCGGGACGTGTGTTGGGCTCTACGTCGGGACGTGTGTTGGGCTCTACGTCGGGACGTGTGTTGGGCTCTACGTCGGGACGTGTGTTGGGCTCTACATCAGGATTTAGCTTACTTTCAGCTCTACGTCGGGACGTGTGTTGGGCTCTACGTCGGGACGTGTGTTGGGCTCTACGTCGGGACGTGTGTTGGGCTCTACGTCGGGACGTGTGTTGGGCTCTACGTCGGGATTTAGCTTACTTTCAGCTCTACGTCGGGACGTGTGTTGGGCTCTACGTCGGGACGTGTGTTGGGCTCTACGTCGGGACGTGTGTTGGACTCTACGTCGGGACGTGTGTTGGGCTCTACGTCGGGACGTGTGTTGGGCTCTACATCAGGATTTAGCTTACTTTCAGCTCTACGTCGGGACGTGTGTTGGGCTCTAAGTCGGGACGTGTGTTGGGCTCTACGTCGGGATTTAGCTTACTTTCAGCTCTACGTCGGGACGTGTGTTGGCCTCTACGTCGGGACGTGTGTTGGCCTCTACGTCGGGACGTGTGTTGGGCTCTACGTCGGGACGTGTGTTGGGCTCTACGTCGGGACGTGTGTTGGGCTCTACGTCGGGACGTGTGTTGGGCTCTACATCAGGATTTAGCTTACTTTCAGCTCTACGTCTGGACGTGTGTTGGGCTCTACGTCGGGACGTGTGTTGGGCTCTACGTCGGGACGTGTGTTGGGCTCTACGTCGGGACGTGTGTTGGGCTCTACATCAGGATTTAGCTTACTTTCAGGTCAATGTCGGGACGTGTGTTGGGCTCTACGTCGGGACGTGTGTTGGGCTCTACATCAGGGTTTAGCTTACTTTCAGCTCTACGTCTGGACGTGTGTTGGGCTATACGTCGGGACGTGTGTTGGGCTCTATATCAGGGTTTAGCTTACTTTCAGCTCTACGTCGGGACGTGTGTTGGGCTCTACATCAGGATTTAGCTTACTTTCAGCTCTACGTCGGGACGTGTGTTGGGCTCTACGTCGGGACGTTGTTGGGCTCTACGTCGGGACGTGTGTTGGGCTCTACGTCGGGACGTGTGTTGGGCTCTACTTCGGGACGCGCGTTGGGCTCTACGTCGGGACGTGTGTTGGGTTCTACATCAGTATTTAACTTACTTTAAGCTCTACGTTGGGACGTGTGTTGGGCTCTACGTCAGGACGTGTGTTGGGCTCTACGTGGGGACGTGTGTTGGGCTCTACCTCAGGATTTAGCTTACTTTCCGCTCTGCGTCGGGACGTGTGTTTCGCTGTACCTCAGGATTTAGCTTACTTTCCGCTCTACGTCGGGACGTGTGTTGGGCTCTACCTCAGGATTTAGCTTACATTCCGCTCTGCGTCGGGACGTGTGTTGGGCTCTACCTCAGGATATAGCTTGCTTTCCGCTGTGCGTCGGGACGTGTGTTGGGCTCTACCTCAGGATTTAGCTTACTTTCAGCTCTACGTCGGGACGTGTGTTGGGCTCTACCTCAGGATTTAGCTTACTTTCAGCTCTACGTCGGGACGTGTGTTGGGCTCTGCGTCGGGACGTGTGTTGGGCTCTACATCAGGATTTAGCTTACTTTCAGCTCTACATCGGAACGTGTGTTGGGCTCTACGTCGGGACGTGTGTTGGGCTCTACGTCGGGACGTGTGTTGGGCTCTACGTCGGGATTTAGCTTACTTTCAGCTCTACGTCGGGACGTGTTTTGGGCTCTACGTCGGGACGTGTGTTGGGCTCTACGTCGCGACGTGTGTTGGGCTCTACATCGGGATTTAGCTTACTTTCAGCTCTACGTCGGGACGTGTGTTGGGCTCTACGTCGGGACGTGTGTTGCGCTCTACGTCGGGACGTGTGATGGGCTCTACGTCGGGATTTAGCTTACTTTCAGCTCTACGTCGGGACGTGTGTTGGGCTCTACGTCGGGACGTGTGTTGGGCTCTATATCGGGATTTAGCTTACTTTCAGCTCTACGTCGGGACGTGTGTTGTGCTCTACGTCGGGACGTGTGTTGGGCTCTACGTCGGGACGTGTGTTGGGCTCTACTTCGGGACGTGTGTTGGGCTCTACGTCGGGACCTGTGTTGGGCTCTACGTCGGGACGTGTGTTGGGCTCTACATCAGGATTTAGCTTACTTTCAGCTCTACGTCGGGACGTGTGTTGGGCTCTACGTCGGGACGTGTGTTGGGCTCTACGTCGGGATTTAGCTTACTTTCAGCTCTACGTTGGGACGTGTGTTGGGCTCTACGTCGGGACGTGTGTTGGGCTCTACGTTGGGACGTGTGTTGGGCTCTACGTCGGGACGTGTGTTGGGCTCTACGTCGGGACGTGTGTTGGACTCTACGTCGGGACGTGTGTTGGGCTCTACGTCGGGACGTGTGTTGGGCTCTACATCAGGATTTAGCTTACTTTCAGCTCTACGTCGGGACGTGTGTTGGGATCTACGTCGGGACGTGCGTTGGGCTCTACGTCGGGACGTGTGTTGGGCTCGACGTCGGGATGTGTGTTGGGCTCTACATCAGGATTTAGCTTACTTTCAGCTCTAAGTCTGGACGTGTGTTGGGCTCTACGTCGGGACGTGTGTTGGGCTCTACGTCGGGACGTGTGTTGGGCTCTACATCAGGATTTAGCTTACTTTCAGGTCAATGTCGGGACGTGTGTTGGGCTCTACGTCGGGACGTGTGTTGGGCTCTACATCAGGGTTTAGCTTACTTTCAGCTCTATGTCTGGACGTGTGTTGGGCTCTACGTCGGGACGTGTGTTGGGCTCTATATCAGGGTTTAGCTTACTTTCAGCTCTACGTCGGGACGTGTGTTGGGCTCTACATCAGGATTTAGCTTACTTTAAGCTCTACGTCGGGACGTGTGTTGGGCTCTACGTCGGGACGTTGTTGGGCTCTACGTCGGGACGTGTGTTGGGCTCTACGTCGGGACGTGTGTGGGGCTCTACGTCGGGACGCGCGTTGGGCTCTACGTCGGGACGTGTGTTGGGTTCTACATCAGTATTTAACTTACTTTAAGCTCTACGTCGGGACGTGTGTTGGGCTCTACGTCGGGACGTGTGTTGGGCTCTACGTGGGGACGTGTGTTGGGCTCTACCTCAGGATTTAGCTTACTTTCCGCTCTGCGTCGGGACGTGTGTTTCGCTATACCTCAGGATTTAGCTTACTTTCCGCTCTACGTCGGGACGTGTGTTGGGCTCTACCTCAGGATTTAGCTTACTTTCAGCTCTACGTCGGGACGTGTGTTGGGCTCTGCGTCGGGACATGTGTTGGGCTCTACATCAGGATTTAGCTTACTTTCAGCTCTGCATCGGAACGTGTGTTGGGCTCTACGTCGGGACGTGTGCTGGGCTCTACGTCGGGACGTGTGTTTGGCTCTGCGTCGGGACCTGTGTTGGGCTCTACGTCAGGACGTGTGTTGGGCTCTACGTCGGGACGTGTTTTGGGCTCTACATTGGGATTTAGCTTACTTTCAGCTCTACGTCGGGACGTGTGTTGGGCTCTACGTCGGGAAGTGTGTTGGGCTCTACGTCGAGACGTATGTTGGGCTCTACATCAGGGTTTACCTTACTTTCAGCTCTACGTCGGGACGTGAGTTCGTGTCTACGTCGGGACGTGGGTTCGTGTCTACGTCGGGACGTGTGCTGGGCTCTACGTCGGGACATGTGCTGGGCTCTACGTCGCGACGTGTGTTGGGCTCTACGTCGCAACGTGTGTTGGAGTCTGCCTCGGGACGTGTGTTGGGCTCTACGTCGGGACGTGTGTTGGACTCTACGTCGGGACGTGTGTTGGGCTCTACATCAGGATTTAGCTTACTTTCAGCTCTACGTCGGGACGTGTGTTGGGCTCTACATCAGTGTTTAGCGTACTTTCAGCTCTACGTCGGGAAGTGTGATGGGCTCTACGTTGGGACGTCTGTTGGGCTCTACGTCGGGACGTGTGTTGGGCTCTAGATCAGGATTTAGCTTACTTTCAGCTCTACGAGGGGACGTGTGTTCGGCTCGACATCAGGATTTAGCTTACTTTCAGCTCTACGTCGGGACGTGGGTTGAGCTCTGCGTCGGGACGTGTGTTGGGCTCTACGTCAGGACGTGTGTTGGGCTCTACATCAGGATTTAGCGTACTTTCAGCTCTACGTGGGGACGTGTGTTGGGCTCTACGTCGGGACGTGTATTGGGCTCTACGTTGGGACGTGTGTTGGGCTCTACGTCGGGACGCGTCTTGGGCTGAATGTCGGGACGTGTGTTGAGCTCTACATCGGGACGTGTTTTGGGCTCTACGTCGGGATTTAGTTACTTTCAGCTCTACGTCGGGACGTGTGTTGGGCTCTACGTCGGGACGTGTGTTGGGCTCTACGTCGCGACGTGTGTTGGACTGTGCGTCGGGACGTGTGTTGGGTTCTGCGTCGGGACGTGTGTTGAGGTCTACGTCGGGACGTGTGTTGGGCTCTACGTCGGGACGTGTGTTGGGCTCTACATCAGGATTTAGCTTACTTACAGCTCTACGTCGGGACATGTGTTGGGCTCTACGTTGGGACGTGTGTTGGGCTCTACATCAGGACTTACCTTACTTTCAGCTCTACGTTGGGACGTGTGTTGGGCTCTACGTTGGGACGTGTGTTGGGCTCTACATCAGGATTTAGCTTACTTTCAGCTCAACGTCGGGATGTGTGTTGGGCTCTACGTCGGGATGTCTGTTGGTCTCTACGTCGGGACGTGTGTTGGGTTCTACATCAGGATTTAGCATACTTTCACCTCTACGTCGGGACGTGTGTTGGGCTCTACGTCGGGACGTGTGTTGGGCTCTACGTCGGGACGTCTATTGGGCTCTACATCAGGATTTAGCTTACTTTCAGCTCTACGTCGGGACGTGTGTTGGGCTCTACGTCGGGACGTGTGTTGGGCTCTACGTCGGGACGTGTGTTGGGCTCTACATCAGGATTTAGCTTACTTTCAGCTGTACGTCGGGACGTGTGTTGGGCTCTATATCAGGATTTAGCTTACTTTCAGCTGTACGTCGGGACGTGTGTTGGGCTCTACGTCGAGACATGTGTTGGGCTCTACATCAGGATTTAGCTTACTTTCAGCTCTACGAGGGGACGTGTGTTGGGCTCGACATCAGGATTTAGCTTACTTTCAGCTCTACGTCGGAACGTGCGTTGGGCTCTACGTCGGGACATGCGTTGGGCTTTACGTCGGGACGTGCGTTGGGCTCTACGTCGGGACGTGTGTTGGGCTCTACATCAGGATTTAGCGTACTTTCAGCTCTACGTCGGGACGTGTGTTGGGCTCTACGTCAAGACATGTTTTGGGTTCTACGTCGCGACGTGTGTTGGGCTCTACGTCGAGACGTATGTTGGGCTCTAAATCAGGATTTAGCTTACTTTCAGCTCTACGTCGGGACGTGTGTTGGGCTCTACGTCGGGACGTGTGTTTGGCTCTACGTCGGGACGTGTGTTGCGTTCTACATCAGGATTTAGCTTACTTTGAGTTCTACGTCGGGACGTGTGTTGGGCTCTACGTCGGGACGTGTGTTGGGCTCTACATCAGGATTTAGCTTACTTTCAGCTCTACATCGGGACGTGTGTTGGACTCTACATCGGGACGTGTGTGGGCTCTACGTCGGGACGTGTGTTGGGCTCTACATCAGGTTTAGCTTATATTCAGCTCTACGTCGGGACGTGTGTTGGGCTCTACGTCGGGACGTGTGTTGGACTGTATGTCGGGACGTGTGTTGGGTTCTGCGTCGGGACGTCTGTTGAGCTCTACGTCGGGACGTGTGTTGGGCTCTACGTCGGGACGTGTGTTGGGCTCTACATCAGGATTTAGCTTACTTTCAGCTCTACGTCGGGACATGTGTTGGGCTCTACTTCGGGACGTGTGTTGGGCTCCACATCAGCATTTAGCTTACTTTCAGCTCTACGTCGGGACGTGTGTTGGGCTCTACGTCGGGACGTCTATTGGGCTCTACATCAGGATTTAGCTTACTTTCAGCTCTACGTCGGGACGTGTGTTGGGCTCTACGTCAGGACGTGTGTTGGGCTCTACGTCGGGACGTGTGTTGGGCTCTACGTCTGGACGTGTGTTGGGCTCTACGTCGGGACATGTGTTGGGCTCTACATCAGGATTTAGCTTACTTTCAGCTCAACGTCTGGATGTGTATTGGGCTCTACGTCGGGATGTCTGTTGGGCTCTACGTCGGGACGTGTGTTGGGTTCTACATCAGGATTTAGCTTACTTTCACCTCTACGTCGGGACGTGTGTTGGGCTCTACGTCGGGACGTGTGTTGGGCTCTATGTCGGGACGTGTGTTGGGCTTTACGTCGGGACGTGTGTTGGGCTCTACGTCGGGATGTGTGTTGGGCTCTACGTCGGGACGTGTGTTGGGCTCTACATCAGGATTTAGCTTACTTTCAGCTGTACGTCGGGACGTGTGTTGGGCTCTACGTCGAGACATGTGTTGGGCTCTACATCAGGATTTAGCTTACTTTCAGCTCTACGTCGGGACGTGCGTTGGGCTTTACGTCGGGACGTGCGTTGGGCTCTACATCAGGATTTAGCGTACTTTCAGCTCTACGTCGGGACGTGTGTTGGGCTCTACGTCGGGGCATGTGTTGGGTTCTACGTCGCGACGTGTGTTGGGCTCTACTTCGAGACGTATGTTGGGCTCTACATCAGGATTTAGCTTACTTTCAGCTCTACGTCGGGACGTGTGTTGGGCTCTACGTCGGGACGTGTGTTGGGTTCTACATCAGGATTTAGCTTACTTTGAGTTCTACGTCGGGACGTGTGTTGGGCTCTACGTTGGGATGTGTGTTGGGCTCTACATCAGGATTTAGCTTACTTTCAGCTCTACGTTGGGACGTGTTTTCGGATCGACATCAGGATTTAGCTTACTTTCAGCTCTACTTCGGGACGTGTCTTGGGCTCTACGTCAGGACGTGTGTTGGGCTCTACGTCGGGACGTGTGTTGGGCTCTTCGTCGGGACGTCTGTTGGGCTCTACATCAGGATTTAGCTTACTTTCAGCTCTACGTCGGGACGTGTGTTGGGCTCTACGTCGGTATTTGTGTTGGGCTCTACGTCGGGACGTGTGTTGGGCTCTACATCGGGACGTGTGTTGGGCTCTACGTCGGGACTTGTGTTGGGCTCTACGTCGCGACGTGTGTTGGGCTCTACGTCGCGACGTGTGTTGGGCTCTACGTCGAGACGTATGTTGGGCTCTACATCAGGGTTTACCTTACTTTCAGCTCTACGTCGGGACGTGAGTTCGTGTCTACGTCGGGACGTGGGTTCGTGTCTACGTCGGGACGTGTGCTGGGCTCTATGTCGGGACGTGTGCTGGGCTCTACGTCGGGACATGTGCTGGGCTCTACGTCGCAACGTGTGTTGGGCTCTACGTCGCGACGTGTGTTGGAGTCTGCCTCGGGACGTGTGTTGGGCTCTACGTCGGGACGTGTGTTGGACTCTACGTCGGGACGTGTGTTGGGCTCTACATCAGGATTTAGCTTACTTTCAGCTCTACGTCAGGACGTGTGTTGGGCTCTACATCAGTGTTTAGCGTACTTTCAGCTCTACGTCGGGACGTGTGTTGGGCTCTACGTCGGGACGTGTGTTGGGCTGTACGTTGGGACGTCTGTTGGGCTCTACATCAGGATTTAGCGTACTTTCAACTCTACGTCGGTACGTGTGTTGGGCTCTACGTTGGGATGTGTGTTGGGCTCTACATCAGGATTTAGCTTACTTTCAGCTCTACGTGGGGACGTGTTTTGGGCTCGACATCAGGATTTAGCTTACTTTAACCTCTACGTCGGGACGTGTGTTGTGCTCCATGTCGGGACGTGTGTTGGGCTCCATGTTGAGACGTGTGTTGGGCTCTACGTCGGGACGTGTGTTGGGCTCTACATCAGGATTTATCTTACTTTCAGCTGTACGTCGGGACGTGTGTTGGGCTCTATATCAGGATTTAGCTTACTTTCAGCTGTACGTCGGGACGTGTGTTGGGCTCTACGTCGGGACATGTGTTGGGCTCTACATCAGGATTTACCTTAC
This sequence comes from Leptosomus discolor, assembly GCF_034619465.1. NCBI lineage: Eukaryota > Metazoa > Chordata > Aves > Leptosomiformes > Leptosomidae > Leptosomus > Leptosomus discolor. The sequence continues at coordinate 4,407,438 of NW_028237788.1, forward strand.
TTTCAGCTCTACGTGGGGACGTGTGTTGGGCTGGACATCAGGATTTGGATTACTTTCAGCTCTACGTCGGGACGTGTGTTCGCCTCTACGTCGCGACGTGTGTTGGGCTCTACGTCGGGATGTTTGTTGGGCTCTACGTTGGGACGTGTGTTGGGCTCTGCGTCGCGACCTGTGTTGGGCTCTGCGTCGCGACGTGTGTTGGAATCTGCGTCGGGACGTGTGTTCGGCTCTGCGTCGGGACGTGTGTTGGGCTCTATATCAGGATTTATCTTACTTTCAGCTCTACGTCGGGACGTGTGTTGGGCTCTACATCAGGATTTAGCTTACTTTCTGCTCTACGTCGGGATGAGTGTTGGGCTCTACGTTGGGACGTGTGTTGGGCTCTACATCAGGATTTAGCTTACTTTCAGCTCTACGTCAGGACGTGTGTTGGGCTCTACATCAGGATTTAGCTTACTTTCAGCTCTACGTCGGGACGTGTGTTGGGCTCTACGTCGGGACGTTTGTTGGTCTCTACCTTGGGACGTGTGTTGGGCTCTACATCAGGATTTAGCGTACTTTCAGCTCTACGTCGGGACGTGTGTTGGGCTCTACGTCGGGACTTGTGTTGGGCTCTACGTCGGGACGTGTGTTGGGCTCTACGTCGGGACGTCTGTTGGGTTCTACGTCGCGACGTGTGTTGGGCTCTACGTCGAGACGTATGTTAGTCTCTACATCAGGATTTAGCTTACTTTCAGCTCTACGTCGGGACGTGTGTTGGGCTCTAATTCGGGACGTGTGTTGGGCTCTACATCAGGATTTAGATTACTTTCAGCTCTACGTTGGGACGTGTGTTGGGCACTACGTCGGGACGTGTGTTTGGCACTACGTTGGGACGTGTGTTGGGCTCTACGTCGGGACGTGTGTTGGGCTCTACGTCGGGACGTGTTTTGGGCTCTACGTCGGGACGTGTGTTGGGCTCTACATCAGGATTTAGCATACTTTCAGCTCTACGTCGGGACGTCTGTTGGGCTCTACATCAGGATTTAGCTTGTTTTCAGCTCTACGTCGGGACGTATGTTGGGCGCTACGTCGGGATGTGTGTTGGGCTCTACATCAGGATTTAGCATAATTTCAGCTCTACGTCGGGACGTCTGTTGGGCTCTACATCAGGATTTAGCTTGTTTTCAGCTCTACGTCGGGACGTGTGTTGGGCTCTACGTCGCGATGTGTGTTGGGCTCTACATCAGGATTTAGCTTACTTTCAGCTCTACGTCGGGACGTGTGTTGGGCTCTACGTTGGGACGTGTGTTGGGCTCTACATCAGGACTTAGCTTACTTTCAGCTCTACGTCGGGACGTGTGTTGGGCTCTACATCGGGACGTGTGTTGGGCTCTACGTCGGGACTTGTGTTGGGCTCTACGTCGCGACGTGTGTTGGGCTCTACGTCGCGACGTGTGTTGGGCTCTACGTCGAGACGTATGTTGGGCTCTACATCAGGGTTTACCTTACTTTCAGCTCTACGTCGGGACGTGAGTTCGTGTCTACGTCGGGACGTGGGTTCGTGTCTACGTCGGGACGTGTGCTGGGCTCTATGTCGGGACGTGTGCTGGGCTCTACGTCGGGACATGTGCTGGGCTCTACGTCGCAACGTGTGTTGGGCTCTACGTCGCGACGTGTGTTGGAGTCTGCCTCGGGACGTGTGTTGGGCTCTACGTCGGGACGTGTGTTGGACTCTACGTCGGGACGTGTGTTGGGCTCTACATCAGGATTTAGCTTACTTTCAGCTCTACGTCAGGACGTGTGTTGGGCTCTACATCAGTGTTTAGCGTACTTTCAGCTCTACGTCGGGACGTGTGTTGGGCTCTACGTCGGGACGTGTGTTGGGCTGTACGTTGGGACGTCTGTTGGGCTCTACATCAGGATTTAGCGTACTTTCAACTCTACGTCGGTACGTGTGTTGGGCTCTACGTTGGGATGTGTGTTGGGCTCTACATCAGGATTTAGCTTACTTTCAGCTCTACGTGGGGACGTGTTTTGGGCTCGACATCAGGATTTAGCTTACTTTAACCTCTACGTCGGGACGTGTGTTGTGCTCCATGTCGGGACGTGTGTTGGGCTCCATGTTGAGACGTGTGTTGGGCTCTACGTCGGGACGTGTGTTGGGCTCTACATCAGGATTTATCTTACTTTCAGCTGTACGTCGGGACGTGTGTTGGGCTCTATATCAGGATTTAGCTTACTTTCAGCTGTACGTCGGGACGTGTGTTGGGCTCTACGTCGGGACATGTGTTGGGCTCTACATCAGGATTTACCTTACTTTCAGCTCTACGTGGGGACGTGTGTTGGGCTGGACATCAGGATTTGGATTACTTTCAGCTCTACGTCGGGACGTGTGTTCGCCTCTACGTCGCGACGTGTGTTGGGCTCTACGTCGGGATGTTTGTTGGGCTCTACGTTGGGACGTGTGTTGGGCTCTGCGTCGCGACCTGTGTTGGGCTCTGCGTCGCGACGTGTGTTGGAATCTGCGTCGGGACGTGTGTTCGGCTCTGCGTCGGGACGTGTGTTGGGCTCTATATCAGGATTTATCTTACTTTCAGCTCTACGTCGGGACGTGTGTTGGGCTCTACATCAGGATTTAGCTTACTTTCTGCTCTACGTCGGGATGAGTGTTGGGCTCTACGTTGGGACGTGTGTTGGGCTCTACATCAGGATTTAGCTTACTTTCAGCTCTACGTCAGGACGTGTGTTGGGCTCTACATCAGGATTTAGCTTACTTTCAGCTCTACGTCGGGACGTGTGTTGGGCTCTACGTCGGGACGTTTGTTGGTCTCTACCTTGGGACGTGTGTTGGGCTCTACATCAGGATTTAGCGTACTTTCAGCTCTACGTCGGGACGTGTGTTGGGCTCTACGTCGGGACTTGTGTTGGGCTCTACGTCGGGACGTGTGTTGGGCTCTACGTCGGGACGTCTGTTGGGTTCTACGTCGCGACGTGTGTTGGGCTCTACGTCGAGACGTATGTTAGTCTCTACATCAGGATTTAGCTTACTTTCAGCTCTACGTCGGGACGTGTGTTGGGCTCTAATTCGGGACGTGTGTTGGGCTCTACATCAGGATTTAGATTACTTTCAGCTCTACGTTGGGACGTGTGTTGGGCACTACGTCGGGACGTGTGTTTGGCACTACGTTGGGACGTGTGTTGGGCTCTACGTCGGGACGTGTGTTGGGCTCTACGTCGGGACGTGTTTTGGGCTCTACGTCGGGACGTGTGTTGGGCTCTACATCAGGATTTAGCATACTTTCAGCTCTACGTCGGGACGTCTGTTGGGCTCTACATCAGGATTTAGCTTGTTTTCAGCTCTACGTCGGGACGTATGTTGGGCGCTACGTCGGGATGTGTGTTGGGCTCTACATCAGGATTTAGCATAATTTCAGCTCTACGTCGGGACGTCTGTTGGGCTCTACATCAGGATTTAGCTTGTTTTCAGCTCTACGTCGGGACGTGTGTTGGGCTCTACGTCGCGATGTGTGTTGGGCTCTACATCAGGATTTAGCTTACTTTCAGCTCTACGTCGGGACGTGTGTTGGGCTCTACGTTGGGACGTGTGTTGGGCTCTACATCAGGACTTAGCTTACTTTCAGCTCTACGTCGGGACGTGTGTTGGGCTCTACGTCGGGACGTGTGTTGGGCTCTACATCAGGATTTAGCTTACTTTCAGCTCTACGTCGGGACGTGTTTTGGGGTGTACGTCGGGACGTGTGTTGGGCTCTACGTCGGGACGTGTATTGGGCTCTACATCAGGATTTAGCTTGTTTTCAGCTCTACGTGGGGACGTGTGTTGGGCTCGCCATCAGGATTTAGCTTACTTTCAGCTCTACGTCGGTACGTATGTTGGGCTCTACATGAGGATTTAGCTTACTTTCAGATCTACGTCGGGACATGTGCTGCGCTCTACGTTGGGACGTGTGTTGGGCTCTATATCAGGATTTAGCTTACTTTCAGCTCTACGTCGGGACGTGTGTTGGGCTCTACGTCGGGACGTGTGTTGGGCTCTACGTCGGGACGTGTTTTGGGCTCTACGTCGGCACGTGTGTTGGGCTCTATATCAGGATTTAGCTTACTTTCGGCTCTACGTCGGGACGTGTGTTGGGCTCTACGTCGGGAAGTGTGTTGGGTTCTACGTCAGGAAGTGTGTTGGGCTCTAAGTCGGGACGTGGGTTGGGCTCTACGTCGGGAAGTGTGTTGGGCTCTACATCAAGATTTAACTTCTATTCAGCTCTACGTCGGGACGTGTGTTGGGCTCTACGTCGGGACGTGTGTTGGGCTCTACGTCGGGACGTGTGTTGGGCTCTACATCAGGATTTAGCTTACTTTCAGCTCTACGTCGGGACGTGTGTTGGGCTCTACGTCGGGACGTGTGTTGGGCTCTACATCAGGATTTAGCTTACTTTCAGCTCTACGTCGGGACGTGTGTTGGGCTCTACGTCGGGAAGTGTGTTGGGCTCTACGTCGGGAAGTGTGTTGGGCTCTACGTCGGGAATTGTTTTGGGCTCTACATCAAGATTTAGCTTCCTTTCAGCTGTACGTCGGGACGTGTGTAGGCTCTACGTCGGGACGTGTGTTGAGCTCCACGTCGGGACGTGCGTTGGGCTCTACCTCGGGACGTGTGTTGGGCTCTACGTCGGGACGTGTGTTGGGCTCTACGTCGGGACGTGTGTCGGGCTCTACGTCTGTAGTTAGCTAAATTTCAGCTCTACGTCGGGACGTGCGTTGGGCTCTACGTCGGGACGTGCGTTGGTCTCTACGTCGGGACGTGCGTTGGGCTCTCCGTCTGGACGTGTGTTGGGCTCTATATCAGGATTTAGCTTACTTTCGGCTCTACGTCGGGACGTGTGTTGGGCTCTACGTCGGGAAGTGTGTTGGGCTCTACGTCGTTAAGTGTGTTGGCTCTAAGTCGGGACGTGTGTTGGGCTCTACGTCGGGAATTGTGTTGGGCTCTTCATCAAGATTTAGCTTCTATTCAGCTCTACGTCGGGACGTGTGTTGGGCTCTACGTCGGGACGTGTGTTGGGCTCTACGTCGGGACGTGTGTTGGGCTCTGCGTCGGGACGTGTGTTGGGTTCTGCATCAGGAATTAGCTGATTTTCAGCTCTATGTCGGGACATGTGTTGGCTCTACGTCGGGACGTGTGTTGGGCTCTACGTCGGGACGTGTGTTGGGCTCTACGTGGGATGTGTGTTGGGCGCTACGTCGGGACGTGTGTTGGGCTCTACATCAGGATTTAGCTTACTTTCAGCTCTACGTCGGGACATGTGCTGGGCTCTACGTCGGACGTGTGTTGGGCTCTACATCAGGATTTAGCTTACTTTCAGGTCTACGTCGCGACGTGTATTGGGCTCTATGTCGCAACGAGTGTTGGGCTCTACATCAGGATTTAGCATACTTTGAGCTCTACGTCGGGACGTGTGTTGGGCTCTACATCAGGATATAGCTTACTTTCAGCTCTAAGTCGGGACGTGTGTTGGGCTCTACGTCGGGACGTGTGTTGGGCTCTACGTCGGGACGTGTGTTGGCCTCTACGTCGGGACGTCTGTTGGGCTCTACATCAGGGTTTAGCTTACTTTCAGCTCTACGTCGGGACGTGTGCTGGGCTCTACGTCGGGACGTGTGCTGGGCTCTACGTCGGGACGTGTGTTGGGCCCTACGTCGGGACGTGTGTTCGGCTCTCGGTCGGGACGTGTGTTGGGCTCTACGTTGGGACGTGTGTTGGGCTCTACGTCTAGACGTGTGTTGCGCTCTACATCAGGATTTAGCTTACTTTGAGGTCTATCTCGGGACGTGTGTTGGGCTCTACGTTGGGACGTGTGTTGGGCTCTACGTCTAGACGTGTGTTGGGCTCTACATCAGGATTTAGCTTACTTTGAGCTCTACGTCGGGACGTGTGTTGGGCTCTACGTCGGGACGTGTGTCGGGCTCTACGTCTGTAGTTAGCTAAATTTCAGCTCTACGTCGGGACGTGCGTTGGGCTCTACGTCGGGACGTGCGTTGGTCTCTACGTCGGGACGTGCGTTGGGCTCTCCGTCAGGACGTGTGTTGGGCTCTATATCAGGATTTAGCTTACTTTCGGCTCTACGTCGGGACGTGTGTTGGGCTCTACGTCGGGAAGTGTGTTGGGCTCTACGTCGGGAAGTGTGTTGGGCTCTACGTCGGGAAGTGTGTTGGGCTCTAAGTCGGGACGTGTGTTGGGCTCTACGTCGGGAAGTGTGTTGGGCTCTACATCAAGATTTAGCTTCTATTCAGCTCTACGTCTGGACGTGTGTTGGGCTCTACGTCGGGACGTGTGTTGGGCTCTACGTCGGGACTTGTGTTGGGCTCTACGTCAGGATTTAGCTTACTTTCAGCTCTACATCGGGACGTGTGTTGGGCTCTACGTCGGGACGTGTGTTGGGCTCTATGTCGGGACGTGTGTTGGGCTCTACATCAGGATTTAGCTTACTTTCAGCTCTACGTCGGGACGTGTGTTGGGCTCTACGTGGGGAAGTGTGTTGGGCTCTACGTCGGGACGTGTGTTGGGCTCTACGTCGGGAAGTGTGTTGGGCTCTACGTCGGGAATTGTGTTGGGCTCTACATCAAGATTTAGCTTCCTTTCAGCTCTACGTCGGGACGTGTGTAGGCTCTACATCGGGACGTGTGTTGGGCTCCACGTCGGGACGTGCGTTGGGCTCTACCTCGGGACGTGTGTTGGGCTCTACGTCGGGACGTGTGTTGGGCTCTACGTCGGGACGTGTGTCGGGCTCTACGTCTGTAGTTAGCTAAATTTCAGCTCTACGTCGGGACGTGCGTTGGGCTCTACGTCGGGACGTGCGTTGGTCTCTACGTCGGGACGTGCGTTGGGCTCTCCGTCGGGACGTGTGTTGGGCTCTATATCAGGATTTAGCTTACTTTCGGCTCTAAGTCGGGACGTGTGTTGGGTTCTACGTCGGGAAGTGTGTTGGGCTCTACGTCGGGAAGTGTGTTGGGCTCTAAGTCGGGACGTGTGTTGGGCTCTACGTCGGGACGTGTGTTCGGCTCTACATCAGGATTTAGCTTACTTTCAGCTCTACGTCGGGACGTGTGTTGGGCTCTACGTCGGGAAGTGTGTTGGGCTCTACGTCGGGACGTGTGTTGGGCTCTACGTCGGGAAGTGTGTTGGGCTCTACGTCGGGAAGTGTGTTGGGCTCTACATCAAGATTTAGCTTCGTATCAGCTCTACGTCGGGACGTGTGTTGGGCTCTACGTCGGGACGTGTGTTAGGCTCCACGTCGGGACGTGCGTTGGGCTCTACCTCGGGACGTGTGTTGGGCTCTACGTCGAGACGTGTGTTGGGCTCTACGTCGGGACGTGTGTTGGGCTCTACGTCGGGACGTGTGTTGGGCTCTACATCAGGATTTAGCTTACTTTCAGCTCTACGTCGGGACGTGTGTTGGGCTCTACGTTAGGATGTGTTTTGGGCTCTACATCGGGACGTGTGTTGGGCTCTACGTCGGACGTGTGTTGGGCTCTACGTCGGACGTGTGTTGGGCTCTACATCAGGATTTATCTTACTTTCAGCTCTACGTCAGGACGTGTGTTGGGCTCTATGTCTGGACGTGTGTTGGGCTCTACATCAGGATTTAACTTACATTCAGCTCTTCGTCGGGACGTGTGTTGGGCTCTACGTCGGGACGTATGTTGGGCTTTACTTCAGGATTTAACTTACTTTCAGCTCTACGTCTGGACGTGTGTTGGGAATACGTCGGGACGTGTGTTGGGCTCTATGTCGGGACGTCTGTTGGGCTCTACGTCGGGACGTGTGTTGGGCTCACATCAGGATTTAACTTACTTTCAGCTCTACGTCGGGACGTGTGTTGGGAATACGTCGGGACGTGTGCTGGGCTCTACGTCGCGACGTGTGCTGGGCTCTACGTCGGGACGTGTGTTGGGCTCTACGTCGGGACGTCTGTTGGGCTCTACGTCGGGACGTCTGTTGGGTTCTACGTCGGGAATTAGCTTACTTTCAGGTCTACGTCGGGACGTGTGTTGGGCGGTACGTCGGGACGTGTGTTGGGCTCTACGTCGGGACGTTTGTTGGTCTCTACCTTGGGACGTGTGTTGGGCTCTACATCAGGATTTAACTTACTTTCAGCTCTACGTCGGGACATGTGTTGGGCTCTACGTTGGGACGTGTGTTGGGCTCTACGTCGGGACGTGTGTTGGGCTCTACGTCGGGACGTGTGTTGGGCTCTACATCAGGATTTAGCTTACTTTCAGCTCTACGTCAGGACGTGTGTTGGGCTCTACGTCGGGACATGTGTTGGGCTCTACGTCGGGACGTGTGTTGGGCTCTACGTCGGGACATGTGTTGGGCTCTACGTCGGGACATGTGTTGGGCTCTACGTCGGGACGTGTGTTGGGCTCCGCGTCGGGAGTTGTGTTGGGCTCTGCATCAGGATTTAGCTTACTTTCAGCTCTACGTCGGGACATGTGTTGGGCTCTACGTCCGGACGTGTGTTGGGCTCTACATCAGGATTTAGCTTACTTTCAGGTCTACGTCGCGACGTGTATTGGGCTCTATGTCGCAACGAGTGTTGGGCTCTACATCAGGATGTAGCATACTTTGAGCTCTACGTCGGGACGTGTGTTGGGCTCTACATCAGGATATAGCTTACTTTCAGCTCTAAGTCGGGACGTGTGTTGGGCTCTACGTCGGGACGTGTGTTGGGCTCTACGTCGGGACGTGTGTTGGCCTCTACGTCGGGATGTCTGTTGGGCTCTACATCAGGGTTTAGCTTACTTTCAGCTCTACGTCGGGACGTGTGCTGGGCTCTACGTCGGGACGTGTGCTGGGCTCTACGTCGGGACGTGTGTTGGGCTCTACGTCGGGACGTGTGTTCGGCTCTCGGTCGGGACGTGTGTTGGGCTCTACGTTGGGACGTGTGTTGGGCTCTACGTCTAGACATGTGTTGGGCTCTACATCAGGATTTAGCTTACTTTCAGGTCTATGTCGGGACGTGTGTTGGGCTCTACGTTGGGACGTGTGTTGGGCTCTACGTCTAGACGTGTGTTGGGCTCTACATCAGGATTTAGCTTACTTTGAGCTCTACGTCGGGACGTGTGTTGGGCTCTACGTCGGGACGTGTGTCGGGCTCTACGTCTGTAGTTAGCTAAATTTCAGCTCTACGTCGGGACGTGCGTTGGGCTCTACGTCGGGACGTGCGTTGGTCTCTACGTCGGGACGTGCGTTGGGCTCTCCGTCAGGACGTGTGTTGGGCTCCATATCAGGATTTAGCTTACTTTCGGCTCTACGTCGGGACGTGTGTTGGGCTCTACGTCGGGAAGTGTGTTGGGGTCTACGTCGGGAAGTGTGTTGGGCTCTACGTCGGGAAGTGTGTTGGGCTCTAAGTCGGGACGTGTGTTGGGCTCTATGTCGGGAAGTGTGTTGGGCTCTACATCAAGATTTAGCTTCTATTCAGCTCTACGTCTGGACGTGTGTTGGGCTCTACGTCGGGACGTGTGTTGGGCTCTACGTCGGGACGTGTGTTGGGCTCTACATCAGGATTTAGCTTACTTTCAGCTCTACGTCGGGACGTGTGTTGGGCTCTACGTGGGGAAGTGTGTTGGGCTCTACGTCGGGACGTGTGTTGGGCTCTACGTCGGGAAGTGTGTTGGTCTCTACGTCGGGAATTGTGTTGGGCTCTACATCAAGATTTAGCTTCCTTTCAGCTCTACGTCGGGACGTGTGTAGGCTCTACGTCGGGACGTGTGTTGGGCTCCACGTCGGGACGTGCGTTGGGCTCTACCTCGGGACGTGTGTTGGGCTCTACGTCGGGACGTGTGTTGGGCTCTACGTCGGGACGTGTGTCGGGCTCTACGTCTGTAGTTAGCTAAATTTCAGCTCTACGTCGGGACGTGCGTTGGGCTCTACGTCGGGACGTGCGTTGGTCTCTACGTCGGGACGTGCGTTGGGCTCTCCGTCGGGACGTGTGTTGGGCTCTATATCAGGATTTAGCTTACTTTCGGCTCTACGTCGGGACGTGTGTTGGGCTCTACGTCGGGAAGTGTGTTGGGCTCTATGTCGGGAAGTGTGTTGGGCTCTAAGTCGGGACGTGTGTTGGGCTCTACGTCGGGAATTGTGTTGGGCTCTTCATCAAGATTTAGCTTCTATTCAGCTCTACGTCGGGACGTGTGTTGGGCTCCACGTCGGGATGTGTGTTGGGCTCTACGTCGGGACGTGTGTTGGGCTCTACATCAGGATTTAGCTTACTTTCAGCTCTACGTCAGGACTTGTGTTGGGCTCTACGTCGGGACGTGTGTTCGGCTCTACATCAGGATTTAGCTTACTTTCAGCTCTACGTCGGGACGTGTGTTGGGCTCTACGTCGGGAAGTGTGTTGGGCTCTACGTCGGGACGTGTGTTGGGCTCTACGTCGGGAAGTGTGTTGGGCTCTACGTCGGGAAGTGTGTTGGGCTCTACATCAAGATTTAGCTTCGTATCAGCTCTACGTCGGGACGTGTGTTGGGCTCTACGTCGGGACGTGTGTTAGGCTCCACGTCGGGACGTGCGTTGGGCTCTACCTCGGGACGTGTGTTGGGCTCTACGTCGGGACGTGTGTTGGGCTATACGTCGGGACATGTGTTGGGCTCTACGTCGGGACGTGTGTTGGGCTATACGTCGGGACGTGTGTTGGGCTCTACATCAGGATTTAGCATACTTTCAGCTCTACGTCGGCACGTGTGTTGGGCTCTGCGTCGGGACGTGTGTTGAGCTCTACGTTCGGACGTCTGTTGGGCTATACGTCTAGACGTGTGTTTGGCTCTACATCAGGATTTAGCTTACTTTGAGCTCTATGTCGGGACGTGTGTTGGGCTCTACGTTGGGACGTGTGTTGGGCTCTACGTCTAGACGTGTGTTGGGCTCTACATCAGGATTTAGCTTACTTTGAGCTCTATGTCGGGACGTGTGTTGGGCTCTACGTCGGGACGTGTGTTGGGTTCTACGTCTGGACGTGTGTTGGGCTCTACGTCAGGACGTGTGTCGGGCTCTACGTCTGTAGTTAGCTAAATTTCAACTCTACGTCGGGACGTGCGTTGGGCTTTACGTCGAGACGTGTGTTGGGCTCTACGTCGAGACGTGTGTTGGGCTCTACGTCGGGACGTGTGTTGGGCTCTACGTCGGGACGTGCATTGGGCTCTACGTCTGTAGTTAGCTAACTTTCAGCTCTACGTCGGGACGTGCGTTGGGCTCTACTTCGGGACGTGCGTTGGGCTCTACCTGGGGACATGGGCTGGGCTCTACGTAGGGACGTGCGTTGGGCTCTCCGTCGGGACGTGTGTTGGGCTCTACATCAGGATTTAGCTTACTTTCAGCTCTACGTCGGGACGTGTGTTGGGCTCTACGTCGGGAAGTGTGTTGAGCTCTACGTCGGGAAGTGTGTTGGGCTCTACGTCGGGAAGTGTGTTAGGCTCTAAGTCGGGACGTGTGTTGGGCTCTACGTCGGGAAGTGTGTTGGGCTCTACATCAAGATTTAGCTTCCTTTCAGCTCTACGTCAGGACGTGTGTTGGGCTCTACGTCGGGACGTGTGTTGGGCTCTACGTCGGGACGTGTGTTGGACTCTACGTCAGCACGTGTGTTGGGCTCTACAGCAGGATTTAGCTTATTTTCAGCTCTACGTCGGGACATGTGTTGGGCTCTGCGTCGGGACGTCTGTTGGGCTCTACGTCGGGACGTGTGTTGGGCTCTACGTCGGGACGTGTGTTGGGTTCTACATCAGGATTTAGCTTACTTTCAGCTCTACGTCGGGACGTGTGTTGGACTCTACGTCGGGAAGTGTGTTGGGCTCTACGTCGGGAAGTGTGTTGGGCTCTACGTCGGGAAGTGTGTTGGGCTCTACATCAAGATTTAGCTTCCTTTCAGCTCTACGTCGGGACGTGTGTTGGGCTCTACGTCGGGACGTGTGTTGGGCTCTACGTCGGGACGTGTGTTGGCTGTACGTCGGGACGTGTGTTGGGCTCTACATCAGGACTTAGCTTACTTTCAGCTCTACGTCGGGACGTGTGTTGGGCTCTACGTCGGGACGTGTGTTGGGCTCTACATCAGGATTTAGCTTACTTTCAGCTCTACGTCGGGACGTGTTTTGGGGTGTACGTCGGGACGTGTGTTGGGCTCTACGTCGGGACGTGTATTGGGCTCTACATCAGGATTTAGCTTGTTTTCAGCTCTACGTGGGGACGTGTGTTGGGCTCGCCATCAGGATTTAGCTTACTTTCAGCTCTACGTCGGTACGTATGTTGGGCTCTACATGAGGATTTAGCTTACTTTCAGATCTACGTCGGGACATGTGCTGCGCTCTACGTTGGGACGTGTGTTGGGCTCTATATCAGGATTTAGCTTACTTTCAGCTCTACGTCGGGACGTGTGTTGGGCTCTACGTCGGGACGTGTGTTGGGCTCTACGTCGGGACGTGTTTTGGGCTCTACGTCGGCACGTGTGTTGGGCTCTATATCAGGATTTAGCTTACTTTCGGCTCTACGTCGGGACGTGTGTTGGGCTCTACGTCGGGAAGTGTGTTGGGTTCTACGTCAGGAAGTGTGTTGGGCTCTAAGTCGGGACGTGGGTTGGGCTCTACGTCGGGAAGTGTGTTGGGCTCTACATCAAGATTTAACTTCTATTCAGCTCTACGTCGGGACGTGTGTTGGGCTCTACGTCGGGACGTGTGTTGGGCTCTACGTCGGGACGTGTGTTGGGCTCTACATCAGGATTTAGCTTACTTTCAGCTCTACGTCGGGACGTGTGTTGGGCTCTACGTCGGGACGTGTGTTGGGCTCTACATCAGGATTTAGCTTACTTTCAGCTCTACGTCGGGACGTGTGTTGGGCTCTACGTCGGGAAGTGTGTTGGGCTCTACGTCGGGAAGTGTGTTGGGCTCTACGTCGGGAATTGTTTTGGGCTCTACATCAAGATTTAGCTTCCTTTCAGCTGTACGTCGGGACGTGTGTAGGCTCTACGTCGGGACGTGTGTTGAGCTCCACGTCGGGACGTGCGTTGGGCTCTACCTCGGGACGTGTGTTGGGCTCTACGTCGGGACGTGTGTTGGGCTCTACGTCGGGACGTGTGTCGGGCTCTACGTCTGTAGTTAGCTAAATTTCAGCTCTACGTCGGGACGTGCGTTGGGCTCTACGTCGGGACGTGCGTTGGTCTCTACGTCGGGACGTGCGTTGGGCTCTCCGTCTGGACGTGTGTTGGGCTCTATATCAGGATTTAGCTTACTTTCGGCTCTACGTCGGGACGTGTGTTGGGCTCTACGTCGGGAAGTGTGTTGGGCTCTACGTCGTTAAGTGTGTTGGCTCTAAGTCGGGACGTGTGTTGGGCTCTACGTCGGGAATTGTGTTGGGCTCTTCATCAAGATTTAGCTTCTATTCAGCTCTACGTCGGGACGTGTGTTGGGCTCTACGTCGGGACGTGTGTTGGGCTCTACGTCGGGACGTGTGTTGGGCTCTGCGTCGGGACGTGTGTTGGGTTCTGCATCAGGAATTAGCTGATTTTCAGCTCTATGTCGGGACATGTGTTTGCTCTACGTCGGGACGTGTGTTGGGCTCTACGTCGGGACGTGTGTTGGGCTCTACGTCGGATGTGTGTTGGGCGCTACGTCGGGACGTGTGTTGGGCTCTACATCAGGATTTAGCTTACTTTCAGCTCTACGTCGGGACATGTGCTGGGCTCTACGTCGGACGTGTGTTGGGCTCTACATCAGGATTTAGCTTACTTTCAGGTCTACGTCGCGACGTGTATTGGGCTCTATGTCGCAACGAGTGTTGGGCTCTACATCAGGATTTAGCATACTTTGAGCTCTACGTCGGGACGTGTGTTGGGCTCTACATCAGGATATAGCTTACTTTCAGCTCTAAGTCGGGACGTGTGTTGGGCTCTACGTCGGGACGTGTGTTGGGCTCTACGTCGGGACGTGTGTTGGCCTCTACGTCGGGACGTCTGTTGGGCTCTACATCAGGGTTTAGCTTACTTTCAGCTCTACGTCGGGACGTGTGCTGGGCTCTACGTCGGGACGTGTGCTGGGCTCTACGTCGGGACGTGTGTTGGGCCCTACGTCGGGACGTGTGTTCGGCTCTCGGTCGGGACGTGTGTTGGGCTCTACGTTGGGACGTGTGTTGGGCTCTACGTCTAGACGTGTGTTGCGCTCTACATCAGGATTTAGCTTACTTTGAGGTCTATCTCGGGACGTGTGTTGGGCTCTACGTTGGGACGTGTGTTGGGCTCTACGTCTAGACGTGTGTTGGGCTCTACATCAGGATTTAGCTTACTTTGAGCTCTACGTCGGGACGTGTGTTGGGCTCTACGTCGGGACGTGTGTCGGGCTCTACGTCTGTAGTTAGCTAAATTTCAGCTCTACGTCGGGACGTGCGTTGGGCTCTACGTCGGGACGTGCGTTGGTCTCTACGTCGGGACGTGCGTTGGGCTCTCCGTCAGGACGTGTGTTGGGCTCTATATCAGGATTTAGCTTACTTTCGGCTCTACGTCGGGACGTGTGTTGGGCTCTACGTCGGGAAGTGTGTTGGGCTCTACGTCGGGAAGTGTGTTGGGCTCTACGTCGGGAAGTGTGTTGGGCTCTAAGTCGGGACGTGTGTTGGGCTCTACGTCGGGAAGTGTGTTGGGCTCTACATCAAGATTTAGCTTCTATTCAGCTCTACGTCTGGACGTGTGTTGGGCTCTACGTCGGGACGTGTGTTGGGCTCTACGTCGGGACTTGTGTTGGGCTCTACGTCAGGATTTAGCTTACTTTCAGCTCTACATCGGGACGTGTGTTGGGCTCTACGTCGGGACGTGTGTTGGGCTCTATGTCGGGACGTGTGTTGGGCTCTACATCAGGATTTAGCTTACTTTCAGCTCTACGTCGGGACGTGTGTTGGGCTCTACGTGGGGAAGTGTGTTGGGCTCTACGTCGGGACGTGTGTTGGGCTCTACGTCGGGAAGTGTGTTGGGCTCTACGTCGGGAATTGTGTTGGGCTCTACATCAAGATTTAGCTTCCTTTCAGCTCTACGTCGGGACGTGTGTAGGCTCTACATCGGGACGTGTGTTGGGCTCCACGTCGGGACGTGCGTTGGGCTCTACCTCGGGACGTGTGTTGGGCTCTACGTCGGGACGTGTGTTGGGCTCTACGTCGGGACGTGTGTCGGGCTCTACGTCTGTAGTTAGCTAAATTTCAGCTCTACGTCGGGACGTGCGTTGGGCTCTACGTCGGGACGTGCGTTGGTCTCTACGTCGGGACGTGCGTTGGGCTCTCCGTCGGGACGTGTGTTGGGCTCTATATCAGGATTTAGCTTACTTTCGGCTCTAAGTCGGGACGTGTGTTGGGTTCTACGTCGGGAAGTGTGTTGGGCTCTACGTCGGGAAGTGTGTTGGGCTCTAAGTCGGGACGTGTGTTGGGCTCTACGTCGGGACGTGTGTTCGGCTCTACATCAGGATTTAGCTTACTTTCAGCTCTACGTCGGGACGTGTGTTGGGCTCTACGTCGGGAAGTGTGTTGGGCTCTACGTCGGGACGTGTGTTGGGCTCTACGTCGGGAAGTGTGTTGGGCTCTACGTCGGGAAGTGTGTTGGGCTCTACATCAAGATTTAGCTTCGTATCAGCTCTACGTCGGGACGTGTGTTGGGCTCTACGTCGGGACGTGTGTTAGGCTCCACGTCGGGACGTGCGTTGGGCTCTACCTCGGGACGTGTGTTGGGCTCTACGTCGAGACGTGTGTTGGGCTCTACGTCGGGACGTGTGTTGGGCTCTACGTCGGGACGTGTGTTGGGCTCTACATCAGGATTTAGCTTACTTTCAGCTCTACGTCGGGACGTGTGTTGGGCTCTACGTTAGGATGTGTTTTGGGCTCTACATCGGGACGTGTGTTGGGCTCTACGTCGGACGTGTGTTGGGCTCTACGTCGGACGTGTGTTGGGCTCTACATCAGGATTTATCTTACTTTCAGCTCTACGTCAGGACGTGTGTTGGGCTCTATGTCTGGACGTGTGTTGGGCTCTACATCAGGATTTAACTTACATTCAGCTCTTCGTCGGGACGTGTGTTGGGCTCTACGTCGGGACGTATGTTGGGCTTTACTTCAGGATTTAACTTACTTTCAGCTCTACGTCTGGACGTGTGTTGGGAATACGTCGGGACGTGTGTTGGGCTCTATGTCGGGACGTCTGTTGGGCTCTACGTCGGGACGTGTGTTGGGCTCACATCAGGATTTAACTTACTTTCAGCTCTACGTCGGGACGTGTGTTGGGAATACGTCGGGACGTGTGCTGGGCTCTACGTCGCGACGTGTGCTGGGCTCTACGTCGGGACGTGTGTTGGGCTCTACGTCGGGACGTCTGTTGGGCTCTACGTCGGGACGTCTGTTGGGTTCTACGTCGGGAATTAGCTTACTTTCAGGTCTACGTCGGGACGTGTGTTGGGCGGTACGTCGGGACGTGTGTTGGGCTCTACGTCGGGACGTTTGTTGGTCTCTACCTTGGGACGTGTGTTGGGCTCTACATCAGGATTTAACTTACTTTCAGCTCTACGTCGGGACATGTGTTGGGCTCTACGTTGGGACGTGTGTTGGGCTCTACGTCGGGACGTGTGTTGGGCTCTACGTCGGGACGTGTGTTGGGCTCTACATCAGGATTTAGCTTACTTTCAGCTCTACGTCAGGACGTGTGTTGGGCTCTACGTCGGGACATGTGTTGGGCTCTACGTCGGGACGTGTGTTGGGCTCTACGTCGGGACATGTGTTGGGCTCTACGTCGGGACATGTGTTGGGCTCTACGTCGGGACGTGTGTTGGGCTCCGCGTCGGGAGTTGTGTTGGGCTCTGCATCAGGATTTAGCTTACTTTCAGCTCTACGTCGGGACATGTGTTGGGCTCTACGTCCGGACGTGTGTTGGGCTCTACATCAGGATTTAGCTTACTTTCAGGTCTACGTCGCGACGTGTATTGGGCTCTATGTCGCAACGAGTGTTGGGCTCTACATCAGGATGTAGCATACTTTGAGCTCTACGTCGGGACGTGTGTTGGGCTCTACATCAGGATATAGCTTACTTTCAGCTCTAAGTCGGGACGTGTGTTGGGCTCTACGTCGGGACGTGTGTTGGGCTCTACGTCGGGACGTGTGTTGGCCTCTACGTCGGGATGTCTGTTGGGCTCTACATCAGGGTTTAGCTTACTTTCAGCTCTACGTCGGGACGTGTGCTGGGCTCTACGTCGGGACGTGTGCTGGGCTCTACGTCGGGACGTGTGTTGGGCTCTACGTCGGGACGTGTGTTCGGCTCTCGGTCGGGACGTGTGTTGGGCTCTACGTTGGGACGTGTGTTGGGCTCTACGTCTAGACATGTGTTGGGCTCTACATCAGGATTTAGCTTACTTTCAGGTCTATGTCGGGACGTGTGTTGGGCTCTACGTTGGGACGTGTGTTGGGCTCTACGTCTAGACGTGTGTTGGGCTCTACATCAGGATTTAGCTTACTTTGAGCTCTACGTCGGGACGTGTGTTGGGCTCTACGTCGGGACGTGTGTCGGGCTCTACGTCTGTAGTTAGCTAAATTTCAGCTCTACGTCGGGACGTGCGTTGGGCTCTACGTCGGGACGTGCGTTGGTCTCTACGTCGGGACGTGCGTTGGGCTCTCCGTCAGGACGTGTGTTGGGCTCCATATCAGGATTTAGCTTACTTTCGGCTCTACGTCGGGACGTGTGTTGGGCTCTACGTCGGGAAGTGTGTTGGGGTCTACGTCGGGAAGTGTGTTGGGCTCTACGTCGGGAAGTGTGTTGGGCTCTAAGTCGGGACGTGTGTTGGGCTCTATGTCGGGAAGTGTGTTGGGCTCTACATCAAGATTTAGCTTCTATTCAGCTCTACGTCTGGACGTGTGTTGGGCTCTACGTCGGGACGTGTGTTGGGCTCTACGTCGGGACGTGTGTTGGGCTCTACATCAGGATTTAGCTTACTTTCAGCTCTACGTCGGGACGTGTGTTGGGCTCTACGTGGGGAAGTGTGTTGGGCTCTACGTCGGGACGTGTGTTGGGCTCTACGTCGGGAAGTGTGTTGGGCTCTACGTCGGGAATTGTGTTGGGCTCTACATCAAGATTTAGCTTCCTTTCAGCTCTACGTCGGGACGTGTGTAGGCTCTACGTCGGGACGTGTGTTGGGCTCCACGTCGGGACGTGCGTTGGGCTCTACCTCGGGACGTGTGTTGGGCTCTACGTCGGGACGTGTGTTGGGCTCTACGTCGGGACGTGTGTCGGGCTCTACGTCTGTAGTTAGCTAAATTTCAGCTCTACGTCGGGACGTGCGTTGGGCTCTACGTCGGGACGTGCGTTGGTCTCTACGTCGGGACGTGCGTTGGGCTCTCCGTCGGGACGTGTGTTGGGCTCTATATCAGGATTTAGCTTACTTTCGGCTCTACGTCGGGACGTGTGTTGGGCTCTACGTCGGGAAGTGTGTTGGGCTCTATGTCGGGAAGTGTGTTGGGCTCTAAGTCGGGACGTGTGTTGGGCTCTACGTCGGGAATTGTGTTGGGCTCTTCATCAAGATTTAGCTTCTATTCAGCTCTACGTCGGGACGTGTGTTGGGCTCCACGTCGGGATGTGTGTTGGGCTCTACGTCGGGACGTGTGTTGGGCTCTACATCAGGATTTAGCTTACTTTCAGCTCTACGTCAGGACTTGTGTTGGGCTCTACGTCGGGACGTGTGTTCGGCTCTACATCAGGATTTAGCTTACTTTCAGCTCTACGTCGGGACGTGTGTTGGGCTCTACGTCGGGAAGTGTGTTGGGCTCTACGTCGGGACGTGTGTTGGGCTCTACGTCGGGAAGTGTGTTGGGCTCTACGTCGGGAAGTGTGTTGGGCTCTACATCAAGATTTAGCTTCGTATCAGCTCTACGTCGGGACGTGTGTTGGGCTCTACGTCGGGACGTGTGTTAGGCTCCACGTCGGGACGTGCGTTGGGCTCTACCTCGGGACGTGTGTTGGGCTCTACGTCGGGACGTGTGTTGGGCTCTACGTCGGGACGTGTGTTGGGCTCTACATCAGGATTTAGCTTACTTTCAGCTCTACGTCGGGACGTGTGTTGGGCTCTACGTCGGGACGTGTGTTGGGCTATACGTCGGGACATGTGTTGGGCTCTACGTCGGGACGTGTGTTGGGCTATACGTCGGGACGTGTGTTGGGCTCTACATCAGGATTTAGCATACTTTCAGCTCTACGTCGGCACGTGTGTTGGGCTCTGCGTCGGGACGTGTGTTGAGCTCTACGTTGGGACGTCTGTTGGGCTATACGTCTAGACGTGTGTTTGGCTCTACATCAGGATTTAGCTTACTTTGAGCTCTATGTCGGGACGTGTGTTGGGCTCTACGTTGGGACGTGTGTTGGGCTCTACGTCTAGACGTGTGTTGGGCTCTACATCAGGATTTAGCTTACTTTGAGCTCTATGTCGGGACGTGTGTTGGGCTCTACGTCGGGACGTGTGTTGGGTTCTACGTCTGGACGTGTGTTGGGCTCTACGTCAGGACGTGTGTCGGGCTCTACGTCTGTAGTTAGCTAAATTTCAACTCTACGTCGGGACGTGCGTTGGGCTTTACGTCGAGACGTGTGTTGGGCTCTACGTCGAGACGTGTGTTGGGCTCTACGTCGGGACGTGTGTTGGGCTCTACGTCGGGACGTGCATTGGGCTCTACGTCTGTAGTTAGCTAACTTTCAGCTCTACGTCGGGACGTGCGTTGGGCTCTACATCGGGACGTGCGTTGGGCTCTACCTGGGGACATGGGCTGGGCTCTACGTAGGGACGTGCGTTGGGCTCTCCGTCGGGACGTGTGTTGGGCTCTACATCAGGATTTAGCTTACTTTCAGCTCTACGTCGGGACGTGTGTTGGGCTCTACGTCGGGAAGTGTGTTGAGCTCTACGTCGGGAAGTGTGTTGGGCTCTACGTCGGGAAGTGTGTTAGGCTCTAAGTCGGGACGTGTGTTGGGCTCTACGTCGGGAAGTGTGTTGGGCTCTACATCAAGATTTAGCTTCCTTTCAGCTCTACGTCAGGACGTGTGTTGGGCTCTACGTCGGGACGTGTGTTGGGCTCTACGTCGGGACGTGTGTTGGACTCTACGTCAGCACGTGTGTTGGGCTCTACAGCAGGATTTAGCTTATTTTCAGCTCTACGTCGGGACATGTGTTGGGCTCTGCGTCGGGACGTCTGTTGGGCTCTACGTCGGGACGTGTGTTGGGCTCTACGTCGGGACGTGTGTTGGGTTCTACATCAGGATTTAGCTTACTTTCAGCTCTACGTCGGGACGTGTGTTGGACTCTACGTCGGGAAGTGTGTTGGGCTCTACGTCGGGAAGTGTGTTGGGCTCTACGTCGGGAAGTGTGTTGGGCTCTACATCAAGATTTAGCTTCCTTTCAGCTCTACGTCGGGACGTGTGTTGGGCTCTACGTCGGGACGTGTGTTGGGCTCTACGTCGGGACGTGTGTTGGCTGTACGTCGGGACGTGTGTTGGGCTCTACATCAGGATTTAGCTTACTTTCAGCTCTACGTCGGGACGTGTGTTGGGCTCTACGTCGGGACGTGTGTTGGGCTCTATGTGGGGTTTTAGCATACATTCAGCTCTACGTTGGGACGTGTGTTGGGCTCCACGTCGGGACGTGTGTTTGGCTCCATGTCGGGACGTGTGTTGGGCTCCATGTCGGGACGTGTGTTGGGCTCTACCTCGGAACGTGTGTTGGGCTCTACGTCGGGACGTGTATTGGGCTCTACGTGGGGATGTCTGCTGGGCTCTACGTTGGGACGTGTGTTGGGCTCTACGTCGGGACGTGTGTTGGGCTCTACATCAGGTTTTACCTGACTTTCATCTCTACTTCGGGACGTGTGTTGGGCTCTACGTCGGGACGTGTGTTGGGCTCTACGTCGGGACATGTGTTGGGCTCTACATCAGGATTTAGCTTACTTTCAGCTCTACGTCGGGACGTGTGTTGGGCTCCACATCAAGATTTAGCTTACTTTCAGCTCTACGTCGGGACGTGTGTTGGGCTCTACGTTAGGATGTGTTTTGGGCTCTACATCGGGACGTGTGTTGGGCTCTACGTCGGACGTGTGTTGGGCTCTACGTCGGACGTGTGTTGGGCTCTACGTCGGACGTGTGTTGGGCTCTACATCAGGATTTATCTTACTTTCAGCTCTACGTCAGGACGTGTGTTGGGCTCTATGTCTGGACGTGTGTTGGGCTCTACATCAGGATTTAACTTACATTCAGCTCTTCGTCGGGACGTGTGTTGGGCTCTACGTCGGGACATGTGTTGGGCTTTACTTCAGGATTTAACTTACTTTCAGCTCTACGTCTGGACGTGTGTTGGGAATACGTCGGGACGTGTGTTGGGCGCTATGTCGGGACGTCTGTTGGGCTCTACGTCGGGACGTGTGTTGGGCTCTACGTCGCGACGTCTGTTGGGCTCTACGTTGGGACGTGTGTTGGACTCTACGTCGCGACGTCTGTTGGGCTCTACGTCGGGACGTCTGTTGGGCTCTACGTCAGGAATTAGCTTACTTTCAGCTCTACTTCGGGACGTGTGTTGGGCTCTAGGTCGGGACGTGTGTTGGGCTCTACGTCGGGACGTGTGTTGGGCTCTACATCAGGGTTTAGCTTACTTTCAGCTCTACGTCCGAACGTGTGTTGGGCTCTACGTCGGAACGTGTGTTGGGCTCTACGTCGGGACGTGTGTTGAGCTCTACTGCGGGACGTGTGTTGTGCTCTACATCAGGATTTAGCTTACTTTCAGCTCTACGTCGGGACGTGTGTTGGGCTCTACATCAGGATTTAGCTTACTTTCAGCTCTACGTCGGGACGTGTGTTGGGCTCTACGTCGGGACCTGTGTTGGGCTCTACGTCGGACGTGTGTTGGGCTCTACGTCGGACGTGTGTTGGGCTCTACGTCGGGACGTGTGTTGGGCTCTACATCAGGATTTAGCTTACTTTCAGCTCTACGTCGGGACGTGTGTTGGGCTCTATGTCTGGACGTGTGTTGGGGTCTACATCAGGATTTAACTTACATTCAGCTCTACGTCGGGACGTGTGTTGGGCTCTACTCGGGACGTGTGTTGGGCTCTACGTCGGGACGTGTGTTGGGCTCTACGTCTAGACGTGTGTTGGGCTCTACATCAGGATTTAGCTTACTTTCAGCTCTATGTCGGGACGTGTGTTGGGCTCTACGTCGGGACGTGTGTTGGGCTCTACGTCGGGACGTGTGTTGGGCTCTACTCGGGACGTGTGTTGGGCTCTACGTCGGGACGTGTGTTGGGCTCTACGTCTAGACGTGTGTTGGGCTCTACATCAGGATTTAGCTTACTTTCAGCTCTATGTCGGGACGTGTGTTGGGCTCTACGTCGGGACGTGTGTTGGGCTCTACGTCGGGACGTGTGTTGGGCTCTACAACAGGATTTAGCTGACTTTCAGCTCTACTTCGGGACGTGTGTTGGGTTCTACGTCGGACGTGTGTTGGGCTCTAGGTCGGGACGTGTGTTGGGCTATACGTCGGGACGTGTGTTGGGCTCTACATCAGGATTTAGCTTACTTTCAGCTCTACGTCGGAACGTGTGTTGGGCTCTACGTCGGAACGTGTGTTGGGCTCTACGTCGGGACGTGTGTTGAGCTCTACTGCGGGACGTGTGTTGTGCTCTACATCAGGATTTAGCTTACTTTCAGCTCTACGTCGGGACGTGTATTGGGCTCCACATCAGGATTTAGCTTACTTTCAGCTCTACGTCGGGACGTGTGTTGGGCTCTACGTCGGGACGTGTGTTGGGCTCTACGTCGGACGTGTGTTGGGCTCTACGTCGGACGTGTGTTGGGCTCTACGTCGGGACGTGTGTTGGGCTCTACATCAGGATTTAGCTTACTTTCAGCTCTACGTCGGGACGTGTGTTGGGCTCTATGTCTGGACGTGTGTTGGGGTCTACATCAGGATTTAACTTACATTCAGCTCTACGTCGGGACGTGTGTTGGGCTGTACGTCTGGACGTGTGTTGGGCTCTACATCAGGATTTAACTTACTTTCAGCTCTACGTCGGGACGTGTGTTTGGAATACGTCGGGACGTGTGTTGGGCTCTACGTCGGGACGTGTGTTGGGCTCTACGTCGGGACGTGTGTTGGGCTGTACGTCGGGACGTCTGTTGGGCTCTACATCGGGAATTAGATTACTTTCAGCTCTACTTCGGGACGTGTGTTGGGCTCTACATCAGGATTTAGCTGACTTTCAGCTCTACGTCGGGACGTGTGTTGGGCTCTATGTCGGGACGTGTGTTGGGCTCTACGTCGGACGTGTGTTGGGCTCTACGTCGGACGTGTGTTGGGCTCTACGTCGGGACGTGTGTTGGGCTCTACGTCGGGACGTGTGTTGGGCAATACATCAGGATTTAGCTTACTTTCAGCTCTACGTCGGGACGTGTGTTGGGCTCTACGTGGGGAAGTGTGTTGGGCTCTACGTCGGGACGTGTGTTGGGCTCTACGTCGGGACGTGTGTTGGGCTCTACGTCGGGAATTGTATTGGGCTCTACATCAAGATTTAGCTTCCTTTCAGCTCTACGTCGGGACGTGTGTAGGCTCTACGTCGGGACGTGTGTTGGGCTCCACGTCGGGACGTGCGTTGGGCTCTACCTCGGGACGTGTGTTGGGCTCTACGTCGGGACGTGTGTCGGGCTCTACGTCTGTAGTTAGCTAAATTTCAGCTCTACGTCGGGACGTGCGTTGGGCTCTACGTCGGGACGTGCGTTGGTCTCTACGTCGGGACGTGCGTTGGGCTCTCCGTCGGGACGTGTGTTGGGCTCTATATCAGGATTTAGCTTACTTTCGGCTCTACGTCGGGACGTGTGTTGGGCTCTACGTCGGGAAGTGTGTTGGGCTCTACGTCGGGAAGTGTGTTGGGCTCTAAGTCGGGACGTGTGTTGTTCTCTACGTCGGGAATTGTGTTGGGCTCTTCATCGAGATTTAACTTCTATTCAGCTCTACGTCGGGACGTGTGTTGGGCTCTACGTCGGGATGTGTGTTGGGCTCTACGTCGGGACGTGTGTTGGGCTCTACATCAGGATTTAGCTTACTTTCAGCTCTACGTCAGGACTTGTGTTGGGCTCTACGTCGGGACGTGTGTTCGGCTCTACATCAGGATTTAGCTTACTTTCAGCTCTACGTCGGGACGTGTGTTGGGCTCTACGTCGGGAATTGTGTTGCGCTCTACGTCGGGACGTGTGTTGGGCTCTACGTCGGGAAGTGTGTTGGGCTCTACGTCGGGAAGTGTGTTGGGCTCTACATCAAGATTTAGCTTCGTATCAGCTCTACGTCGGGACGTGTGTTGGGCTCTACGTCGGGACGTGTGTTAGGCTCCACGTCGGGACGTGCGTTGGGCTCTACCTCGGGACGTGTGTTGGGCTCTACGTCGAGACGTGTGTTGGGCTCTACGTCGGGACGTGTGTTGGGCTCTACGTCGGGACGTGTGTTGGGCTCTACGTCGGGACGTGTGTTGGGCTCTACGTCGGGACGTGCATTGGGCTCTACGTCTGTAGTTAGCTAACTTTCAGCTCTACGTCGGTACGTGCGTTGGGCTCTACATCGGGACGTGCGTTGGGCTCTACCTGGGGACATGGGCTGGGCTCTACGTAGGGACGTGCGTTGGGCTCTCCGTCGGGACGTGTGTTGGGCTCTACATCAGGATTTAGCTTACTTTCAGCTCTACGTCGGGACGTGTGTTGGGCTCTACGTCGGGAAGTGTGTTGAGCTCTACGTCGGGAAGTGTGTTGGGCTCTACGTCGGGAAGTGTGTTAGGCTCTAAGTCGGGACGTGTGTTGGGCTCTACGTCGGGAAGTGTGTTGGGCTCTACATCAAGATTTAGCTTCCTTTCAGCTCTACGTCAGGACGTGTGTTGGGCTCTACGTCGGGACGTGTGTTGGGCTCTACGTCGGGACGTGTGTTGGACTCTACGTCAGCACGTGTGTTGGGCTCTACAGCAGGATTTAGCTTATTTTCAGCTCTACGTCGGGACATGTGTTGGGCTCTGCGTCGGGACGTCTGTTGGGCTCTACGTCGGGACGTGTGTTGGGCTCTGCGTCGGGACGTGTGTTGGGTTCTACATCAGGATTTAGCTTACTTTCAGCTCTACGTCGGGACGTGTGTTGGACTCTACGTCGGGAAGTGTGTTGGGCTCTACGTCGGGAAGTGTGTTGGGCTCTACGTCGGGAAGTGTGTTGGGCTCTACATCAAGATTTAGCTTCCTTTCAGCTCTACGTCGGGACGTGTGTTGGGCTCCACGTCGGGACGTGTGTTGGGCTCTACGTCGGGACGTGTGTTGGGCTGTACGTCGGGACGTGTGTTGGGCTCTACATCAGGATTTAGCTTACTTTCAGCTCTACGTCGGGACGTGTGTTGGGCTCTACGTCGGGACGTGTGTTGGGCTCTATGTGGGGTTTTAGCATACATTCAGCTCTACGTTGGGACGTGTGTTGGGCTCCACGTCGGGACGTGTGTTTGGCTCCATGTCGGGACGTGTGTTGGGCTCCATGTCGGGACGTGTGTTGGGCTCTAGCTCGGAACGTGTGTTGGGCTCTACGTCGGGACGTGTATTGGGCTCTACGTGGGGATGTCTGCTGGGCTCTACGTTGGGACGTGTGTTGGGCTCTACGTCGGGACGTGTGTTGGGCTCTACATCAGGTTTTACCTGACTTTCATCTCTACTTCGGGACGTGTGTTGGGCTCTACGTCGGGACGTGTGTTGGGCTCTACGTCGGGACATGTGTTGGGCTCTACATCAGGATTTAGCTTACTTTCAGCTCTACGTCGGGACGTGTGTTGGGCTCCACATCAAGATTTAGCTTACTTTCAGCTCTACGTCGGGACGTGTGTTGGGCTCTACGTTAGGATGTGTTTTGGGCTCTACATCGGGACGTGTGTTGGGCTCTACGTCGGACGTGTGTTGGGCTCTACGTCGGACGTGTGTTGGGCTCTACATCAGGATTTATCTTACTTTCAGCTCTACGTCAGGACGTGTGTTGGGCTCTATGTCTGGACGTGTGTTGGGCTCTACATCAGGATTTAACTTACATTCAGCTCTTCGTCGGGACGTGTGTTGGGCTCTACGTCGGGACATGTGTTGGGCTTTACTTCAGGATTTAACTTACTTTCAGCTCTACGTCTGGACGTGTGTTGGGAATACGTCGGGACGTGTGTTGGGCTCTATGTCGGGACGTCTGTTGGGCTCTACGTCGGGACGTGTGTTGGGCTCTACGTCGCGACGTCTGTTGGGCTCTACGTTGGGACGTGTGTTGGACTCTACGTCGCGACGTCTGTTGGGCTCTACGTCGGGACGTCTGTTGGGCTCTACGTCAGGAATTAGCTTACTTTCAGCTCTACTTCGGGACGTGTGTTGGGCTCTAGGTCGGGACGTGTGTTGGGCTCTACGTCGGGACGTGTGTTGGGCTCTACATCAGGGTTTAGCTTACTTTCAGCTCTACGTCCGAACGTGTGTTGGGCTCTACGTCGGAACGTGTGTTGGGCTCTACGTCGGGACGTGTGTTGAGCTCTACTGCGGGACGTGTGTTGTGCTCTACATCAGGATTTAGCTTACTTTCAGCTCTACGTCGGGACGTGTGTTGGGCTCTACATCAGGATTTAGCTTACTTTCAGCTCTACGTCGGGACCTGTGTTGGGCTCTACGTCGGACGTGTGTTGGGCTCTACGTCGGACGTGTGTTGGGCTCTACGTCGGACGTGTGTTGGGCTCTACGTCGGGACGTGTGTTGGGCTCTACATCAGGATTTAGCTTACTTTCAGCTCTACGTCGGGACGTGTGTTGGGCTCTATGTCTGGACGTGTGTTGGGGTCTACATCAGGATTTAACTTACATTCAGCTCTACGTCGGGACGTGTGTTGGGCTCTACTCGGGACGTGTGTTGGGCTCTACGTCGGGACGTGTGTTGGGCTCTACGTCTAGACGTGTGTTGGGCTCTACATCAGGATTTAGCTTACTTTCAGCTCTATGTCGGGACGTGTGTTGGGCTCTACGTCGGGACGTGTGTTGGGCTCTACGTCGGGACGTGTGTTGGGCTCTACTCGGGACGTGTGTTGGGCTCTACGTCGGGACGTGTGTTGGGCTCTACGTCTAGACGTGTGTTGGGCTCTACATCAGGATTTAGCTTACTTTCAGCTCTACGTCGGAACGTGTGTTGGGCTCTACGTCGGAACGTGTGTTGGGCTCTACGTCGGGACGTGTGTTGAGCTCTACTGCGGGACGTGTGTTGTGCTCTACATCAGGATTTAGCTTACTTTCAGCTCTACGTCGGGACGTGTATTGGGCTCCACATCAGGATTTAGCTTACTTTCAGCTCTACGTCGGGACGTGTGTTGGGCTCTACGTCGGGACGTGTGTTGGGCTCTACGTCGGACGTGTGTTGGGCTCTACGTCGGACGTGTGTTGGGCTCTACGTCGGGACGTGTGTTGGGCTCTACATCAGGATTTAGCTTACTTTCAGCTCTACGTCGGGACGTGTGTTGGGCTCTATGTCTGGACGTGTGTTGGGGTCTACATCAGGATTTAACTTACATTCAGCTCTACGTCGGGACGTGTGTTGGGCTGTACGTCTGCACGTGTGTTGGGCTCTACATCAGGATTTAACTTACTTTCAGCTCTACGTCGGGACGTGTGTTTGGAATACGTCGGGACGTGTGTTGGGCTCTACGTCGGGACGTGTGTTGGGCTCTACGTCGGGACGTGTGTTGGGCTGTACGTCGGGACGTCTGTTGGGCTCTACATCGGGAATTAGATTACTTTCAGCTCTACTTCGGGACGTGTGTTGGGCTCCACGTCGGGACGTGTATTGGGCTCTACATCAGGATTTAGCTGACTTTCAGCTCTACGTCGGGACGTGTGTTGGGCTCTATGTCGGGACGTGTGTTGGGCTCTACGTCGGACGTGTGTTGGGCTCTACGTCGGACGTGTGTTGGGCTCTACGTCGGGACGTGTGTTGGGCTCTACGTCGGGACGTGTGTTGGGCTCTACGTCGGGACGTGTATTGGGCTCTACGTGGGGATGTCTGCTGGGCTCTACGTTGGGACGTGTGTTGGGCTCTACGTCGGGACGTGTGTTGGGCTCTACATCAGGTTTTACCTGACTTTCATCTCTACTTCGGGACGTGTGTTGGGCTCTACGTCGGGACATGTGTTGGGCTCTACATCAGGATTTAGCTTACTTTCAGCTCTACGTCGGGACGTGTGTTGGGCTCCACATCAAGATTTAGCTTACTTTCAGCTCTACGTCGGGACGTGTGTTGGGCTCTACGTTAGGATGTGTTTTGGGCTCTACATCGGGACGTGTGTTGGGCTCTACGTCGGACGTGTGTTGGGCTCTACGTCGGACGTGTGTTGGGCTCTACATCAGGATTTATCTTACTTTCAGCTCTACGTCAGGACGTGTGTTGGGCTCTATGTCTGGACGTGTGTTGGGCTCTACATCAGGATTTAACTTACATTCAGCTCTTCGTCGGGACGTGTGTTGGGCTCTACGTCGGGACATGTGTTGGGCTTTACTTCAGGATTTAACTTACTTTCAGCTCTACGTCTGGACGTGTGTTGGGAATACGTCGGGACGTGTGTTGGGCTCTATGTCGGGACGTCTGTTGGGCTCTACGTCGGGACGTGTGTTGGGCTCTACGTCGCGACGTCTGTTGGGCTCTACGTTGGGACGTGTGTTGGACTCTACGTCGCGACGTCTGTTGGGCTCTACGTCGGGACGTCTGTTGGGCTCTACGTCAGGAATTAGCTTACTTTCAGCTCTACTTCGGGACGTGTGTTGGGCTCTAGGTCGGGACGTGTGTTGGGCTCTACGTCGGGACGTGTGTTGGGCTCTACATCAGGGTTTAGCTTACTTTCAGCTCTACGTCCGAACGTGTGTTGGGCTCTACGTCGGAACGTGTGTTGGGCTCTACGTCGGGACGTGTGTTGAGCTCTACTGCGGGACGTGTGTTGTGCTCTACATCAGGATTTAGCTTACTTTCAGCTCTACGTTCGGACGTGTGTTGGGCTCTACATCAGGATTTAGCTTACTTTCAGCTCTATGTCGGGACGTGTGTTGGGCTCTACGTCGGGACGTGTGTTGGGCTCTACGTCGGGACGTGTGTTGGGCTCTACAACAGGATTTAGCTGACTTTCAGCTCTACTTCGGGACGTGTGTTGGGTTCTACATCGGACGTGTGTTGGGCTCTAGGTCGGGACGTGTGTTGGGCTATACGTCGGGACGTGTGTTGGGCTCTACATCAGGATTTAGCTTACTTTCAGCTCTACGTCGGAACGTGTGTTGGGCTCTACGTCGGAACGTGTGTTGGGCTCTACGTCGGGACGTGTGTTGAGCTCTACTGCGGGACGTGTGTTGTGCTCTACATCAGGATTTAGCTTACTTTCAGCTCTACGTCGGGACGTGTATTGGGCTCCACATCAGGATTTAGCTTACTTTCAGCTCTACGTCGGGACGTGTGTTGGGCTCTACGTCGGGACGTGTGTTGGGCTCTACGTCGGACGTGTGTTGGGCTCTACGTCGGGACGTGTGTTGGGCTCTACATCAGGATTTAGCTTACTTTCAGCTCTACGTCGGGACGTGTGTTGGGCTCTATGTCTGGACGTGTGTTGGGGTCTACATCAGGATTTAACATACATTCAGCTCTACGTCGGGACGTGTGTTGGGCTGTACGTCTGGACGTGTGTTGGGCTCTACATCAGGATTTAACTTACTTTCAGCTCTACGTCGGGACGTGTGTTTGGAATACGTCGGGATGTGTGTTGGGCTCTACGTCGGGACGTGTGTTGGGCTCTACGTCGGGACGTGTGTTGGGCTGTACGTTGGGACGTCTGTTGGGCTCTACATCGGGAATTAGATTACTTTCAGCTCTACTTCGGGACGTGTGTTGGGCTCCACGTCGGGACGTGTGTTGGGCTCTACATCAGGATTTAGCTGACTTTCAGCTCTATGTCGGGACGTGTGTTGGGCTCTACGTCGGGACGTGTGTTGGGCTCTACGTCGGACGTGTGTTGGGCTCTACGTCGGACGTGTGTTGGGCTCTACGTCGGGACGTGTGTTGGGCTCTACGTCGGGACGTGTGTTGGGCTCTACATCAGGATTTAGCTTACTTTCAGCTCTACGTCGGGACGTGTGTTGGGCTCTACGTGGGGAAGTGTGTTGGGCTCTACGTCGGGACGTGTGTTGGGCTCTACGTCGGGAAGTGTGTTGGGCTCTACGTCGGGAATTGTATTGGGCTCTACATCAAGATTTAGCTTCCTTTCAGCTCTACGTCGGGACGTGTGTTGGGCTCTACGTCGGGAAGTGTGTTGGGCTCTACGTCGGGAATTGTATTGGGCTCTACATCAAGATTTAGCTTCCTTTCAGCTCTACGTCGGGACGTGTGTAGGCTCTACGTCGGGACGTGTGTTGGGCTCCACGTCGGGACGTGCGTTGGGCTCTACCTCGGGACGTGTGTTGGGCTCTACGTCGGGACGTGTGTCGGGCTCTACGTCTGTAGTTAGCTAAATTTCAGCTCTACGTCGGGACGTGCGTTGGGCTCTACGTCGGGACGTGCGTTGGTCTCTACGTCGGGACGTGCGTTGGGCTCTCCGTCGGGACGTGTGTTGGGCTCTATATCAGGATTTAGCTTACTTTCGGCTCTACGTCGGGACGTGTGTTGGGCTCTACGTCGGGAAGTGTGTTGGGCTCTACGTCGGGAAGTGTGTTGGGCTCTAAGTCGGGACGTGTGTTGTTCTCTACGTCGGGAATTGTGTTGGGCTCTTCATCGAGATTTAGCTTCTATTCAGCTCTACGTCGGGACGTGTGTTGGGCTCTACGTCGGGATGTGTGTTGGGCTCTACGTCGGGACGTGTGTTGGGCTCTACATCAGGATTTAGCTTACTTTCAGCTCTACGTCAGGACTTGTGTTGGGCTCTACGTCGGGACGTGTGTTCGGCTCTACATCAGGATTTAGCTTACTTTCAGCTCTACGTCGGGACGTGTGTTGGGCTCTACGTCGGGAATTGTGTTGGGCTCTACGTCGGGAAGTGTGTTGGGCTCTACGTCGGGAAGTGTGTTGGGCTCTACATCAAGATTTAGCTTCGTATCAGCTCTACGTCGGGACGTGTGTTGGGCTCTACGTCGGGACGTGTGTTAGGCTCCACGTCGGGACGTGCGTTGGGCTCTACGTCGGGACGTGTGTTGAGCTCTACTGCGGGACGTGTGTTGTGCTCTACATCAGGATTTAGCTTACTTTCAGCTCTACGTCGGGACGTGTATTGGGCTCCACATCAGGATTTAGCTTACTTTCAGCTCTACGTCGGGACGTGTGTTGGGCTCTACGTCGGGACGTGTGTTGGGCTCTACGTCGGACGTGTGTTGGGCTCTACGTCGGACGTGTGTTGGGCTCTACGTCGGGACGTGTGTTGGGCTCTACATCAGGATTTAGCTTACTTTCAGCTCTACGTCGGGACGTGTGTTGGGCTCTATGTCTGGACGTGTGTTGGGGTCTACATCAGGATTTAACTTACATTCAGCTCTACGTCGGGACGTGTGTTGGGCTGTACGTCTGGACGTGTGTTGGGCTCTACATCAGGATTTAACTTACTTTCAGCTCTACGTCGGGACGTGTGTTTGGAATACGTCGGGATGTGTGTTGGGCTCTACGTCGGGACGTGTGTTGGGCTCTACGTCGGGACGTGTGTTGGGCTGTACGTCGGGACGTCTGTTGGGCTCTACATCGGGAATTAGATTACTTTCAGCTCTACTTCGGGACGTGTGTTGGGCTCTACGTCGGGACGTGTGTTGGGCTCTACATCAGGATTTAGCTGACTTTCAGCTCTATGTCGGGACGTGTGTTGGGCTCTACGTCGGGACGTGTGTTGGGCTCTACGTCGGACGTGTGTTGGGCTCTACGTCGGACGTGTGTTGGGCTCTACGTCGGGACGTGTGTTGGGCTCTACGTCGGGACGTGTGTTGGGCTCTACATCAGGATTTAGCTTACTTTCAGCTCTACGTCGGGACGTGTGTTGGGCTCTACTTGGGGAAGTGTGTTGGGCTCTACGTCGGGACGTGTGTTGGGCTCTACGTCGGGAAGTGTGTTGGGCTCTACGTCGGGAATTGTATTGGGCTCTACATCAAGATTTAGCTTCCTTTCAGCTCTACGTCGGGACGTGTGTAGGCTCTACGTCGGGACGTGTGTTGGGCTCCACGTCGGGACGTGCGTTGGGCTCTACCTCGGGACGTGTGTTGGGCTCTACGTCGGGACGTGTGTCGGGCTCTACGTCTGTAGTTAGCTAAATTTCAGCTCTACGTCGGGACGTGCGTTGGGCTCTACGTCGGGACGTGCGTTGGTCTCTACGTCGGGACGTGCGTTGGGCTCTCCGTCGGGACGTGTGTTGGGCTCTATATCAGGATTTAGCTTACTTTCGGCTCTACGTCGGGACGTGTGTTGGGCTCTACGTCGGGAAGTGTGTTGGGCTCTACGTCGGGAAGTGTGTTGGGCTCTAAGTCGGGACGTGTGTTGTTCTCTACGTCGGGAATTGTGTTGGGCTCTTCATCGAGATTTAGCTTCTATTCAGCTCTACGTCGGGACGTGTGTTGGGCTCTACGTCGGGATGTGTGTTGGGCTCTACGTCGGGACGTGTGTTGGGCTCTACATCAGGATTTAGCTTACTTTCAGCTCTACGTCAGGACTTGTGTTGGGCTCTACGTCGGGACGTGTGTTCGGCTCTACATCAGGATTTAGCTTACTTTCAGCTCTACGTCGGGACGTGTGTTGGGCTCTACGTCGGGAATTGTGTTGGGCTCTACGTCGGGAAGTGTGTTGGGCTCTACGTCGGGAAGTGTGTTGGGCTCTACATCAAGATTTAGCTTCGTATCAGCTCTACGTCGGGACGTGTGTTGGGCTCTACGTCGGGACGTGTGTTAGGCTCCACGTCGGGACGTGCGTTGGGCTCTACCTCGGGACGTGTGTTGGGCTCTACGTCGAGACGTGTGTTGGGCTCTACGTCGGGACATGTGTTGGGCTCTACGTCGGGACGTGTGTTGGGCTCTACATCAGGATTTAGCTTACTTTCAGCTCTACGTTGGGACGTGTGTTGGGCTCTACGTCGGGACGTGTGTTGGGCTATACGTCGGGACATGTGTTGGGCTCTACGTCGGGACGTGTGTTGGGCTATACGTCGGGACGTGTGTTGGGCTCTACATCAGGATTTAGCATACTTTCAGCTCTACGTCGGCACGTGTGTTGGGCTCTGCGTCGGGACGTGTGTTGAGCTCTACGTTGGGACGTCTGTTGGGCTCTACGTCTAGACGTGTGTTTGGCTCTACATCAGGATTTAGCTTACTTTGAGCTCTATGTCGGGACGTGTGTTGGGCTCTACGTTGGGACGTGTGTTGGGCTCTACGTCTAGACGTGTGTTGGGCTCTACATCAGGATTTAGCTTACTTTGAGCTCTCTGTCGGGACGTGTGTTGGGCTCTACGTCGGGACGTGTGTTGGGATCTACGTCTGGACGTGTGTTGGGCTCTACGTCGGGACGTGCGTTGGGCTTTACGTCGAGACGTGTGTTGGGCTCTACGTCGAGACGTGTGTTGGGCTCTACGTCGAGACGTGTGTTGGGCTCTACGTCGGGACGTGTGTTGGGCTCTACGTCGGGACGTGCATTGGGCTCTACGTCTGTAGTTAGCTAACTTTCAGCTCTACGTCGGGACGTGCGTTGGGCTCTACATCGGGACGTGCGTTGGGCTCTACCTGGGGACATGGGCTGGGCTCTACGTAGGGACGTGCGTTGGGCTCTCCGTCGGGACGTGTGTTGGGCTCTACATCAGGATTTAGCTTACTTTCAGCTCTACGTCGGGACGTGTGTTGGGCTCTACGTCGGGAAGTGTGTTGAGCTCTACGTCGGGAAGTGTGTTGGGCTCTACGTCGGGAAGTGTGTTAGGCTCTAAGTCGGGACGTGTGTTGGGCTCTACGTCGGGAAGTGTGTTGGGCTCTACATCAAGATTTAGCTTCCTTTCAGCTCTACGTCAGGACGTGTGTTGGGCTCTACGTCGGGACGTGTGTTGGGCTCTACGTCGGGACGTGTGTTGGGCTCTACGTCAGCACGTGTGTTGGGCTCTACAGCAGGATTTAGCTTATTTTCAGCTCTACGTCGGGACGTGTTGGGCTCTGCGTCGGGACGTCTGTTGGGCTCTACGTCGGGACGTGTGTTGGGCTCTACGTCGGGACGTGTGTTGGACTCTACGTCGGGAAGTGTGTTGGGCTCTACGTCGGGAAGTGTGTTGGGCTCTACGTCGGGAAGTGTGTTGGGCTCTACATCAAGATTTAGCTTCCTTTCAGCTCTACGTCGGGATGTGTGTTGGGCTCTACGTCGGGACGTGTGTTGGGCTCTACGTCGGGACGTGTGTTGGGCTGTACGTCGGGACGTGTGTTGGGCTCTACATCAGGATTTAGCTTACTTTCAGCTCTACGTCGGGACGTGTGTTGGGCTCTACGTCGGGACGTGTGTTGGGCTCTATGTGGGGTTTTAGCATACATTCAGCTCTACGTTGGGACGTGTGTTGGGCTCCACGTCGGGACGTGTGTTTGGCTCCATGTCGGGACGTGTGTTGGGCTCCATGTCGGGACGTGTGTTGGGCTCTACCTCGGAACGTGTGTTGGGCTCTACGTCGGGACGTGTATTGGGCTCTACGTGGGGATGTCTGTTGGGCTCTACGTTGGGACATGTGTTGGGCTCTACGTCGGGACGTGTGTTGGGCTCTACATCAGGTTTTACCTGACTTTCATCTCTACTTCGGGACGTGTGTTGGGCTCTACGTCGGGACGTGTGTTGGGCTCTACGTCGGGACATGTGTTGGGCTCTACATCAGGATTTAGCTTACTTTCAGCTCTACGTCGGGACGTGTGTTGGGCTCCACATCAAGATTTAGCTTACTTTCAGCTCTACGTCGGGACGTGTGTTGGGCTCTACGTCGGGAAGTGTGTTGGGCTCTACGTCGGGAATTGTATTGGGCTCTACATCAAGATTTAGCTTCCTTTCAGCTCTACGTCGGGACGTGTGTAGGCTCTACGTCGGGACGTGTGTTGGGCTCCACGTCGGGACGTGCGTTGGGCTCTACCTCGGGACGTGTGTTGGGCTCTACGTCGGGACGTGTGTCGGGCTCTACGTCTGTAGTTAGCTAAATTTCAGCTCTACGTCGGGACGTGCGTTGGGCTCTACGTCGGGACGTGCGTTGGTCTCTACGTCGGGACGTGCGTTGGGCTCTCCGTCGGGACGTGTGTTGGGCTCTATATCAGGATTTAGCTTACTTTCGGCTCTACGTCGGGACGTGTGTTGGGCTCTACGTCGGGAAGTGTGTTGGGCTCTACGTCGGGAAGTGTGTTGGGCTCTAAGTCGGGACGTGTGTTGTTCTCTACGTCGGGAATTGTGTTGGGCTCTTCATCGAGATTTAGCTTCTATTCAGCTCTACGTCGGGACGTGTGTTGGGCTCTACGTCGGGATGTGTGTTGGGCTCTACGTCGGGACGTGTGTTGGGCTCTACATCAGGATTTAGCTTACTTTCAGCTCTACGTCAGGACTTGTGTTGGGCTCTACGTCGGGACGTGTGTTCGGCTCTACATCAGGATTTAGCTTACTTTCAGCTCTACGTCGGGACGTGTGTTGGGCTCTACGTCGGGAATTGTGTTGGGCTCTACGTCGGGAAGTGTGTTGGGCTCTACGTCGGGAAGTGTGTTGGGCTCTACATCAAGATTTAGCTTCGTATCAGCTCTACGTCGGGACGTGTGTTGGGCTCTACGTCGGGACGTGTGTTAGGCTCCACGTCGGGACGTGCGTTGGGCTCTACGTCGGGACGTGTGTTGAGCTCTACTGCGGGACGTGTGTTGTGCTCTACATCAGGATTTAGCTTACTTTCAGCTCTACGTCGGGACGTGTATTGGGCTCCACATCAGGATTTAGCTTACTTTCAGCTCTACGTCGGGACGTGTGTTGGGCTCTACGTCGGGACGTGTGTTGGGCTCTACGTCGGACGTGTGTTGGGCTCTACGTCGGACGTGTGTTGGGCTCTACGTCGGGACGTGTGTTGGGCTCTACATCAGGATTTAGCTTACTTTCAGCTCTACGTCGGGACGTGTGTTGGGCTCTATGTCTGGACGTGTGTTGGGGTCTACATCAGGATTTAACTTACATTCAGCTCTACGTCGGGACGTGTGTTGGGCTGTACGTCTGGACGTGTGTTGGGCTCTACATCAGGATTTAACTTACTTTCAGCTCTACGTCGGGACGTGTGTTTGGAATACGTCGGGATGTGTGTTGGGCTCTACGTCGGGACGTGTGTTGGGCTCTACGTCGGGACGTGTGTTGGGCTGTACGTCGGGACGTCTGTTGGGCTCTACATCGGGAATTAGATTACTTTCAGCTCTACTTCGGGACGTGTGTTGGGCTCTACGTCGGGACGTGTGTTGGGCTCTACATCAGGATTTAGCTGACTTTCAGCTCTATGTCGGGACGTGTGTTGGGCTCTACGTCGGGACGTGTGTTGGGCTCTACGTCGGACGTGTGTTGGGCTCTACGTCGGACGTGTGTTGGGCTCTACGTCGGGACGTGTGTTGGGCTCTACGTCGGGACGTGTGTTGGGCTCTACATCAGGATTTAGCTTACTTTCAGCTCTACGTCGGGACGTGTGTTGGGCTCTACTTGGGGAAGTGTGTTGGGCTCTACGTCGGGACGTGTGTTGGGCTCTACGTCGGGAAGTGTGTTGGGCTCTACGTCGGGAATTGTATTGGGCTCTACATCAAGATTTAGCTTCCTTTCAGCTCTACGTCGGGACGTGTGTAGGCTCTACGTCGGGACGTGTGTTGGGCTCCACGTCGGGACGTGCGTTGGGCTCTACCTCGGGACGTGTGTTGGGCTCTACGTCGGGACGTGTGTCGGGCTCTACGTCTGTAGTTAGCTAAATTTCAGCTCTACGTCGGGACGTGCGTTGGGCTCTACGTCGGGACGTGCGTTGGTCTCTACGTCGGGACGTGCGTTGGGCTCTCCGTCGGGACGTGTGTTGGGCTCTATATCAGGATTTAGCTTACTTTCGGCTCTACGTCGGGACGTGTGTTGGGCTCTACGTCGGGAAGTGTGTTGGGCTCTACGTCGGGAAGTGTGTTGGGCTCTAAGTCGGGACGTGTGTTGTTCTCTACGTCGGGAATTGTGTTGGGCTCTTCATCGAGATTTAGCTTCTATTCAGCTCTACGTCGGGACGTGTGTTGGGCTCTACGTCGGGATGTGTGTTGGGCTCTACGTCGGGACGTGTGTTGGGCTCTACATCAGGATTTAGCTTACTTTCAGCTCTACGTCAGGACTTGTGTTGGGCTCTACGTCGGGACGTGTGTTCGGCTCTACATCAGGATTTAGCTTACTTTCAGCTCTACGTCGGGACGTGTGTTGGGCTCTACGTCGGGAATTGTGTTGGGCTCTACGTCGGGAAGTGTGTTGGGCTCTACGTCGGGAAGTGTGTTGGGCTCTACATCAAGATTTAGCTTCGTATCAGCTCTACGTCGGGACGTGTGTTGGGCTCTACGTCGGGACGTGTGTTAGGCTCCACGTCGGGACGTGCGTTGGGCTCTACCTCGGGACGTGTGTTGGGCTCTACGTCGAGACGTGTGTTGGGCTCTACGTCGGGACGTGTGTTGGGCTCTACGTCGGGACGTGTGTTGGGCTCTACATCAGGATTTAGCTTACTTTCAGCTCTACGTTGGGACGTGTGTTGGGCTCTACGTCGGGACGTGTGTTGGGCTATACGTCGGGACATGTGTTGGGCTCTACGTCGGGACGTGTGTTGGGCTATACGTCGGGACGTGTGTTGGGCTCTACATCAGGATTTAGCATACTTTCAGCTCTACGTCGGCACGTGTGTTGGGCTCTGCGTCGGGACGTGTGTTGAGCTCTACGTTGGGACGTCTGTTGGGCTCTACGTCTAGACGTGTGTTTGGCTCTACATCAGGATTTAGCTTACTTTGAGCTCTATGTCGGGACGTGTGTTGGGCTCTACGTTGGGACGTGTGTTGGGCTCTACGTCTAGACGTGTGTTGGGCTCTACATCAGGATTTAGCTTACTTTGAGCTCTCTGTCGGGACGTGTGTTGGGCTCTACGTCGGGACGTGTGTTGGGATCTACGTCTGGACGTGTGTTGGGCTCTACGTCGGGACGTGCGTTGGGCTTTACGTCGAGACGTGTGTTGGGCTCTACGTCGAGACGTGTGTTGGGCTCTACGTCGAGACGTGTGTTGGGCTCTACGTCGGGACGTGTGTTGGGCTCTACGTCGGGACGTGCATTGGGCTCTACGTCTGTAGTTAGCTAACTTTCAGCTCTACGTCGGGACGTGCGTTGGGCTCTACATCGGGACGTGCGTTGGGCTCTACCTGGGGACATGGGCTGGGCTCTACGTAGGGACGTGCGTTGGGCTCTCCGTCGGGACGTGTGTTGGGCTCTACATCAGGATTTAGCTTACTTTCAGCTCTACGTCGGGACGTGTGTTGGGCTCTACGTCGGGAAGTGTGTTGAGCTCTACGTCGGGAAGTGTGTTGGGCTCTACGTCGGGAAGTGTGTTAGGCTCTAAGTCGGGACGTGTGTTGGGCTCTACGTCGGGAAGTGTGTTGGGCTCTACATCAAGATTTAGCTTCCTTTCAGCTCTACGTCAGGACGTGTGTTGGGCTCTACGTCGGGACGTGTGTTGGGCTCTACGTCGGGACGTGTGTTGGGCTCTACGTCAGCACGTGTGTTGGGCTCTACAGCAGGATTTAGCTTATTTTCAGCTCTACGTCGGGACGTGTTGGGCTCTGCGTCGGGACGTCTGTTGGGCTCTACGTCGGGACGTGTGTTGGGCTCTACGTCGGGACGTGTGTTGGACTCTACGTCGGGAAGTGTGTTGGGCTCTACGTCGGGAAGTGTGTTGGGCTCTACGTCGGGAAGTGTGTTGGGCTCTACATCAAGATTTAGCTTCCTTTCAGCTCTACGTCGGGATGTGTGTTGGGCTCTACGTCGGGACGTGTGTTGGGCTCTACGTCGGGACGTGTGTTGGGCTGTACGTCGGGACGTGTGTTGGGCTCTACATCAGGATTTAGCTTACTTTCAGCTCTACGTCGGGACGTGTGTTGGGCTCTACGTCGGGACGTGTGTTGGGCTCTATGTGGGGTTTTAGCATACATTCAGCTCTACGTTGGGACGTGTGTTGGGCTCCACGTCGGGACGTGTGTTTGGCTCCATGTCGGGACGTGTGTTGGGCTCCATGTCGGGACGTGTGTTGGGCTCTACCTCGGAACGTGTGTTGGGCTCTACGTCGGGACGTGTATTGGGCTCTACGTGGGGATGTCTGTTGGGCTCTACGTTGGGACGTGTGTTGGGCTCTACGTCGGGACGTGTGTTGGGCTCTACATCAGGTTTTACCTGACTTTCATCTCTACTTCGGGACGTGTGTTGGGCTCTACGTCGGGACGTGTGTTGGGCTCTACGTCGGGACATGTGTTGGGCTCTACATCAGGATTTAGCTTACTTTCAGCTCTACGTCGGGACGTGTGTTGGGCTCCACATCAAGATTTAGCTTACTTTCAGCTCTACGTCGGGACGTGTGTTGGGCTCTACGTTAGGATGTGTTTTGGGCTCTACATCGGGACGTGTGTTGGGCTCTACGTCGGACGTGTGTTGGGCTCTACGTCGGACGTGTGTTGGGCTCTACATCAGGATTTATCTTACTTTCAGCTCTACGTCAGGACGTGTGTTGGGCTCTATGTCTGGACGTGTGTTGGGCTCTACATCAGGATTTAACTTACATTCAGCTCTTCGTCGGGACGTGTGTTGGGCTCTACGTCGGGACGTGTGTTGGGAATACGTCGGGACGTGTGTTGGGCTCTATGTCGGGACGTCTGTTGGGCTCTACGTCGGGACGTGTGTTGGGCTCTACGTCGCGACATCTGTTGGGCTCTACGTTGGGACGTGTGTTGGACTCTACGTCGCGACGTCTGTTGGGCTCTACGTCGGGACGTCTGTTGGGCTCTACGTCAGGAATTAGCTTACTTTCAGCTCTACTTCGGGACGTGTGTTGGGCTCTAGGTCGGGACGTGTGTTGGGCTCTACGTCGGGACGTGTGTTGGGCTCTACATCAGGGTTTAGCTTACTTTCAGCTCTACGTCCGAACGTGTGTTGGGCTCTACGTCGGAACGTGTGTTGGGCTCTACGTCGGGACGTGTGTTGAGCTCTACTGCAGGACGTGTGTTGTGCTCTACATCAGGATTTAGCTTACTTTCAGCTCTACGTCGGGACGTGTGTTGGGCTCTACATCAGGATTTAGCTTACTTTCAGCTCTACGTCGGGACGTGTGTTGGGCTCTACGTCGGGACGTGTGTTGGGCTCTACGTCGGACGTGTGTTGGGCTCTACGTCGGACGTGTGTTGGGCTCTACGTCGGACGTGTGTTGGGCTCTACGTCGGGACGTGTGTTGGGCTCTACATCAGGATTTAGCTTACTTTCAGCTCTACGTCGGGACGTGTGTTGGGCTCTATGTCTGGACGTGTGTTGGCGTCTACATCAGGATTTAACTTACATTCAGCTCTACGTCGGGACGTGTGTTGGGCTCTACTCGGGACGTGTGTTGGGCTCTACGTCGGGACGTGTGTTGGGCTCTACGTCTAGACGTGTGTTGGGCTCTACATCAGGATTTAGCTTACTTTCAGCTCTATGTCGGGACGTGTGTTGGGCTCTACGTCGGGACGTGTGTTGGGCTCTACGTCGGGACGTGTGTTGGGCTCTACAACAGGATTTAGCTGACTTTCAGCTCTACTTCGGGACGTGTGTTGGGTTCTACGTCGGACGTGTGTTGGGCTCTAGGTCGGGACGTGTGTTGGGCTATACGTCGGGACGTGTGTTGGGCTCTACATCAGGATTTAGCTTACTTTCAGCTCTACGTCGGAACGTGTGTTGGGCTCTACGTCGGGACGTGTGTTGGGCTCTACATTAGGATTTAGCTTACTTTCAGCTCTACGTCGGGACGTGTGTTGGGCTCTACGTCGGGACGTGTGTTGGGCTCTACATCAGGATTTAGCTGACTTTCAGCTCTACGTCGGAACGTGTGTTGGGCTCTACGTCGGGACGTGTGTTGGGCTCTACATTAGGATTTAGCTTACTTTCAGCTCTACGTCGGGACGTGTGTTGGGCTCTACGTCGGGACGTGTGTTGGGCTCTACAACAGGATTTAGCTGACTTTCAGCTCTACTTCAGGACGTGTGTTGGGTTCTACGTCGGACGTGTGTTGGGCTCTAGGTCGGGACGTGTGTTGGGCTATACGTCGGGACGTGTGTTGGGCTCTACATCAGGATTTAGCTTACTTTCAGCTCTACGTCGGAACGTGTGTTGGGCTCTACGTCGGAACGTGTGTTGGGCTCTACGTCGGAACGTGTGTTGGGCTCTACGTCGGGACGTGTGTTGAGCTCTACTGCGGGACGTGTGTTGTGCTCTACATCAGGATTTAGCTTACTTTCAGCTCTACGTCGGGACGTGTATTGGGCTCCACATCAGGATTTAGCTTACTTTCAGCTCTACGTCGGGACGTGTGTTGGGCTCTACGTCGGGACGTGTGTTCGGCTCTACGTCGGACGTGTGTTGGGCTCTACGTCGGACGTGTGTTGGGCTCTACGTCGGGACGTGTGTTGGGCTCTACATCAGGATTTAGCTTACTTTCAGCTCTACGTCGGGACGTGTGTTGGGCTCTATGTCTGGACGTGTGTTGGGGTCTACATCAGGATTTAACTTACATTCAGCTCTACGTCGGGACGTGTGTTGGGCTGTACGTCTGGACGTGTGTTGGGCTCTACATCAGGATTTAACTTACTTTCAGCTCTACGTCGGGACGTGTGTTTGGAATACGTCGGGACGTGTGTTGGGCTCTACGT
This sequence comes from Leptosomus discolor, assembly GCF_034619465.1. Taxonomy (NCBI): domain Eukaryota; kingdom Metazoa; phylum Chordata; class Aves; order Leptosomiformes; family Leptosomidae; genus Leptosomus; species Leptosomus discolor. The sequence goes on from NW_028237788.1 coordinate 4,449,425, forward strand.
CGGGACGTGTGTTGGGCTCTACGTCGGGACGTGTGTTGGGCTGTACGTCGGGACGTCTGTTGGGCTCTACATCGGGAATTAGATTACTTTCAGCTCTACTTCGGGACGTGTGTTGGGCTCCACGTCGGGACCTGTATTGGGCTCTACATCAGCATTTAGCTGACTTTCAGCTCTACGTCGGGACGTGTGTTGGGCTCTACGTCGGGACGTGTGTTGGGCTCTACGTCGCGACGTCTGTTGGGCTCTACGTTGGGACGTGTGTTGGGCTCTACGTCAGGAATTAGCTTACTTTCAGCTCTACTTCGGGACGTGTGTTGGGCTCTAGGTCGGGACGTGTGTTGGGCTCTACGTCGGGACGTGTGTTGGGCTCTACATCAGGGTTTAGCTTACTTTCAGCTCTACGTCCGAACGTGTGTTGGGCTCTACGTCGGAACGTGTGTTGGGCTCTACGTCGGGACGTGTGTTGAGCTCTACTGCGGGACGTGTGTTGTGCTCTACATCAGGATTTAGCTTACTTTCAGCTCTACGTCGGGACGTGTGTTGGGCTCTACATCAGGATTTAGCTTACTTTCAGCTCTACGTCGGGACGTGTGTTGGGCTCTACGTCGGGACCTGTGTTGGGCTCTACGTCGGACGTGTGTTGGGCTCTACGTCGGACGTGTGTTGGGCTCTACGTCGGGACGTGTGTTGGGCTCTACATCAGGATTTAGCTTACTTTCAGCTCTACGTCGGGACGTGTGTTGGGCTCTATGTCTGGACGTGTGTTGGGGTCTACATCAGGATTTAACTTACATTCAGCTCTACGTCGGGACGTGTGTTGGGCTCTACTCGGGACGTGTGTTGGGCTCTACTTCGGGACGTGTGTTGGGCTCTACGTCTAGACGTGTGTTGGGCTCTACATCAGGATTTAGCTTACTTTCAGCTCTATGTCGGGACGTGTGTTGGGCTCTACGTCGGGACGTGTGTTGGGCTCTACGTCGGGACGTGTGTTGGGCTCTACTCGGGACGTGTGTTGGGCTCTACGTCGGGACGTGTGTTGGGCTCTACGTCTAGACGTGTGTTGGGCTCTACATCAGGATTTAGCTTACTTTCAGCTCTATGTCGGGACGTGTGTTGGGCTCTACGTCGGGACGTGTGTTGGGCTCTACGTCGGGACGTGTGTTGGGCTCTACAACAGGATTTAGCTGACTTTCAGCTCTACTTCGGGACGTGTGTTGGGTTCTACATCGGACGTGTGTTGGGCTCTAGGTCGGGACGTGTGTTGGGCTATACGTCGGGACGTGTGTTGGGCTCTACATCAGGATTTAGCTTACTTTCAGCTCTACGTCGGAACGTGTGTTGGGCTCTACGTCGGAACGTGTGTTGGGCTCTACGTCGGGACGTGTGTTGAGCTCTACTGCGGGACGTGTGTTGTGCTCTACATCAGGATTTAGCTTACTTTCAGCTCTACGTCGGGACGTGTATTGGGCTCCACATCAGGATTTAGCTTACTTTCAGCTCTACGTCGGGACGTGTGTTGGGCTCTACGTCGGGACGTGTGTTGGGCTCTACGTTGGACGTGTGTTGGGCGCTACGTCGGACGTGTGTTGGGCTCTACGTCGGGACGTGTGTTGGGCTCTACATCAGGATTTAGCTTACTTTCAGCTCTACGTCGGGACGTGTGTTGGGCTCTATGTCTGGACGTGTGTTGGGGTCTACATCAGGATTTAACTTACATTCAGCTCTACGTCGGGACGTGTGTTGGGCTGTACGTCTGGACGTGTGTTGGGCTCTACATCAGGATTTAACTTACTTTCAGCTCTACGTCGGGACGTGTGTTTGGAATACGTCGGGATGTGTGTTGGGCTCTACGTCGGGACGTGTGTTGGGCTCTACGTCGGGACGTGTGTTGGGCTGTACGTCGGGACGTCTGTTGGGCTCTACATCGGGAATTAGATTACTTTCAGCTCTACTTCGGGACGTGTCTTGGGCTCCACGTCGGGACGTGTGTTGGGCTCTACATCAGGATTTAGCTGACTTTCAGCTCTATGTCGGGACGTGTGTTGGGCTCTACGTCGGGACGTGTGTTGGGCTCTACGTCGGACGTGTGTTGGGCTCTACGTCGGACGTGTGTTGGGCTCTACGTCGGGACGTGTGTTGGGCTCTACGTCGGGACGTGTGTTGGGCTCTACATCAGGATTTAGCTTACTTTCAGCTCTACGTCGAGACGTGTGTTGGGCTCTACGTGGGGAAGTGTGTTGGGCTCTACGTCGGGACGTGTGTTGGGCTCTACGTCGGGAAGTGTGTTGGGCTCTACGTCGGGAATTGTATTGGGCTCTACATCAAGATTTAGCTTCCTTTGAGCTCTACGTCGGGACGTGTGTAGGCTCTACGTCGGGACGTGTGTTGGGCTCCACGTCGGGACGTGCGTTGGGCTCTACCTCGGGACGTGTGTTGGGCTCTACGTCGGGACGTGTGTCGGGCTCTACGTCTGTAGTTAGCTAAATTTCAGCTCTACGTCGGGACGTGCGTTGGGCTCTACGTCGGGACGTGCGTTGGTCTCTACGTCGGGACGTGCGTTGGGCTCTCCGTCGGGACGTGTGTTGGGCTCTATATCAGGATTTAGCTTACTTTCGGCTCTACGTCGGGACGTGTGTTGGGCTCTACGTCGGGAAGTGTGTTGGGCTCTACGTCGGGAAGTGTGTTGGGCTCTAAGTCGGGACGTGTGTTGTTCTCTACGTTGGGAATTGTGTTGGGCTCTTCATCGAGATTTAGCTTCTATTCAGCTCTACGTCGGGACGTGTGTTGGGCTCTACGTCGGGATGTGTGTTGGGCTCTACGTCGGGACGTGTGTTGGGCTCTACATCAGGATTTAGCTTACTTTCAGCTCTACGTCAGGACTTGTGTTGGGCTCTACGTCGGGACGTGTGTTCGGCTCTACATCAGGATTTAGCTTACTTTCAGCTCTACGTCGGGACGTGTGTTGGGCTCTACGTCGGGAATTGTGTTGGGCTCTACGTCGGGACGTGTGTTGGGCTCTACGTCGGGAAGTGTGTTGGGCTCTACGTCGGGAAGTGTGTTGGGCTCTACATCAAGATTTAGCTTCGTATCAGCTCTACGTCGGGACGTGTGTTGGGCTCTACGTCGGGACGTGTGTTAGGCTCCACGTCGGGACGTGCGTTGGGCTCTACCTCGGGACGTGTGTTGGGCTCTACGTCGAGACGTGTGTTGGGCTCTACGTCGGGACGTGTGTTGGGCTCTACGTCGGGACGTGTGTTGGGCTATACGTCGGGACATGTGTTGGGCTCTACGTCGGGACGTGTGTTGGGCTATACGTCGGGACGTGTGTTGGGCTCTACATCAGGATTTAGCATACTTTCAGCTCTACGTCGGCACGTGTGTTGGGCTCTGCGTCGGGACGTGTGTTGAGCTCTACGTTGGGACGTCTGTTGGGCTCTACGTCTAGACGTGTGTTTGGCTCTACATCAGGATTTAGCTTACTTTGAGCTCTATGTCGGGACGTGTGTTGGGCTCTACGTTGGGACGTGTGTTGGGCTCTACGTCTAGACGTGTGTTGGGCTCTACATCAGGATTTAGCTTACTTTGAGCTCTCTGTCGGGACGTGTGTTGGGCTCTACGTCGGGACGTGTGTTGGGTTCTACGTCTGGACGTGTGTTGGGCTCTACGTCGGGACGTGCGTTGGGCTTTACGTCGAGACGTGTGTTGGGCTCTACGTCGAGACGTGTGTTGGGCTCTACGTCGAGACGTGTGTTGGGCTCTACGTCGGGACGTGTGTTGGGCTCTACGTCGGGACGTGCATTGGGCTCTACGTCTGTAGTTAGCTAACTTTCAGCTCTACGTCGGGACGTGCGTTGGGCTCTACCTCGGGACGTGTGTTGGGCTCTACGTCGAGACGTGTGTTGGGCTCTACGTCGGGACGTGTGTTGGGCTATACGTCGGGACATGTGTTGGGCTCTACGTCGGGACGTGTGTTGGGCTATACGTCGGGACGTGTGTTGGGCTCTACATCAGGATTTAGCATACTTTCAGCTCTACGTCGGCACGTGTGTTGGGCTCTGCGTCGGGACGTGTGTTGAGCTCTACGTTGGGACGTCTGTTGGGCTCTACGTCTAGACGTGTGTTTGGCTCTACATCAGGATTTAGCTTACTTTGAGCTCTATGTCGGGACGTGTGTTGGGCTCTACGTTGGGACGTGTGTTGGGCTCTACGTCTAGACGTGTGTTGGGCTCTACATCAGGATTTAGCTTACTTTGAGCTCTCTGTCGGGACGTGTGTTGGGCTCTACGTCGGGACGTGTGTTGGGTTCTACGTCTGGACGTGTGTTGGGCTCTACGTCGGGACGTGCGTTGGGCTTTACGTCGAGACGTGTGTTGGGCTCTACGTCGAGACGTGTGTTGGGCTCTACGTCGAGACGTGTGTTGGGCTCTACGTCGGGACGTGTGTTGGGCTCTACGTCGGGACGTGCATTGGGCTCTACGTCTGTAGTTAGCTAACTTTCAGCTCTACGTCGGGACGTGCGTTGGGCTCTACATCGGGACGTGCGTTGGGCTCTACCTGGGGACATGGGCTGGGCTCTACGTAGGGACGTGCGTTGGGCTCTCCGTCGGGACGTGTGTTGGGCTCTACATCAGGATTTAGCTTACTTTCAGCTCTACGTCGGGACGTGTGTTGGGCTCTACGTCGGGAAGTGTGTTGAGCTCTACGTCGGGAAGTGTGTTGGGCTCTACGTCGGGAAGTGTGTTAGGCTCTAAGTCGGGACGTGTGTTGGGCTCTACGTCGGGAAGTGTGTTGGGCTCTACATCAAGATTTAGCTTCCTTTCAGCTCTACGTCAGGACGTGTGTTGGGCTCTACGTCGGGACGTGTGTTGGGCTCTACGTCGGGACGTGTGTTGGGCTCTACGTCAGCACGTGTGTTGGGCTCTACAGCAGGATTTAGCTTATTTTCAGCTCTACGTCGGGACATGTGTTGGGCTCTGCGTCGGGACGTCTGTTGGGCTCTACGTCGGGACGTGTGTTGGGCTCTACGTCGGGACGTGTGTTGGACTCTACGTCGGGAAGTGTGTTGGGCTCTACGTCGGGAAGTGTGTTGGGCTCTACGTCGGGAAGTGTGTTGGGCTCTACATCAAGATTTAGCTTCCTTTCAGCTCTACGTCGGGATGTGTGTTGGGCTCTACGTCGGGACGTGTGTTGGGCTCTACGTCGGGACGTGTGTTGGGCTGTACGTCGGGACGTGTGTTGGGCTCTACATCAGGATTTAGCTTACTTTCAGCTCTACGTCGGGACGTGTGTTGGGCTCTACGTCGGGACGTGTGTTGGGCTCTATGTGGGGTTTTAGCATACATTCAGCTCTACGTTGGGACGTGTGTTGGGCTCCACGTCGGGACGTGTGTTTGGCTCCATGTCGGGACGTGTGTTGGGCTCCATGTCGGGACGTGTGTTGGGCTCTACCTCGGAACGTGTGTTGGGCTCTACGTCGGGACGTGTATTGGGCTCTACGTGGGGATGTCTGTTGGGCTCTACGTTGGGACGTGTGTTGGGCTCTACGTCGGGACGTGTGTTGGGCTCTACATCAGGTTTTACCTGACTTTCATCTCTACTTCGGGACGTGTGTTGGGCTCTACGTCGGGACGTGTGTTGGGCTCTACGTCGGGACATGTGTTGGGCTCTACATCAGGATTTAGCTTACTTTCAGCTCTACGTCGGGACGTGTGTTGGGCTCCACATCAAGATTTAGCTTACTTTCAGCTCTACGTCGGGACGTGTGTTGGGCTCTACGTTAGGATGTGTTTTGGGCTCTACATCGGGACGTGTGTTGGGCTCTACGTCGGACGTGTGTTGGGCTCTACGTCGGACGTGTGTTGGGCTCTACATCAGGATTTATCTTACTTTCAGCTCTACGTCAGGACGTGTGTTGGGCTCTATGTCTGGACGTGTGTTGGGCTCTACATCAGGATTTAACTTACATTCAGCTCTTCGTCGGGACGTGTGTTGGGCTCTACGTCGGGACGTGTGTTGGGAATACGTCGGGACGTGTGTTGGGCTCTATGTCGGGACGTCTGTTGGGCTCTACGTCGGGACGTGTGTTGGGCTCTACGTCGCGACGTCTGTTGGGCTCTACGTTGGGACGTGTGTTGGACTCTACGTCGCGACGTCTGTTGGGCTCTACGTCGGGACGTCTGTTGGGCTCTACGTCAGGAATTAGCTTACTTTCAGCTCTACTTCGGGACGTGTGTTGGGCTCTAGGTCGGGACGTGTGTTGGGCTCTACGTCGGGACGTGTGTTGGGCTCTACATCAGGGTTTAGCTTACTTTCAGCTCTACGTCCGAACGTGTGTTGGGCTCTACGTCGGAACGTGTGTTGGGCTCTACGTCGGGACGTGTGTTGAGCTCTACTGCAGGACGTGTGTTGTGCTCTACATCAGGATTTAGCTTACTTTCAGCTCTACGTCGGGACGTGTGTTGGGCTCTACATCAGGATTTAGCTTACTTTCAGCTCTACGTCGGGACGTGTGTTGGGCTCTACGTCGGACGTGTGTTGGGCTCTACGTCGGACGTGTGTTGGGCTCTACGTCGGACGTGTGTTGGGCTCTACGTCGGGACGTGTGTTGGGCTCTACATCAGGATTTAGCTTACTTTCAGCTCTACGTCGGGACGTGTGTTGGGCTCTATGTCTGGACGTGTGTTGGGGTCTACATCAGGATTTAACTTACATTCAGCTCTACGTCGGGACGTGTGTTGGGCTCTACTCGGGACGTGTGTTGGGCTCTACGTCGGGACGTGTGTTGGGCTCTACGTCTAGACGTGTGTTGGGCTCTACATCAGGATTTAGCTTACTTTCAGCTCTATGTCGGGACGTGTGTTGGGCTCTACGTCGGGACGTGTGTTGGGCTCTACGTCGGGACGTGTGTTGGGCTCTACAACAGGATTTAGCTGACTTTCAGCTCTACTTCGGGAAGTGTGTTGGGTTCTACGTCGGACGTGTGTTGGGCTCTAGGTCGGGACGTGTGTTGGGCTATACGTCGGGACGTGTGTTGGGCTCTACATCAGGATTTAGCTTACTTTCAGCTCTACGTCGGAACGTGTGTTGGGCTCTACGTCGGAACGTGTGTTGGGCTCTACGTCGGGACGTGTGTTGAGCTCTACTGCGGGACGTGTGTTGTGCTCTACATCAGGATTTAGCTTACTTTCAGCTCTACGTCGGGACGTGTGTTGGGCTCTACATCAGGATTTAGCTTACTTTCAGCTCTACGTCGGGACGTGTGTTGGGCTCTACGTCGGGACGTGTGTTGGGCTCTACGTCGGACGTGTGTTGGGCTCTACGTCGGACGTGTGTTGGGCTCTACGTCGGGACGTGTGTTGGGCTCTACATCAGGATTTAGCTTACTTTCAGCTCTACGTCGGGACGTGTGTTGGGCTCTATGTCTGGACGTGTGTTGGGGTCTACATCAGGATTTAACTTACATTCAGCTCTACGTCGGGACGTGTGTTGGGCTGTACGTCTGGACGTGTGTTGGGCTCTACGTCGGGACGTGTGTTGTGCTCTACATCAGGGTTTAGCTTACTTTCAGCTCTACGTCGGGACGTGTGCTGGGCTCTACATCCGGACGTGTGCTGGGCTCTACGTCGGGGTTTAGCTTACATTCAGCTCTACGTCGGGACGTGTGTTGGGCTCTATGTCGGGACGTGTGTTGGGCTCTACGTCGAGAAGTGTGTTGGGCTCTACGTCGGGACGTCTGTTGGGCTCTACGTCGGGACGTCTGTTGGGCTATACGTCGGGACGTCTGTTGGCCTCTATATCAGGATTTAGCTTACGTTCAGCTCTACGTCGGGACGTCTGTTGGGCTCTACGTCGGGACGTGTGTTGGGCTCTACGTCGGAACGTCTGTTGGGCTATACGTCCGGACGTGTGTTGGGCTCTACATCAGGGTTTAGTTTACTTTCAGCTCTACATCGGGATGTCGGTTGGGCTCTTCGTCTGGACGTCGGTTGGGCTCTACGTCGGGACGCCTGTTGGGCTCTACGTCGGGACGTCTGTTGGGCTGTACGTCTGGACGTCTGTTGGGCTCTACGACGGGACGTCTGTTGGGCTCTACATCAGGATTTAGCTTACTTTCAGCTGTACGTCGGGACGTGTGTTGGGCTCTACGTCACGACGTCTGTTGGGCTCTACGTCGGGACGTGTGTTGGGCTCTACGTCGGGACGTGTGTTGGGCTCTACATCAGGATTTAGCTTATTTTCAGCTCTGTGTCGGGACGTGTGTTGGGCTCTACGTCAGGACGTGTCTTGGGCTCTACGTCGGGACGTCTGTTGGGCTCTACGTCGGGACGTCGGTTGGGCTCTACGTCGGAACGTGTGTTGGGCTCTACGTCGGGACGTGTGTTGGGCTCTACATCAGGGTTTAGCTTACTTTCAGCTCTACGTCGGGACATCGGTTGGGCTCTACGTCGGGACGTCGGTTGGGCTCTACGTCGGAACGTGTGTTGGGCTCTACGTCGGGACGTGTGTTGGGCTCTACATCAGGGTTTAGCTTACTTTCAGCTCTACGTCGGGGCGTCGGTTGGGCTCTTCGTCGGGACATCGGTTGGGCTCTACGTCGGGACACCTGTTGGAATATACGTCGGGACGTCTGTTGGGCTCTATGTCGGGACGTCTGTTGGGCTCTACGTTGGGACGTCTGTTGGGCTCTACGTTGGGACGGCTGTTGGGCTCTACATCAGGATTTAGCTTACTTTCAGATTTACGTCGGGACCTGTGTTGGGCTCTACGTCGGGACGTCTGTTGGGCTCTACGTCGGGACGTCTGTTGGGCTCTGCGTCGGGACGTCTGTTGGGCTCTACGTCGGGATGTCTTTTGGGCTCTACGTCGGGACGTCTGTTGGGCTCTACATCAGGATTTAGATTACTTTCAGCTCTACGTCGGGACGTCTGTTGGGCTCTACGTCGGGACGTGTGTTGGGCTCTACGTCGGGACCTCTGTTGGGCTCTACATCAGGGTTTACCTTACTTTCATCTCTGCGTCGGGACGTCGGTTGGGCTCTACGTCGGGACGTCTGTTGGGCTGTATGTCGGGACGTCTGTTGGGCTCTACATCAGGATTTAGCTTACTTTCAGCTCTACGTAGGGACGTGTGTTGGGCTCTACGTTTGGACGTCTGTTGGGCTCTACGTCGGGACATCTGTTGGGCTCTAAGTCGGGATGTCTGTTGACAACAGCAGACTTAGAGCCCAACAGACGTCCCGACGTAGAGCCGAACAGAAGTCCCGAAGTAAAGCACAACAGATGTTCCGAAGTAGAGCTGAAAGCAAGCTCAAGCCAGACATCCCGACGTAGAGCCCAAGAGACGTCCCGACGTAGAGCCCAAGAGACGTCCCAACGTAGAGCCCAACAGATGTTCCGATGTAGAGCTGAAAGTGAGCAAAAGCCAAACGTAGAGGCCAAGAGACGTCCGGACGTACAGCCCAACAGACGTCCCGACGTAGATCCGAAAACAAGCTCAAGCCAGACTTCTTAAAGTAGAACCCAATACATGTCCCTACGTAGAGCCCAACAGACGTCCAGACGTTGAGACCAAGAGACATCCCAACGTAGAGCAGAAAGCGAGCTCAAGCCAGAAGTAGAGCCCAAGATATGTACCGACTTAGAGCCCAACAGATGTCCTGACGTAGAGCCCAACACATGTCCCGTTGTAGAGCCCAACATACGTCCCGAAGTAGAGCCCAACAGATGTCCCGACGTAGAGGCGAAAGCGAGCTCAAGCCAGATGTAGAGCCCAAGAAACGTCCCGACTTAGAGCCCAACAGATGTCCCGACGTAGAGCCCAACAGACGTTCCAACGTAGAGACGAAAGTGAGCTACAGCCAGACGTAGAGCCCAAAAGACGTCCCGACGTAGAGCTCAAGCAACGTCCCGATGTAGAGCCCAACAGATGTTTCGATGTAGAGCAGAAAGTGAGCTACAGCCAGACGTAGAGCCCAACACACGTCCCGATGTACAGCCCGAGAGACATTCCGACGTAGAGCTGAAATTAACCTCAAGCCAGATGTAGAAAATACATACGTTCCGACGCAGCGCCCAACAGACGTCCCGACATAGAGCTCAGAAGATGTCCCGACGTATAGCCGCAAATGAACTAAAGCCAGACGTAGAGCCCAAGAGACGTCCCGATGTAGAGCCCAACAGATGTTCTGACGTAGAGCTGAAAGTGAGCAAAAGCCAAACATAGAGCCCAAGAGACGTCCGGACGTAGAGCTCAACAGACCTCCAGATGCAGAGCCCAAGTGTCGTTCCGACGTAGAGCCGAAAGTGAGCTACAGCCAGACGTAGAGCGGAAAAGACATCCCGACGTAGAGCCCGAGAGACGTCCCGACGTAGAGCCAAACAGACGTTCCGACGTAGAGCCGAAATTAACCTCAAGCCAGACGTAGACACCAACGTACATTCCGACGTAGGGCCCAACACACGTCCAGTTGTAGAGCTCAAAAGACGTCCGGAAATATAGCCGCAAATGAGCTAAAGCCAAACGTAGAGCCCAAGAGACATCCGCACGTAGGTCCGAAAGCGAGCTAAAGACACACTTCCCAAACTAGAGCCCAAGACACGTCCCGACTTAGAGCCCAACAGACGTCCCGATGTAGAGCCCAACAGACGTCCCGACGTAGAGCCCAACAGACGTCCCGACGTGGATCCGAATGCGAGCTCAAGCCAGACTTCTTAAAGTAGAACCCAACACACGTCCCGACGTATAGCCCGAGAGACGTTCCGACGTTGAGACCAACAGACGTCCCGACGTGGATCCGAATGCGAGCTCAAGCCAGACTTCTTAAAGTAGAACCCAACACACGTCCCGACGTATAGCCCGAGAGACGTTCTGACGTTGAGACCAACAGACATCCCAACGTAGAGCAGAAAGCGAGCTCAAGCCAGATGTAGAGCACAAGAGACGTCCCGACGTAGAGCCCAACAGACGTCCCGACGTAGAGTCCAATACATGTCCCGTTGTAGAGCCCAACATACGTCCCGACGTAGAGCCCAACAGACGTTCCAACGTAGAGACGAAAGTGAGCTACAGCCAGATGTAGAGCCCAAAAGACATCCCGACGTAGAGCGCAAGCGACTTCCCGACCTAGAGCCCAACACACGTCCCGACGTAGAGCCCAACAGACGTCCCGACGTAGAGCCGAAATTAACCTCAAGCCAGATGTAGAAGCCAACGTACATCCCGACGTAGAGCCCAACAGACGTCCCGACATAGAGCTGAAAGTGAGCTCAAGCCAGACGTACAGCCCAAGAGACATCCCGACTTAGATCTCTAAATACGTCCTGACTTAGAGCTGAACAGACGTCCCGACGTAGAGCCCAACAGATGTCCCGACGTAGAGCCCAACAGACGTTACGACGTAGAGCCGAAAGCGAGCTCAAGCCAGACATATCGAAGTAGAGACCAACAGACGTCCCGACGTAGAGACCAACAGATGTTTCGACGCAGAGCAGAAAGTGAGCTACAGCCAGACGTAGAGCCCAACACACGTCCCGACGTATAGCCCGAGAGACGTTCCGACGTAGAGCCGAAATTAACCTCAAGCCAGACGTAGAAACCAACGTACGTTCCGACGTAGAGCCCAACACACATCCCGACGTATAGCCCGAGAGACGTTCCGACGTAGAGCCGAAATTAACCTCAAGCCAGACGTAGAAACCAACGTACGTTCCGACGTAGAGACCAACACACGTCCCGACGTAGAGCTCAGAAGACGTCCGGACGTATAGCCGCAAATGAGCTAAAACCAGACGTAGAGCCCAAGAGACGTCCCAACGTAAAGCCCAACAGATGTTCCGACGTCTCTACAGCTTGCAACAGTCTGGCCATTGTTTTTTGGAAAGTTTCTGGATATAATGCGGGTCAGTTCTTGGAATGTGAAACCTAAAAATGGGAATAGTATTGTATTTGGCTGCAGAAGCAAGAAGGGGAGAAGACAGGTCCATAAGGGTGAGAAAAATTCTTGCCCCTTTTACCTGCAAAATGACACAGGTATGAAAAGACTTCTCGTTCAAGGCTTCCCAAGAATTTGCTAAGGTGCAAGGGAGAGAGTTTGAAGTGGGAGAAGGAAGAAACAGAAGAATTTGGGAATGGAAGCTAGGAGGAGAGAGGGTAAGAGGCTTGAAAGTGGAACTGAGAGGAAAAGATGGGTTGTCTGCAATAGGAGGGAGATGAGAAAGAAAAGGAGACCCGTGAGGAAGGATGGAATTACTAAATGGACAGTCACAGAAAAATGAGAAGTGAACAAATATGAAATATAAATATTCTCCCATAGGTTGGAGAAGTAAACACCTTTTAAAAATATGGCTGGAGAGGTGGATGAACTCTAGGTTGTAAAAAAGAAATATAATGGTCATTAGAAAAATAAAAAAGAGAGAGAAAACAGCACCTGAAAAACTGAAGGAGGAAATACAGCAGGTAAATGAGGAAATGGAAAAGCCTAGGAAGGACTGAAGCAGAACAAAGAACAAAGCACATTCGGGATAATGGTTTAATGTAGGGTGAAACCAATGCCCAAAATATGTGCAAAGTCACAGCAGTTTGGTTGTCAATTTTCCTATTCTCACACTACGCTCATGCAGTCTTCTGAGACAAATCCTCACCCCAAATGCACACAGCTGGTCCTCAGCAACACACAGCTCTGTCCACACTCCAGCACAGGTACCCTTAAAACCATCCCCCTTCTCCCTCACACACCTCTCGCTGATGCTGCTCCCAAGGCCTAACTCTGGCTAATGGCCACGTCCTCCGTTCCCCTTCAGGGAGGGGCGTTGCTCCCAGCCGTGTCCCAGCTTCAATCTCCACAGCAGCAGCACATCATTTCTTTCTAAATGTGTGACGAAGTGTTCCGGAAGGGGCCCAGAACAGCGCGGAAGGCCAACAGACCGGCTGCCACGGGAACGCAGACCAGCTGCGGCGGGAAGGGCAGCGCCGCCTCCAGCAGCCTCCTGCCGCAGCACCGGCGGCAGGCAGCACGCCCGCGCAGCCACGGCGCTTCCTTCCAGCCGTTCCCGGTTAAGATCTGCCTGGAAAGAAAAACGTATTCTTTGTACATTAATTGAGATAGTTCCCACAGCTTCGGGCAGTAATTTTTGATCAATTTATTGCAGAAATGCGTAAAGATAGCGAAAGCAAATGAAAGGTGTGTTAAGTACACCTAGCTATCCAAAATGTCAGCCATAAAATATCCTTGGCAGTATGCTCCACCTTTGTGGCAACTATAAGCTTTCCTGGGACAAAAGAGATTAGGAGCCAGGCAGAAGAAACGAGGGAGACAAAAAGAGTAGCACGCCAGATGGTACAGTTGTGCCCCCTCCTACCAGTTTAGATCAGAGCAGGGTTGCTCAGAGTTCCCAACAAGCTTCAAAGAGCTATCAACGTGATAAAGCAGCAAGTAGCATTGGTCAAAAGAACTTCAGCTGATCCAAGACAGAAAAGTGGGAAGCAACTGCAATTGCTGCAAATACAGCACGGTGAAAGCTAGAAAGCTGTTAATGATGATCTTTAATTTCAAACGGTACCTAAATTCTGTCAGTGATCATTAAAACTGGTAACTACAGTGCCTGTCATGCCAGCTGCTGTGCAAAAAGAAATCTGCATGTACTCCAGAGGAGCAAAAAAGGGGTTGCAGATGAAGAAACACCGTCTTAAAGAAAAATGCAGCTATTTCAGAGTTAGACAAAGAAAAATACAAGCTTCAGAAAACAGGGTTGACATTACTGATGCCATTAGCCTCAGAGAAGGACCTAGAGACTCCAGAAGCAGCAAAGAATGGGGCGCAAGGCAAGCAAGGAAAGTGAATGATTCATGCTAACTGACGCAGGAGGATGGAAAGCTGTGATCACAGACACTCAGCATGCTCCCAATTCATGAGGCAAAGCAAAACTATGACTAGGCTGAACACTGATTAGTATCAATTACATAGACCACTACTGGGGCAGACCTGTAAATCCATTTATATGGTACTGCACACATGAAGCCTGCAACTATTTGTACAAGAGAGCAATGCTCCTGTGGGCTGGCCCTTGATTTCTACATTCTGGCCCCCTTTGGACTAGATGTACTTTTTTTTTTTTTCCCCTCTAATGAGTACTTTTTAACAGCTTCTTAACATAACATGCTAAAAAGAGCTAGTTGAAAGCAGTAATTTTTGTCACATGAACAGCTGGAGCAGGAACTGGAGCCATTTCCATAACAACTGAAAGTTTTCCAATGACTTAGGTAGATCTGAACTCAAAAACTAGTTTGAACTTTGTTTACTTTGACCAGTGCAAGTCACAGAATAAGTTATCAGGCTGCATATTAGTCATGTTCCACAACATTTTATTATCTGTACTCTCAGTAACATTCCAAGGCTTTTAGAAATCTGACCAAATTAAAGAGCGATGACAAAATGGTTTCTAATAAACTGAAATGCTGAGATAGCTGAATGGTGGTTGAGAACAATTAATGTGTTAGGTTTCTGAAAATGTGCTCAGTCACGTAATAAAGAGCATCTGCCATTCGTTTGTGGCCAGCCCAACCCTAATCCATGACACTTTGAAAGGTGAGGAATCCCTAAATGACGGTCCTCCAAGACATTGTTGTGAGACCCATGGGACTCCATGCAGTTTCATTCTGAAAACCCAGTATCTGGTGCTGTCCTGACCCAACTTGTGAGCAACACCATCATAAAGTATTTAATTTGTAGTTACCCACCCTGAATCTGTTCCTCATGGTTAACTTACCATAAAAAGGTTATTTCCTTTTAATCTGTTAATACGAAACTTACAACTGATCCTTCAATATGAACTATATGACATAAGAAATTTTTATTTTTACCTTAGATGGTTTTCAGGGGTTAAATCATTGTAGACTTCCGAGGCTGACAACAGTGCGCTACTCTTCAAATAGCACAGGTAAAACCAACTTAGCAGTGAGGACAGGTTGGAAAAGAATGAAAACAAATAGGCTTGTTAATTCCTGAGAACCTCTAGCGGTTTATAAGGGAGAAAACGATCCCGCGGCAGACGGGGCTCCGCCGCGCGCCGCGCCGGCCCAGGTCCCTCGCGGGCAGCACAACGCCTGCAACAGCCCGCCCAGCTCCCGCCCCCTGCCCCCTCAGCTCCCCCTCCCGCCCCTCCCCGCCCCTCACCTTCCCCCGCCCCCCCAGCTCCCTCCTCTGCCCCCGGCCCCACCTGCTTGCAGCCAACTGCTGTCCCCGCAGCCGCGCTTCCCGCCAACGGCCACAGGCCGGCACGCGCGGCGGGGGCGGGCCCGCAGGCAGGGCCGAGCGCGGCGCTGGGAGACACTTCGCGCTGCGACCTACACGCGGGCAGCGGGCACAGGGGCGGGAAAGCGACACCTCCTCGGCGGGAAGTGCTGGTGAGCGACCGCCGGCCTCGGCGCTGCCGAAATACGGCTAACCTCCCACAGCCCGTACTGGCGCTTTTACAAAGGATTTTTGCAAAGGAGCAGGTCTTCACCTTGGCAATTTGTGTCTGGATATAGAAACCGGGTTCGTTATTTATAAAGTGGCTCAAGTCTTCAGTGTGGAAAAATAGGTTTTCTGTGGACAAGTCTAAATAACCAGCATTCACGAGACTAGATCTAAATTAAATATGTTGCCGTGTTCCTTATTAGATGCCTTCAAAATAACACAGATAGTCTCAGTCTTCAGAGGATTAGACTGTCACCCAAACTGCTGTGGCAGCATCCAAGTGGGGAAAGTCTCTAGGCTGAGCTGATGCTGCAGCATCAACTGCTTGCTTTCAATGTTGCTGAAATTGCAAAGCAGGCTAACGTAAGAGGTCTGAATTCTGGTGTTCCACTAGTGCCCAGAATACTCCCCTCTGAGGACAGGCTGAGAGGGTTGGGGTTGTTCAGCCTGGAGAAGGCGCCGGGGTAGACCTTATAGCGGCCTCCCAGTGCTTAAAGGGGGCCTGCAGGAAAGGTGGGGAGGGACTCCTGATCGGGGAGGGTGGTGATAGGACAAGGGGTAAGGGTTGCAAACTGAAAGAGGGTAGGTTTAGACTAGATAGTGGGAAGAAAATTTAGGGTGAGGGTGGTGAGACACTGGCACAGGCTGCCCGGAGAGGTGGTTGATGCCCCAGTCCTGGGAACATTCAAGGCCAAGGCAGACGGGGCTCTGAGCAGCCTGATCCAGCTAAAGATGTCCCTGCTCCTGGTGGGGGTTGTTGGGCTAGATGGTCTTTAAAGGTCCCTTCCAGCCCAAACTCTTCTGATTCTGCATTACTAACTCCACTGAGGCTTTATCTAGACATAGAGCTATTTTAGCATAACCAAAAGTGCCTTTTAGGCGCACCTTACCTAAAGCAATGCCAATTTTTGTTCTGGACACTTTAAAACTATCTGTGTAAGCCAGGCCAGGTTTAAGTTAGTGACACATGTTGAACCATGTAGGCTGATTTTATACCTAATGACGTGTATCCAAGAGTTTGCACTGGTTTGAGCATATGTTTAGATTAAACGCTTTATTGGAAATGTCACACAAAGGGAGAAGCGATGAAAGTCATCCACCCAATTACTGTACTTTCAAGGAGGAGGACTTCCCTGCTGTGGGAAGCTATATGCAAACATAATTTTAAAAACTAGGTGATGTCTCTGCTGAGATTATTTGGAAAATCTTGCACAGAACAAATTAATCTAGCCTTTACAAGTAGGATCAAGTTGCCAGTAAACCACCTTTGACAGTACTGAATTTTAGACACAGTGCAGAAACATTGGAAAAGCTGGCAACAGTCCATCTGTGTAAAATACACACTATGGCAACTTAATATATTGTTCTCACTCATGCTAACACATTTTCTATCATATATACACAAACTCTGCTTTTTTTTTAAAATTAAAAATACTAAAAAAACCAGCAGGGGGCATAGATTACATACTTTAATTTAATCATACAATCTAATAGTCAAGGTTATTCATATTCTCTTAATGCACAAAGCTGTAGTTTTTTGGTTTTTTTCTAAAATTGTGTCATAGCACCATCTCCCTCATCTGCTTACACGCAAACCACCAGAAGCTGAAATCAGCTTACAGTCTTCCATTCCCCTGCAATCAGTTTGCTGGCAAGTACCACTTATCTTTACCTTCACCTCTCTGAAGTGGGAAGACTTTAGAAAACCTGTACAAATAGCTTCTGGGTAGCTGTGAAAACAAGCTAAATTAGAAAAGATGTAAACCCCCCTCTGGTGACTTGGCAGTAATCTTGCAGTCTACAACTTCTTTTACATAATTATTTGCTACTAGGCCTAAACTGGCCAAGCACTTACCTCTGTCTTTAGCACTCACATCACACAGGAATATCATCCATGACCTGGGACTGTGAAGGAATGTGAATATAAAGCCATATTGTCCCTCTTCTTGTAGTTAGGATGGAACTTCGCTCTGCTAGTCAATGAGAGGTATTCTGCTCTGAGAATGTAAATATGTGTATCGTGTGTGCCAGTTGTGGACAGATTTCTCATCATGCTTACTCTAATCGCTTCTCCAAAACACAAGTACAGTGTGTTTATCCTTACAGAGCATTTGGTAGAGCAACAGGCACGCATTTACTACTCAGAATTATGGTCATTCAAGACAAAGTCAAAAACTGAATACAATGGCAGTCATATGACAAATATGAACAATCCACCCAACCTCTGTCCACTTGCATTAAAGCTGTGAGATTAGCAATATCAAGGATCCTGCTAGTTTGACCAAGTATCTTTTGGCTACTTCTATTAAGATGTATATTTAAAAGTCTTTCAAACTGTTTCCATAGTGTCAGAGCAACAGCCTAGCTACACTTCAAACAGAACTTCATGATCCAGACCTTCAGCAGTTAACTTATACTTCACCTTTGTACACTTTCGGTGTTCGTTCATTTGTTTTTCTGAGACTGCTAACAAAGTGGTTGCTTCATTCATGGTTTCTTAAGTAAACTTCACTAGAAAGGGTGGCTGAACTAAAATCCTATTCCAAATGCCACTGAACATCTATAGGTTTTAAAACTGAATTCAGAGCACACAGCATCACGACTAGAACAAAAATCTTCTAAGCAAAAGCTCTGGGTTCTTTTCACTGATTTTACTTTGTTATTTGTCACTTCACTCTAAGGAGAAGCAGTAAATCTGAAGAGCATTTGACATATTTTATTATAAATGGTCATGAATACAGAACCAAAGTAATCTTTATAAATAGCTACAAAAAGCACAAATGCAGGTTAAAAAACATTCTCTAGAGTGAGCAGAGGGCTTGGGGCTTTTTTTTTTTTTTTTTTTTTTTACTTTCTATGAGCCTGTTCTTAGGAAAGAAATAATTTTAATAGGCTTTTTTTTTTTCAAGTATGCTTTTTTAGTGGTTTTGTTTTTAACTTTCAATGTGAAAACAAAGCTCTGTTGATTTATCCAAGAGAAAACCAGAAAGGGTGACACATGACATTTTTGTCCAGTAAATCTGGAATAATCCCACTGTACTGTGGGTTTAATGCTAATTTAACTGAAAACAGAAGCTAGTCCAAAGCATTTCAAAACCCCATCTTCCATACTTTTTTTTAGCATATTGCCTGTCCACCTCAGTGTCAGCATGAGGACCCAGCAAATCATAAAGGCTTCATTCCTGTCCACACTGGAGAGTTGCTGTCACCCAGAGTCTGGATGAAAGCATGCTACAGTCTTGCTTCTATGCAACTGTTAAAACGATTTTGTACCTTGCTAGCTGCCCCCCTTTCCTGTAATCTTCAATCGTGCAAACACACAATGTCATACACAGAACAGCCCCACCTGTTGCTATCCTTTGTGATCAAGAAATTAATCCAGTACTGCCAGTAGAGGCTTTAGCAAGCCTCTAAGCAAATCACTTCAGATTTAATCATTACAGATGAACAATGTTATGTAACATGGTAGTTATCTGTCCCCCCAGTCTGCACAGTAAGAGCCTGTGTTCTCTTTCTGCTTTAAAAGAACAGAACAATGCCTGTTTGAGGCATGTGTGTGTGTGCATATACGGTAGAGTGGGGTGCAGGGTTGGAGGAGAGGCAGTATTGCCCTAGTGGTTGAGTACTTCAGGTTATTATTTGTGAAATGGAAATTTCCTTGTTCATATGCCATTTCTTTTGTGCTATGTTCAATGGACAAGTGGAATTGAAGGTGCTACCTTCTGGAGTTTCACCTGCATTTTAAGAGGGAACACCTTCATAGCAGAGTTGCCTGTCACTGCATAAAACTGTGTCCCCAGCCTAACAGATATACGAGCAGCAAATTAGGTTCCTGGGACCTTTAAACACAGTAATATTAAAAGTCCAACCTACTACTAGCACCAAAATGACAGCGTTTACCTTTCCCTATGTTTTTGTCTTTTTTTCCAAACATATTTCTGTCTTACTGACATGCTGATGTGATCAACACTTCGGGCGCTGCTCAGCAACACTTCAGTCAGCCAGCCATGCAGTTGAATGTAAGCAAAGGGACAGTAAAAAGCAAGAAATAACACCGCGTTCCATTTGCAAAATGTCACTCTTCCCACTAGCACACTGTACTTGACCCTTCTGGCTGGAGAGGTGTCAATGATTTTATTCAAAGCGTCGCAGATGATTGTATAAAGACTGGACATAGGTGAAGACACGCATGGGATCCGGCTTATGACCCATCACCATCATGTCATCCACTTCTATCAGACGATCGCAGTGAGCCATTTTCCTGTAGCAATAATAAAACAGACACAGTGAATCAAGAGTTAAATCTAAGGCCTGTAACTACTTCCAAGACTCATTTGCCGCTCTGATCACGCTGAGCATCACTGAGGCATTAGAGAAATCCTGAGGTTTAGCAGCAAGATTTCATTTCACAATGAAATGGTCAGGCTCAGGTTGGAGATTATTTTTGTGACCATGGAATATTCCTATTCTTTCTCCTCCTTCCTCTATACTGGGATCTGATCCAAAGCCCTGTAGGTCATTGGGTTTTTTTCATCTACTGACTCCCATTCACATCCCTGATATCTGTAGCATGTAGCCCAATCTCACATTCCCCTGTCCAAGTCTCAGTAAGCAAGGTCATGCGAGTTCGCAAATCACGAGTTTTTCTGGTTATTACACAGGAAGCTCCAAAAGAATGGCAAAACATGAGAAGAGATGATATGTGCCAATGAAGGCCCACGTGGCTGTGGGCTGTTTCTTCTCCACCACTCCATATCTTCAAGGTGTGTGTGACTTGGACAACAGTCTCAGATGATCAGGTTGGAGAGCAGAAGCCTGACTGAGATCTGGCCCAACAGAAAGGAACAGATCTGCTGAGGCCCAAGATGAAAAATCACAAGAGCAGGAAGCAATTTGATCAGCAGAGCTCATACTGAGGTGAACAGCAATAACAGAGAAAAGCCTTTTCTGGCACTAGAAGAGAACAGTTAGTTTAAAGGCAATCACACCTATGAAGTAGTAATTTCTGTAGATACTCTTACCTAATGTTTCTTACTCTTGTGCGCATGCTGTCTTTTGTTCTCCCCTATACTTACTGAGATAGAAAAACACTGCAACTTTCCTTTGAGAGTTTGGATAGTTTTACTTTAGAGATCAACCACCTAAAAGTGTCATAGAATCTCTTTCAACTCACTGACAAGCAACAAAATTTTTTTATATATACGTATAGATATGTGTGTATTAACACCTTGTAATTCCCAAATGAATTCCTTTGCTAGGGGCTGTAATAAGGAGAGCCAACATTATGCTAAGAATTTTCAAAGCTTTTCTTTGGAATGGCAAATGGCAAATCCAGTTCTGTAAGTTATTACTTAAAAAAAAAGAAAAAAAACACTCTGAATGAACCCCAGAGCTTCAGTGTGGTGGTACCAATGTTTGAAGCTGTATGAGAAGCTGCAGGAAACTAGCCATGTATTCCCACATCCTGTTAGTATTTGGAAAGTGTACCAAACCCAGCTGCATACCACATGGAGTGTTTACTGTTACACAAGTCAAATAAAACAGTAAGTAAGAATCATGTTGATACTGGGTTCAGAAAGTTACTATTTCTAGCTGACAAGTTCACACTCATGATGAATTTAATAAACAAGTTACCATTTAATTGCCTGGTATACTGCATCAGAAAGGATCAGGTCAGTGTGACTGAGGGTATTAGCTCTGTTTTACAAAAATGCAGTTACCAGGTTGAGCAGCTCTCAGCCTTGATCTAACTCTACTTACACTGAATTTAACCTTTATTCTTGTTTAACCAAAGAAACGGAGAGAGATGTGAACCCTGCCACAAAACCCAATTCCAAAAGTTAATCTACTTGCTCCCTGCCGTTCAGGGCGTCACAGTTTTTCCAGAGAGACTGGATGGATATATTAACATGCCTCAAGTTGAAATTTGGTATCAAGCAGGTGGGATTGGCTAAGAAAATACCAGTTGTATATCCGGTTTCTATGGACTGTTGGTTAGTAAACATTGGATGCCTTGTGCTCTATGAACTCAAACGTCTTTTTTAACAATTAATATTGGCAAAATCATTAAGAATCATTCATTACTTGAATAAAATAATTAAAAAAACAAAACAAAACCCAGAAAGAAGTAGCATTTTTTCCTCTTCTGTCCAAGTATAACTCATGAGGCCGATTTCTCAAGTGTCAGTGCTAAGACTAGTGAGAATCACAGAGGTGAGAAAGCAGAATTCAAGTACTGCCTGAAGACGATGAATGACCTGAACCCAGGACTCCATGAACTATCCTGTGCCTCATAAAACCACCTCTGATTTTAGACTGCCGAGTCACCTGTTCTATGCCTTCTCTATGCAGAGCTTTATTATCTTTTTTTTGGCATGACACGTGTAAGCTGGCGATACAGGATCTACAAGAAGAATGATTAAACTTTTTACTGCTGCCCAGCCACATTAGACTTGAACTGGAAGTACTTCACAGAGATCTAATGTGATACTCACTCAGCCATGGTGAAGGCCAGCTCAAAGTCCTGCTTGCGATTAGCTGGGTCAAGCTTATTATAATCAAAAGCTTCAGGAAAGAAAGAATGCACAAGAGCATAGAATGCCATCCCGTCATTCCAGCTTGAGGAGAAGTTTTGGAGATCAATGTGCTGTCATGATGAAAAAAATATGCATGTTAATGCAGCATGGGGGAAGAGGGAAGAGCTGATTTTGCTCACTGCAGTTTTCTATCCTTCTATCCCACTAACCAAAGCAACAGAGCATAGGTTTTATGTTTCTCTTCCCCTCTTTGTAGATCCATTATATTATTTGTATTCTGAGGAAAAAAAAAAACAAAACAGCACACTCAGCAATTAAAGCCTTTTTGCCTGAAATGACCAGATGCAAAGCAGACATACAGTCAAGGACCCTGATCCAAAGCCCAGGAAGAAAATACTGGGAAGAATCTTGTCGATGTCAGTGAGCTCTGGAGCAGGCCCAAAGCACCAGTATCTGCAGAAACCAAGGACACCGCTTATCCCTGTGAGGTATTTATAATGGAAGAATGGTTCATTTTGTGGCTGTGAATAACACTAGATAAGGACTATGTTTGCTTGCTTTGCTTTTCAGTAAGGCCCAATTCAATGCCTGTTTACATAGATCAGTAGAAATATAGGAAGAATTAACGCCTACTGCAAAATCAGATTCTTGGAACAAACGCTTATTGTTACTTTCTACCACCACATTCAAAAGAAACATACTCGGGCTTTTGTCTCACACTGCTTTTCCGTCATATAAAATTCAAGCCCCAGCTTTTCTGGTAAGCAACTAACAGTAATTTTCACTAGTTCTGCTTGTGAATACTATAATTTAGAGTTTAGCACTAATAATGAACATTTTAAAATAATGTTGTGAAACATATTACAGAAAAAAAGCCTGTACTATTTTCTTTCTCCTGGAAATTGCTTTGGCACCTGCAGTTTAAGGCCAGGTAAAATTACAAAAGTCTCAACTGCTGAATTCTTTTAGCTACACTGATGTTACCTCATAGAAATTAGGTCATTAACACCATGGGATTCAACCTCAACCATTTACTACAAATTCCCTTGTCTAATACCAGTAGAGAGTATTTTGGTCTGCTGTGTAGAAAAAGGGCCATAGTCTCCTTGTACTGGCAAAATGTTATTCAGATCTTGCCCTATATAATAAGAATGCAAAAATAATAGCCTGAAACTAAGAAAAAAAAATGTGAGCTTATACTGAAGTCTACATCCATAAGCACAAAAATGTAGGCTTTCAGACAAACACTAATGCATTGCTTTGACAGACATACAGAATCTCATTCATGCAATCACTGACTGTCTTGAAGTGCTGCCCATACAAACCATGATGTTTGTGTTACCCACACAGAACTTGATGATCTTGAGGAAGTTAGCTCATTGTCTAGCATGTTTTACATTCACTTTGAGTATATTTTTTTGGAAAATTCTCCCAAAAAAAGCACACTGAAAATGCTAACACGTCTTCACCTTGTATCCTATATATATATATATATATCTAACAGAATTTGTTTAATGCTGCTAGCGCTGGCAACCCCAAAACTCTGCGACCTCTTCAGCTTAGCTCTGGATTCTCCTTTTCCTCTGGAAAATTAACAGAGATGAGATTAAATTAAATTCTAGAAAAACTTAAACTTATTTGTCAGCAACATCTATGCAACCTTGCCCAAGTCAGCACCTGTCCAGGTGATCTTTGAGAAACACGTTGCTGAAACTTCAACTTGCTGGTCCTCCAAGAAAAACTCATTTTCATTTCACTAAAGCCAGTATTCCAAGCCCTCTTCTATTTAAATCATACCCCCATTGCTGTGCATAAGGAATAGTCCATGCTTTTGTTCCTTAATAAGTGGCAACAGAAAGTCGCTATATTCCCAGTCTTTTATAATAACGGAGAAGGCAGCTTTCACAGCACTCTTTCCTGATAAAACATACCTGCTTCTTCAGCTGAAGAACTCCAAAGCCAGAGGAATCTGTAGCGGTGAATTTCCAGGGCTCAGCCTGGGAAGTCAGTGAAGCTATCCACACATGACCACATATTGTCTCTTAGCTCAAAATCCTACACTGAGAGAGTCCTCCCACCCAGCTGTCCTCTGCTGGTAATAATTGACAAATTAGTTTCCCATTAGCCAACCCATTCTGGAGACAAGGTGTGTGACATACTTTCCACCATCCTGTTCAAATTTCTCAAAAAGCGCTTTCCTGGCCTGTGTTCCTGTAGTCCGTGGGAGTGTCTGAGACCGCACCAGTTCTCTCCTCCTTTCAACTCGGCGATGTACAGTGGGAGGAGACGAGCGAGAGCTGGGGGTCACATCACAGCAGCTGCCAGTGGCACTGGAGAAACAAAACATGAAAAGTATGTGGTTAAAGAAAAAAAATAACTCTCTGCAGTGCCAGGAATCAGCATAAAAGTCCAACTGTTGCCTACTCCAAACCTCCCACAACCTCAAGAGTACCTGAATGAGTCAAAAGCAATTTAAGTAAAAGTCAGAGTTTTATTGACAAACAACAGCACTTAAGTATAGAAGAGTCTAAGGTACTTTTACAAATGAGACACAGCTGGCCAAGTCACAAATGCTTTGTGACAAAGCACTAAGTAGAACAACACTTAAACACTTTTAAGAAAAAAACAGAAAAGAAAAATAATAATAATTAAAAAAAAAAAAAAAAGACATGGCCACACAGGAGCTCTGAATCCCTTTAATTTACAACTGTGGGGTTCCTGGAGGGTAAGTCACATTTTAAAAAATGTAACTTGAAGAGTAATTCAGGCAGCATTGCCCTCGTGAGACCCCACCTGGGATACTGCATCCAGCTCTGGAGCCCCCAACACAAAACAGATATGGAGCTGTTGGAGCGAGTCCAGAGGAGGGCTACCGAGATGGTCAGAGGGTTGGAACACCTTTCCTATGAGGACAGGCTGAGACAGTTGGGCTTGTTCAGCCTGGAAAAGAGAAGGCTCTGGGAAGACCTCTTAGTGGCCTTCCAGTACCTGAAGGGGGCCTACAAGAAGGCCGAGGAGGGACTTTGTGCCAGGGCCTGCAGTGACAGGACGAGGGGTAATGGTTGGAAGCTGGGAGAAGGCAGGTTTAGACTATATACAAGGAAGAAGTTCTTCACCCTGAAGTGGTGAGACACTGCAACAGGTTGCCTAAAGAAGCTGTGTATGCTCCATCTCTGGAAGTGTTCAAGGCCAGGCTGGATGAAGCCTTGAGCAACCTGGTCTAGTGGGAGGTGTCCCTGCCATGGCAGGGGTGTTGAAACTAGATGATCTTTGAGGTCCCTTCCAACCCAAACCATTCAATGATTCGATGAAGTACCTTTGAAATTTTTACTTCTAGTATGCATAATTTTGAGCTCATGTCAGTGTTGCTTCACTGACCGCAAACTGGTAATTTGATCCAGAAATACAGAATTATCTTCTAATTTGTGTTTATTTGAGCCATAAACCACTTAATCAGCATTAATGAAGTAAGGCACACATAGCATTTGGAAATGTTCCCCATGACAGAGCTGGGGAAACTGAGGCAAAGAGCAATGACACCACTGTCACACATTAATTTCTGGTACAGCTGGAGGTCAAATCTGACAGCAAGTTCTCTAAGGTGCTCAGTATATCATGACTCAAATATCAAAATGCTGATGTTGGAACTAAATCAGAAGAAACATAATGGCAAATTTGGGATAATTTTCAGGGCAGATGCAAGCCCAAGTTAAGAGATTTAAATTGGCTGCCCTCCTATTTTTCTTGATGGATATTTTGCATGCTGAGGATGCCTGGATATGCCAGTAATAATTGTGAGACCATGTAATCCTATACTAAGCAACTGCATCTTTGAGTTAATCAAGAATGCGTAACAGTCTTCTGTCCTCAGCAAGGCATTTATCTACCAACCAAACTCTAGGCTAGACAAACAAAGGATATTTGATGGCAGTCATATGTTGGGCCTACAAAAATAAGCCCAAACTACAAATTTCACACAGCTGAGTATTTTTACAAGTGTTTTCAAAGGGCCTGACAACTTGCTCCTCCTAACAAAAATCCACTGCTGGCACTGAGAGTTTTACTGACTAACACTGTAACCACGCTGAAATCCACAATTAGATCTGCTTTAAACTGCTCTACAAAAGATATTTATCCCTTCCCATCTCTGTTCCACTTAGCCCTGAGGAAAGCTCACAACCTTTAATGGGCTTAAACCACAGCATCTGGGACTCACCTGTTCTCCAAGCCATTAGAACACCTGTCCCTTGAGACCATACTGACCACAACAGCCTAACAAAATGTCAAGAAAAAGTGTACCTTTCACCAGTTTTGGTTCCACTACTCATCCCATAGCTCACAGTCGAGACAGACTCAGTGACAGAAGTGGTGTTCTCTGTACAACAGCAGGAAAAACAAGATATATCAGGGCAGAAACTTCTTTTATCTCCTTTTCTCATACATTTTCAAACTATTTCCTGATAGCTACAACTGATTTTTACTCACCACACTGAAAAGCTGCAGGTCTCTGTCTAATTTCCAGCATGAGCTAACAAGCTGGGCAGGGATTTTCTCCAGGGGTTCAATCCCTCTGCAAAATTGCTGCACTGCAGCGAGGATGGTGTAAACATACTAGAAAGGGCTGTGAGAGGATGCCTTTGATAAAACTGCATTGAGAAGGCTGGATCATTCCAGGCCCTTGTGCAGACCTCAGACGAGGGCACGCTGTCATGGACATTTCAGTGAAAGGAAGAAGTGGTGATAGAGCTCAGCTTGCAACAATCATTCTGGCAGACATAAGGAGTCTGGGAAGTCTGCTATGACTGACAGCATAATTTAAATGACCCGATTTCCACCAGGAAACATTTTAGTTTGTAAAGTAGAACAGATTCCAAAGGTTGCAAAGGTAGCTTAAAACTAGCTTTGCATCTTCCTCCCCCTACCCCTGAGGTTCTACCTTTAGTACTTTGCCTTTTAAGAGCTGAGCTCTGGACTCCAGCTATACCCTCTAAACGCAACGGAGTGGCTTGCCCAGTTTTAACACACTAAAACCAAAACTTGTTGCAAAAGCCAGCAACTCATTTATTGAAGGCTTCTTCTATAAACAAAGAAGAAAGACTGGCATCTTAGAAACAATCCAACCTCATAACTGTCCTGAACTTATAGAAGGGATCCAGATCAACTAGACTTCTCACATAAAACACCCTGGTAAATGCCAGCATACGGATGTCACAAATTTGGGACCACAAACAACTGCCAGATATATGTACAAATCTCAGTGGTTTTAAGCTAAGAAAGAGTGTGATCCCTACTCTGGATGAGCTACATCTTCACTAAACTGACACTTGAGACCACTGTGAAATACCAGTACACTGTATAGACAGTAACAGCTTGGTGACATCAATCAGAAGTACTTTTGCATAGAGCTCAACCCATCGATTTTGACTGAAATCAGAAGTCCTTAAGGCATTTAATCCTTTGACACATTCATATATGAAGGAGACTACTTACTGCTATTCTGCTCAAAGGAATTTGCTTCAACATCCATAGGGTGGGCGCACCACTTTCCAACTGCCATTACCTTGCATTCAGTCACAGTTTTCACTTGGTTAGCTGAAATACTCACTGCTCAAGCTGTCTGTTCTGCCACACTTTTCTGGCATCTATTGTTTCTACTGCAGAGATTGCCTAACAGTACACATGTACACCACTGTGCAGACAAGGATAACTACCCCTTGCTTTTTGAACTGATTGAGAATCTGATACAGCAGAACAAGTTTCTGTGATACCTGGGAAACTGAATCTGCATGCAGTCTTGTTAGCAATTTTAATATTACCATGTACCTACCAATTGGAACTACATGCTCAGATCTGAATCCCCCAGACATTGAGCACGGAATCCCTCTCAATTTATGTTGCATAAGGACATGCGGATAGGAACACTCACCTCCAGTGGCAGGTGAACCCACAGATGTTCTCACTGTACTTGAATTCCAGGTCTTCACTGAAAGAGCAGAAAAAAAGACAAAGGAAGGCTTTGCTACATTCTTAGCTTTAAGATGAAAGTTGAAAGAATAATCTGCAAATAATCTCTATCTCTTGCTGGCAATTGCATCTGGTCTCTCTCTAATTTCTGATCTCTATATATAGTCTGATCTGTAAGCATCGCTATCACTAAATGTATATGAAATACAGCTCAAAGATGAATGACTTCAATAGGAATGAAATAAGGGGTTTTTTTAAACTCAATTTAGATATAAATAAGATTCTGCAATCATTCTGACTTGTGTATATGTGTCAGTCTGCTGTCAGTCAGTCCTCCCCCCAAATGACTGTTGAATCCGTTTGACAAATATCTGTCTAGCCTCTCAAGGGGCCTCAGGTCTCAAAGCACTAAAAACTCCTGCATAGTTTATTAAAATAGCTGGACACATTGAAGAGATACAGTAACTGTGCTAGAAGTTAGGCTGCACTATGCACTCAACTATACTAGGCAGCAAAAATTCTCAGCAGATGTGACATCATAGCCTGAAGCTCCACCTAAGACCCAGAATATTCTAAATCAGTGTCCCACCATGGGATATGGAGCCGTAGAAGGGAGGTTTCATAATTACCACAGGACAAACCCCGTAGCACCAGTTTCTTGAAGTAAAGAAACGGGACACAGCTTCAGCAAACAAGTTACTTCTGTCTCTTTTACCTGACTGGTTGGAAGTTTTCACTGCCATTCCATTTTTGCTCTTGCTCTGTTCCAGCAGGCCAGCAGATGCATTAGTTGTTCCTGTTGAACTGATGGTCTCTCCTGAAAACTTCTCCGATATCCTGGTTACTGCAGTAACAGGAAGATGGGGCATCTGCAAGGTCACTGCAGGGGCATGGGCTTCAGGGGAAGAGTCTGACATCTGAAAAGAGGTCAGTTCACGGGAGACTTTTGCCTGACCTAGCGAATAAAAAGAAAAAGGAGAGAGGAAGTAAGTTTATTTGAAGATTTGTAACAAAGTTACTAACAAACCAATTTCCATGCAACAACTTTATTTTTCAATATTCTATTTTGTTCGGATTATTCCACCTAGTTCTCCCTGTGGGGCATTATACCATTTACAGCACGCGGCAGAAACAACTCTAGTGTAAGTGATCCTTGCAGCGATCATACCTGTCCTACACGAATCTCAGCAAGAACAACTTCTTCAGATCATTAATCCGCTATCATCTGCATTCGGTAAGCTACGCCTCTTCCTCTGTGCAGCCCCCACCCCCAATCTCCTGCCATGGGTTAGAAGCCAGCATTCTTGCTCTTCTCATGGTTTTATGAAACGCTTCCTCAGTTTTCTCTAAAATGGAGAGAGTAAGTCCTTCCTCCACTGAAGGAGGATGGAAGCACACAGGTAATCTGCAAAATGTTTGGGGATGCAGGGCTACAATGGCATCCAGAATAGCAGGCCTTATTATCACTAGTGCTCCAAGATAATGTGACAGTAATAGTTTCTAATATATGAAACACTATAGTGCAAGCTTAACAATAAACGTAAAATTTAAAAGTTAAACTCCTAAGTAGGAAATAAACTTAAATGGCATTAGTGCCACAGCACAATATCCATGCTGAAACCATAGCAGATTCCAATGCTTCCAACACGTGAGAGCTGCTCTGTGAATGCCAGGATCAGGTATTTTACAAGGAGTGCTACGTCATTTCATGCTCTGTTCCTACCTGATGAAGACTGACACCCATTTTCAATGATTGAAGAACTAAAAACTCTTCTAAACTCAGGTTTGTGGTGGTCCTCCAGGTCTACACTCTGTCAGAACAGACAATAGACACAACAGCTAAATTTTAAACAGCAGCAAGATTTAGAAGACTATCGAGAAATACCTGCCAAGAACAGGTCTTCCTTGTGTTAGTGACCACAACACAAGGTGGGAACAGTTATCTAACCCCAAGAGCCAAAACTGCAAACCGAGCACTGGCAACGCAGGACTTGCATCAATATTTACATACTTGTCCTCACAGACCCCATGCACCTAGGGAGGGTCTTCCACTTCTGTTAGATAAAGGTATCACCATCCACTGTGAAGGTGATAATCAGGAGACTCCACGGAATAGTGGGGAGATTGATTGAGATTGCATAAACCCTTAATGCTCTGCAGGTTTTTTTTTCCTGTTTGCTACAGAAAAACAAAACCAAAAACATTCTGATAACATATTGTAACAGCATTACATAAAGCAAGTATGACCCTAGAACTTTACCGCTACATTATAATCTGCAACTTCTGTAAGGGTAGTTTTTTCCTGGGAAAAGCACCAATTTTCCCCATAATGTTTGCCAACATAATTCCAGAAAAATCAGCCAAGAATTTTTTTGGCTTTTTTTTTTTTGTGTGTGTGCGCACATGCAAAAAAAATCACAAGGACTCTGCGATTTAGCAGGAACTAGAGAAAGTAGAAACTGCTTCACAGACACACAATTACATCAATTAGAAAAGTGTAGCTTCCAAGAAGTAGCATATAGAAGCAGTAGAGTGAAATTCCTCAACACAAAGTTCAAGAAAAAGTTTTAATTGATTCCAGACAAGTATCTAACTACTAGATTGGCCAAAAAAATGATGAATAAAAAAAAATTCTACCGTGCCATTATAAACGTAATTCAAAATTCTCATAAACTCAATCGAAACAAGTTCTGGGTTGTTTTGTTTTTAAAGACAGACAGAAAGACTGAAGATAGATACTGAAGAAGATTTTTACACTGCAGGTAAGTACAGAAACAACAGAACATAACAGGAAAGGAAAGAGGCAGGGCGTATGCATGTAATAACTTAATTTGTCTCTGCTTTTCCATACACAGGAAATATGAGGCAAACCAATGGTTTGATTTTACTTATTTATTCCATAGCTTCATCACAAATTATTAGAATAATTTATTTATAGGGTGTAAAACTACATCTCATGTAAGACACAGAAACCCTATGATCAATTCAAGATAAATCAACAGAAAGAGTTTCTTGGAACTTGTCTGCTGTTTACCATGCATCTGTTTACACTCATCCAAACTTAATTAAGAACACCAGATAACAACATTAACCACCTTTGAGATTTTTTAAAAGCATTCAATCTTGTCAGATGCTGCAGAGTTCACAGACTGTTTTAATATCTGTTACTTGAGATACTAGAACTTTTACTACCTCAAGTAGTCCAATCCCAGTCAACTCCTGGTAACTACAGTCTGAGATCTTGCTAAGAATTTGTTAACTAGTATTAGATTACAGTAAGGTAGCCTAAACACAATTTTGTCATAGACTATTCAGTTGTGGGCTTAGATTCTGATCCTCCTAGGTATTTAAGTGTCAACTTTCAACTGATTCCAACAGAACACAGGTGTACAGAGCAGAATTTGAGGTAAACGCCTACACTACTGAAGTTGAGAAATATCTCCCTCCTTAAGGTTGGGCCCTACATTCTCAGATCACAATAGGTATCCAGGCTTTTCAAGACTACAGCGTAATTTGGAGAAACCATTAAAGTGTGGTAAAACTCCATTAATCTGACTTCAAGATGAGGACCTACTGCCTTGTAAGGAAGCATCTTACAAAGATGAATTACAATAAAACACAGAAAGGAATGGCAGGAAGACATTGAGATACCATGAACTGTCTTTAAGGCTCAGCTTGGATGGTGTATTTTATTATATTGGGGTTTACACTATTTTTTTAACCAAAAAAATTCAGATTCTCAGGTCAATTTTTTTCATGCTAGGTGACGAAAAGAGATAGCATCACCTGAATATGATTTTCAAACCAAACAATACAAAATTCTCCAGAAAAGGACTGGAGACTTTCCAAAAATGTGGAAGATGTACTCTCAGAAAAGACGACTTTTAAAGGTTTCTCAGCCAGGAGCTTTCATTTAATTCTCTTGCCAAGTTTTCAATGATCTTCCTGGGGTTATATAGGCACTTATGTGCTCTGCTAGATAAGAGTGCAGATGTTATACGATGAGCCAAGACATTCCTTAGTCTGTTTACCATGAAAATGCACAAGAGGCTGCTTTTTTTTTTTTTAATTTATTATTTTTTAAAAGCAACCACCACTCAAACAAGCAAAGACGCACAACACCATGTTCTAGCACAATGTTGGTTAATAAGACTGACAAATTTCCACTGGTGCCCAACGAAGGCTGCAGGTGCACCTAAGATAGCTGGGAGTTAGAATGTCCATTCCACAACTAGGTTAGCCTGCCTTAAGACACACTGCAAGTGCTACAAATCAAACCCGTAATGAAGTTTAGTGTATCAATCTGAACAAGGAGAACTTTTCCTTCATTTTAACTTTCCTCTATCTTTCTTATTTAAAAAGAAAGGAACATAAACTAGATTGGGGAATTGGGAACCCTCATAATTCTCACTCTTTCCCAATATCTAAAACTTTCTTACAAGCGGAAGCATTACAATTCAGGTATCTAGGCTCCACTGATTTTTGTGGGACCTCTTGCATTTGGCGGCCTCATTACAGACAGGTTATCAGAAGAAGTCACATCCAACAAAGCCGCACTCTTTAGATAGTTACTCAGCTTAGGCCCAAAAGGAGTGACAAGTTCTTTTGCAAAGCTAGTCTCCAAACTTCTTTCACAACAGATCACCAGAAGAACAGCTTCTTTAAAATAACATTTGTCTCTCCAATAATCAAAAATATTTTTCATTTTTATACCATCTGCTACCCCACAAAGAATGCTTCCATTCCACACAGTCTGACTTACTGCTGCTAAACTGGATTTGTGTCCTTATATGCAGATCTTTTAATTTGAGATAATAAAATTATTTTAAAACTTTTATACTTGTCAAGAAGGAGGCACTATGCACTAATAAATTCAGTTATGACTAGCTGCCAGGATTAACCTAAGAAAAGCACACAAAATATTAATTATACAAACCACGCAGAATCAGGGGTTCAGAACTTTTAATGCTGTATTTAATGGAACTGAGATCCCAGTCAACAATTATTGTCCATATCTAGAACTGAAATGTAAAGCACAGCTAATGCAGCTCCCTAGAACGTACCTGTGGTATATAGAATTGTTTATCCATTCATGTCAGCCATTATGACCTGAATATGTCAAATGCTGATATAGACTATAAACACGAACCTACTTTACAAGCTTTGGGGGTGAGCAAAACAGTCAAATGAGGTGGTCATTCCAAAGATCATGTAGCATCCTACACACTGAACTGGTTTCTTAACGCAGTAACAGGTGCCGCATCAATTTATTTTATGCAAACCTGATTACGTTTTGGCTAACAATGCTCAGGAAGAAACTTGATTCCACGCTCGAGGACAGGGAAGCCCCATGTGCTGATGAAACACTGGGAGGATCTGTGATCAGATTCTACCATGCATTTAGTGGTGTCAGGCTAAAGTACTTCAAAATCCACTTTGTTTGGAGAGGGCAGCATTCTGACAAGTGTGTAACACTACTTCCTCTGTCAATGCTGGCTACACAGATTGTAAACATCGGGGGACACAGATACCTATATCCGTGCTTAATAATGAGAAGCACCCATTTGTACAACTCAGGTTACAACAACATGATGAGGAACTGGTTAAAGAAAAGAAAGTTAACGCTAATGTTTTGCATGTCTTACTCAGGCTTACTCTTAGAACTAATCTCTCAGTAGCTCAGAAGTCTCCATGTCATGTAGGGTGATAATACTTTCCATAGTCACAGGGCTGCCAGAATTCCTCCTTCACTGCAAAGATGTTGGACCTTGGGGATCCACAACCGGAAGCTGCTATCAAACTGGCAAATATCATAACCCAGTAATGAAAATCACACACATTCAGAAAAGAGTAAGCACCAGATCATGAGATCAGAAAGAAAAACAATTTTTATTTCCTCTCTGAGACTCTGAAGTGCACATGTGTTATCTCGTCAAGCTTTTGCCTGCAACAAGGTCAAATTGTGGAAGAATGACAGAAAAATGAGATTACTCTCTCTCAAATGAGGCATCAGTCATCCAAAGCCTTTCATAAAAGCACCAATTATCAAAAGGGTTACAATAAAAATAATTGGATCTAGAAATGCTGTTTATCTGTGAGAAGTACCTCCCTCTCTTGTTACATACTGGATGAAACTGATGCTTCACTTCGGTGAACAGCAAAAGCACCACTGACTTCTGCAAGGCAAGATTTGACGCTGTTCCTTTCATAGAAAGAGATCACTGATGCATCAGAAATGGGGAATGATGAAATGTCTGAGGAAATGCAAACAAGGCTCCTAGACACCAGCAAGAACTGCACCACACTTACCCCTTAATTCTTCTATTGGAAAGCCATTGTCCCTCAGAAAACACCAGAATTCTCTATCTGTAACTGACCCTGCAGCTTGAAGAAAAAGCCTTGAACACCACGAGCTTATTAGGAAAGCTTTTGCAGATGAAGTAATCACTGAAAAACAACAGTAGAAGCAGTTTTCACAGAACCTTTTTTGAAGCAACACTGGATAAAAGTGGACAGCAGGGAACAATTCTACCTTGGCAGTTTCAGCAGGTGCCCACAGCTACGTCACACTGAATTAAAACAAAACAAACCACACAACAAAAAATAATCCAGATAAGTATGAAGGCAAGCTTGGAATGAATGCCACCCTTCCAAAAGGACACTTGCAGGAAGTGCAAGAGAACAGTAAGAAGGAAATGGAACTACCAGATTTCCTTTATTATAGGAAGTTGAAGAGTCGAGATGGTTTAGAATCATAGTATACAACGCCAGGTGATTGCTGGAACAGTTAATCTCCCTGCCTGTATACCCTAGGTCATTATGTCTCATGCAGTTACTCCAAGGCTGACTGTTGGGTGCCATCAGGTCACCACAGAGAGACACCAACGAGTAATATTTGTTTAGATCTTCCCATGTGGTCATAACCTACTACTCATCTCTCTGCTGTCCTGACCACTGCGGGCAGGTTCTCTGCAGCAGTCTGTCCAGCAGACTGTCCACATTGTACAGAAACTCTTCTGACAGCATAAAAATAGAACACCCTTACGGTATTTTTAGTCTTTCCTGTTTGCTCAACCACAAACACCACGGAAAGATCATAAGTGATAAAGCTCCTGACAAAATGCAAGATCTGACCAACAAAAAAGGTCAAAATCTTCCTTTCTAATAATCACAGGCAGGTAGGAGAGAGACCTCAGTGACTGCAAAGGATGACAAACAGCAACAAACTGCTCAGTGAGGGATAAATCCTCAGTAGTGCAGCTATGGCTCCAGGATCCTACTTTAAAGTTAATTCTTTGAACACCCTATTTTCCACCTTTGCAGAAGCAGCTGTCAGATTCTGGCTTGGTTAGAGTGCCAAATTAAAGTTCGGTATCAAAATATCAGAAAGGTTCACCTGCAAATCACAGTGGCTAATAGCCATTTAAAATTACATCTAAATCAGCACTTAAACTGTGGTATACCAGATTCAAGGACAGCAGAGCAGAGACTGACTGAAGATTAGAATTAAAAGCTTTGTGTCCTTACTTCTGAGCTATGTTTGGAACTCCCTGGCTTTACTTTTTTCAATCAAATTACCTTGAAAAATAATCTAGCAATATTAGAAAATAATGGTTCAAACACTGAAGATGCTCGGACTCTCCAGTATCCAATCTGCAAGACAGTCTTAACTCTTACCCCAAGTATTTTGCTAGAAAAGTTGAAAGCAACAGAACCCAGCGTTTTGTTGGGGTAAACACTGCATTGACCACACAGTAAAAAAAGAACTCAACCAATAAATCTTTTTAAGAGCAAAATAGCATATCTTGATTCGCTGCTATTTCCAGGTCAGTATTATTGGTTCCTCATATCTCATACTTATTACTAAGGCTAGTAAGTGTCACTAATTTTATCACAGGTACTCGTTTATCTGAAAACATACACATACGGTACCCTGTTTCAAGTGCTTTGGTCACATAACCAGAAATCACAAGCAACTGAGGGAACACTTTCTTCATTATAGAGAATCTGGGTGACTAGACCAAGGCTTGCTCTTTAGCCATTTGAGCACAGCCACCTCAGAGCCTTACCCACAAAATCATGTTTTCACTGCATGTATTTGGTGTGTGTAGATCTAGCTGCGTCTCCCGTAGTTCTCAGTACTGAAATTCCTTCTCGGTCAGCTATGCTAACTTGGGAAGTTGTGCAACTGTCCAGGGAAAATTGTTGCAAGGGCACTGAAGAACTACCATTACTCAAATGATCTTCCCTGAACCCTTAAAGCAAAGCGGGAAGGCTCCAATTCAAACAAAAGCACACTCTGTGCTTTAGCACAGACCAATACCTGAAGCTAGATATTGCCATAACCTCAATGCAAGACTTTTCACAGAACGTGAAGTACACACTACAATGTAGGCAGTGGTGATGGAACAGGTGAGATGGTGTGAGGGACCACACCCCCTTGTCCCTTCCATGTCACTTGGCTCACTTCTGCTCCTTGCAATACAAACAAGCGTGGATGGCTCCATGAAACAAAAAGCAACGGATCTGAAAGCTGCATGTGTACTGAACACCTTTGTCACATGGGGGAAAAGGCAGCAGTTGCCACCACTATGTTGGAACAATGCATCAAGCAGCAGCTTTACCTTTTCACTCGCCCAGCTGTAGGAAGCCCTATGCCCCCATTCTTGAATCAGCAGGAATGAAAAGGGTTGGAATACAATACAGACTCTGTTCGCTCCCACCAATTTAAGTGACTGAATTTCATTTTCAAGCTTTTCTTTTCCAGCTCCAAAGCCTCGACAGACTACAGACCAGCTTTTCATGCTCCAACAGTCTTAAAGACACCCTAACACATGGCTTACTGAAGATTACATGAAATAGGCCATCATCTGTGAAAAGCAAGTCTCCAGTACTGCAGTTTTATGCGACTAAATCATGTGTACTGCCTGGCTGCCACCTCCTGGTGTCAAGGATTGTACAGGAGCTCCCAATTCTTTCCATAGAGCTGGACACATAGAAAAAGTATTACACAAAACATCTCGGTTCCAGATGAGCTTTCCACTAACTAGGGTTTCCATATACTGAGTAACAAGGCTGGGGGGAACGTGCGTGTTTGTGGTAGTTTAGGTCATGGAAACCATGACAACTTGCATGAGGCCCACCTCTCGGGGATGAGCTGCAGCAGTGCAGGTCAGTGGTTGTGCAACAAAACAGTCTCACTGCAGGATACTAAATCACTGTCTTAGGAAAACATGTTACTCCCTGCTATATGCTGAGCTGTTCTCCTTTGTGAGCTTGCCAGCTGCCAAACAGCATTGCTGGCACACAGATCCCCGTGAATCGAGTCCAGAAAGGATACACAGATATTCGCATACATATGTATGTTGATAGCTGAGACAGCTGCCGCTTCTCTTCTTACTTCTAACCACACTGAACTGATAGGTTGCTACCACTCTAACCAAGATCCCTGTTTGACCAAGCAGTGCTACAATCAGGAACAGCTCCAGGTGGTATCAGGGCCAAGACCATTTATCACAGCACCTCCCAAAAGCCCGTTGACCCTGCACTGCAAAAAACGAGCCCCGTGTCCCTAAACGCTCCCCCATGCCAGCGCAGCGCCTGGCAACACCCGCGAAACACCCGCTCACGCTCCCTCTCGGCCCTCCCTCCCGCCGCCTCCCTGGCCGCGGCCAGCACTTACGTGGCTCCAGCCAGTGACCGTTAGCTTGGCATGGCTGGAGAACCCGCCGCCGGGCGAACTCTGCGCCGAAGAGCTCCCCGCC
Organism: Leptosomus discolor; assembly: GCF_034619465.1. Lineage (NCBI taxonomy): Eukaryota > Metazoa > Chordata > Aves > Leptosomiformes > Leptosomidae > Leptosomus > Leptosomus discolor. The sequence goes on from NW_028237788.1 coordinate 4,487,143, forward strand.
GCCTCATCCGCCCACTCTTGCGGCAGCCCCGCCGACCGGCCGAGGGCCTCCACCTGCCGGGACAGGCGCTCCAGCTGCGCCCGCAGGCGCCGGTTCTCCTGCTGCAGCTCGGAGACGGAGCGCGCCAGGGGGCTGGCGAGGCGCAGCACCTCCTCTACCTGCCGGCCCACCCCTTGCTTGAACACCTGGATGTCGCCGTGGATCTCCCGGACTGTGCCCCGCAGCGTGTCCTCGTAGCGGCCCAGGGCCTCACAGACAGTCTGAGCCTCCCGGCTGTGCGCATCCTCCATCTCGCCGGCCGCGGCCTCCGCGGGCCGCAGGCTGCGCGGCGCGGCCCGTCGGGCGGCTCAGGAGCCGCTAGCGGCGGACGCCCGGCCGCCTCCCCTCCCGCCGCCGTCTCTCCCCCTCGCGGCGGGCGCCCTCTGCCACCCGGCGGCTCTAAGCCCGGCCCCCGCGCTGGCCGGCCCCCATTGCCGGCGGACCACGGCCCGCGCTCTCGGTGCGAAGGGGGGGGGGGGGGGGGGGGGGCACAGACGGCGCACGCGCGAGAGCGGAGCGCCTGTGCTCCTTCTGCGGAGGAGGTGTAATTTCAGGAGGCAACGGCGTAAGAGGGCGGGAGTAGGGGCGGTGGCACGGGCTTGCTCACAGCTGCCCGGGGCTGAGAGGGCCGGGCGCGGTGGGCTGCGGGCGGGGCCGCGGGAGGGGGACGGCCTGAAGCGGGTCGCCGCGCCAGTGCGGGGAAGGGAGAGGAAGGAGTCGGAGATGGGTGTCGGGGAGGAACGGGAAAGAGAGAGTGAGGAGAGGAGAGGTGAGTGTTTGCTGTTTCTAGGGTTGCTTACGTGACAATGCCAAAGCAAGCACAGCTTATCTTTTCCGGGGGGAGCGCTGAGGCAAAGGGAGAGGAGAGTGATTCTGGCAGAACGGAGACAGAAATGCACACGCAGGCACCTTTAGACATGCAAGTTGAAGGCTGACGTGTCCCTTCACGCATACAAACTTGGACCCACACCCACCATGCTCACCCATATGCTGAAGAGTTTCCCCCTGTGGGCTGCAATTTGATGGGCATTAATACTAAGCTGCCAAAGCACTCAGCAGATCCAGTGTGTGTGCATAGAGGATGAGATACACATTTCTGTCAAATTAGCCAGAGTCACAATGGGTTATTCTTTATTGCCTAGTGCAGTGCCAGGCAGTACCTCGTGCATAAAGCCTCATAGGAAAAGGAAATCTGGAATATATTTTAAGCAAATTTACACCATCAGTTAGTCTATATGTGTTCAGCACTTTACGTTCAGCGCTTTTTGGCACCATACAGGATTTACCATGTTACAGAATCATTGCCTCTTTCTGTCAGGAACACTGCATTCACAGGCAAAACTCATTGACTTACACACATGTTTACAAGCATGCCTAGACTCCTGGATGTTTGCCAGAACACTACAGAGATAAACCCTGCAGGTCTGTGTCAGAACCCTCCAGCAGTGAAGCAGGACAAAGATGCACACTGTCATTTAAAGCTTTTTGCATTTGATAATTTTTGTATGTAGAAGCTTACGCTCCTCTGTGGACATGGGTATGTGTGTGTATTTGTATGTAATAACCCGTTTATCTAAGCTACCGATAACTTTACATACCAACTTATCCCTTCCTTTTTTCCAGTACCACTGTAATCCTTGCTTTTCCTTGCTCTCCCCTTCTCTTACCTCGAGCTCTTTTGTGGGATCTATTTTACAGCATTGAAACACTGCTGTAGAAAAATGCCAATGTCTTACAAGATAATGAGTGCTTTCTTACAAAAAAGAGTCATCATTTAACAGTGGTCAACAATCGTTCTCTTAATAGCTGAGCCTGTAAATCTAGAATGAGCAGAGAAAGCTGGAGACATTCTGCCTTGACTTTTAACCCCATCTCCAGGTTGCAGAGTGTTTAAGTCAGGATGTGTAAAACCCTACAGCAAAAGTAACGGAAGTCAATACCACTTGCTCATAGGTAATTTCTTAACATATACAACCCTACCTCATAATAATATATATGTGTGTGTATATGTGAATATTAAAGTTCACAGCTCACAGCTATCAGCTAATGCTACTAATACTGTAAATCTTTGGAAAATATTCCTCCTCCTATGGTAAAGATTTCCATTTTTATAATATTTTTAATTACTAAGGAAAGCTTATATTTTTTCACAGAATATTAATTTAGTTGAAAGTTCAGTTTTCTGACAAAAAGTGTTTCGAAAGAAAAGTTTCAACCCACTCTCAACAGGATCTATCAGAGCAAAGAAAATCAAACTCTTTTGTTGTTTCCAGACTCAGCAACCACAGGATAATCATAAAAGCCTAGTATATTTAAAACTGCCTCTCATTCATGCATTTAGAACAATTTACAGTACAAGTTAGGATACAAACAATTCAGATACTTCCTAACCTCGCAGCAAATTTAAGTGCAACTTTCACTCTCTCTGTCTGTCTGCACTGCCACAGATGAGGAATTGGCTTCATACTTCAGTACTCTAAAACCACACCCCCCTTTCTGTTCCTGTTTGAAATCTCCTGCTTTTGAGCTCTTGCAGCTGGACAAAGCATGGGAATACATTAGTCTTCAAAAGCCTCTCAAAACAGATAGTATTGTAAGTAAATACCATAAGTGAAACCCAAACCAAATGATATGATTCAAAGATGGAAAGATGACACACAGATTCTCAGAGCTTAATTTTACCTGAGAGGTTTTGATGCCCAAGGCACACTAGGCATTTGATGTTCAGCTGTCCTTCCCTCTTTCTGTCTCAGTATCTGGTGCTCTTTTTCAGCAAGAAAGAGGTCCCAGTTAGCATGCCTTCAGACATGATTTAGAACCTTAAAGAACACAAAGTTCCAGCTAAATTAGCTGGTAACACGGCTTGGCTGGATGTCATGGGGAGGATGAATAAGTGGTTACATCCAGGGTTTCCAGAGGAAGGATAGCCTGACTGAAGATATTTGGCATGTGGGAAACCTAGACAAGAACTACAAAATCCTCAAAACCTCATTTGGCAAAATCTCCTGGCAGGATAAGAGGAAACACCCAGGAAAACCTGACTTATGATAACCCTGTCAATATTCTGTTAGCAATGGTCCAAATACAACAGCCTACAGTAATGTGATAGTTTGAACAATTTGTGTAGCAGTATCACATGTTTCTTGTAAGGGCCTTATGGCATTTCTACAGTATCTAATCTACCCTACAAGCAAACCAGCATCCATGGAACATACTACATTCCATAGCCCCTCTCTCAAATAGCTAGTTTAGCCCTCTTAAGGCAAGGTTCTGCTTGGAAAACTGTCATTGAAAAATGGTATGGCCAGGCACCAAACTAAGAAAAGAACAAAAATGTTTCAGTCCAGAACAAAATATGCTCAATTTATGTATAGAGGAGTCTTGAGTTTTTCTTTAGATAAATGCCAGTCCAACATGCTCACCACAGGCTCCCATAAACAAGTTTGAGTTCTTTCCATCTAGTGCCCCACCAGGAGTGATAATGTACAACAGGCTACAAGATGCCCATTTTGCCTTCTCTGTAAGTCCACTGCCTTCCCTGGTCCTGGACAGGAACTATGGATTAGAGCATTATGAGTGACTCGTGCAAGTATTAACAATCCTTTTGAAAACCGATCTGCGCCCAGTAGAACAGCTAGGGTATACAACAGTTGCATGATCATTTTTCCAGCATTGCCCAGGGAAGTTCATTGTATTTGCATTTCTAAGCAGAGAATAGAAACGCTTCCACAAGTCTATTAAGATTCCTGATAAGATGGTAAAAGGAAAAGCAAAGAAAGAAGTCTGTCTTATTTGATGGGGACAGGAAATAACACCATATTACATAACCTATTAAATGTTCCAAGCTTTACTTCACACTAAAGCTCAATGCCAATGGTTTTATATATGTGTGTGTGTGTTTTTGTAAAAACCTGTGTAGCTGTTCTGGCAGATCTGCACTGATCCATTGCCATAATTTTTTTTTCCCAGTGGTTCAAATCTCTGACACCAACCCAGTGCTCTAGTACAAAAATACTAGAGTACAATAGTTCAATTTCTAGTGCTAAGGTCTAAATTGTTTTCCCTGTGGTTTGAGAGTGAAAATTTGGCACATCAAACAGGCCACAAGATCATCCAAATTAAACTTCATCCAAACAATTGAACCCACTCCTGTAAACACAGTAAGCAAATTTATATCCAAGCATTTGGCTTTACATTGTTTCGAATTATTTGCTAGCATATATGGAACGTGATAAAACAGGTGATTACTCAATCACTGGCATAAAATGCACCACAAATAAATATAAGCTAATATTAGTTGGCAAGTTCTGAATGATCCAGAGGTTCCCTTTAACATGCGCATTTGAGCTTCAGATTTGGGAAAGAAAAAGTTTTCTTTTAGTCTTGAGTGTTCACGGATTACGTCCACTGCATAGTAAACTGCTTTTCATGGTATTTTAATAGCACTGTGGTGTTAAAAATACGCGCGTAACTATAGTATCATTTTGCCAGAATGCATTTAAAGAGTATGCTGAAAGATGTATTTCAATGGCAAATGGTGACAGAACAAGAATATATTGGGGGTGCTTTCTTTGGAGATTTAATGGGTCACTTCTTAAATATACATGAAGTGGTAAAGCCGCAAAGGACCGGCTACATTGAATGAGGGTCTCACTCCAAAATCACTGAGGGAATTTTTTAACACTTTGGATCTGATCTAAATGTTCACTTGGTGTAAACATCTGGAAGATGTTTACTTTCTACAGTTACAGCCCAGGCCAACCGAGGAGAGAGGAGTGATGGCCTGTAGTGAGTTATGTGCTCAGCATTGTTGCCCAAAGGCCAGCGTAGTTGAAGGGACACCGGCCTAACTGCATCTGTGCTGAGGAGTAGCCAGAGAAGGCGTGCCGTTTAAGTAGGTCTTTAATTTGAAGGAGCCCAACTGAAAGGCATCCTGTCTCTGGATGCAGCCATTGACTGTTCCCTGCTGCAAGGCATTGGCATACACATGCATGGCCCTGTTACACAGTCTGACGCATGGCTTCTCATAGGATAGGACCCAGAAATGCTTGAGCTGCCTGCCTTTTCTCAAAGGGGCTCTACGCACACAGATGCTAGCATACCTCCATGGAGCTCCCCCTAAGAAGTCTGTGGCAATGCTGCATACAGCAATTGCCTGTGATTTTCTCGTGGTTCTTCCCTTTAGTTGCAAAAGGATTTGAGCAAAGCTAGTTTGTTCCTTCCAGCATGGGCCACGTTCTCTGTGCAGGTGCACCACTGTAATTAAAACTGGAGTAACTCTAATGACTCCCATTTACTCAGGTTACTGCAAGCTGGTCCTGAGATGAAGCATAGATCTTGCTGCCTCCTCCTCCTAACATAATTGTTAAGGACATAAACTACAACTGCGTTCACTGTGACTACTGAACTAGAGGGTAAACAGGCTTAGCACAGTAATATAGAGGATTTAAAGTCATGGGTTCTTATGCCTGTTAACAGTCTAGTTCCAAAGATCTGATCCAGGTTCTGTTTATCTGTGGTGTAAATCTAGACTAATTCGATGTGCTCAGTGGAATTGTGGCTGTATAAAGCTGAATGAGAAGAGAATCAGCATGTAGGTATCAAACGTGGTGGACAGATGTCCCCTTCAGGATTCTTCTGTTTCAGTGGTAGGGGATATCACCTCCAGCTTTTCTTCAGTCACCTGCAACAATCTGGCAAACTCGACTGCAGAAAAAGCAGTCTTTCTGCTACCTAGGAGAGATATTCTACCGTTATACTTCAACCCTGTGTGAAGAAGGGACATCCGTTCATTGCTTGAAAATAGGACTTGGAGGCAGCTCCTCAGTAAAATTTAAGCCAAATATAGTTTCTGCCCTTCTGAAATATTTTGAAGGGAAGGAAAGAAGCGGAGGACTGTCATACTAAGAACTTCTACCTTCATGTTTTTATAAAACTCGTGGGTCACTGCCCTTGTTTTTCACCTGGACAGCTGCATCTAAAGGCCTGTAAGGCTCGAGAGATTAAATGCATTGCAAGTATAAGAGCGGAAAGACACCTAAAGACAGCATAACCTGGATTCCATCTTTCAGTTTTTAAGAAATGCTGAATTTTGGTAATGACATTACATAAGGTAAATTAGGAGTTATTTTTTGGTATCCATCCAAACCTTCCTGGGTAAGATGTGATTTGACCTAAAGAGGAGACAGGCTCAAGAAGAAAACCAGACATGCAAAATTGTTTGGCTGTTCTTGCTTGCTCTGATAAATACCACGGCCGGAGCTAGGGTAGCTTCTCTGAAAAGATGACTGTATTTATCATGCTATCAGATGTTTACTAAAAAGAATTATGCTCTTACTCAGTGGTATTGTAATAGAGGACATAAATTAACACAGTGTTTTGGAACTATGCATATTTTTTTCAGCCAAACATTTGGCCTGCGGCCCAGATAACAATGAGGTTTAGGGCAAAGCTGTGCACTCTGAGTAACCCATGGGATCAACAGCTCCCTTTCCCAACACACATTTTATTTTTACCTTTCCATTCTGTCTCTTCCTTCCCAATTGGAAAAGCAAAATTGAGACAGTAATGAAAACAATGAGACACAATACATTGATTCAAGGATTCCAAGTGCTCCTTGCCCATATACATCTTCCGTGTCCTTTTTGGTCATCAAAATGCCTTTGAATTAAGGAGGAACTTAGAGCAATGCTCTCAGGCAAGAGAAAGAGAGACCATGTGAGGTGGAAAGATGGGTCTGCAAGACAGGGACAACTTGGAAAGCCATACTCTAAGACTGCAAAACCTCTTTCTTCAGTGAAAAGATACATACTGATCATTTCCTCATTGGTTACTGCCATCACACACAAGGCAACTCGCTTCTCCTGTTCCGGCGTAAAACTGGCCAGTTTTTTTTTCCTTCTCTTTTAGGGCTCAAACTGGCAAAGTGCATGTTAAGGTTCAAGGCCTTGAGAAACTCTGGAGCAACTGGAAAGTTCTCCTGGGTTATAGTATCATTTACTGATAGAGCTTTACCTCTGCTGATGCCCCTATTACTGTCCACAAAGTCAGACTCCTCTGCTTACGGATTTGTTAAGAGCAGTCTTCTAAAGGACACACTCCCTTGGCCTTTAGGGACCAGCATAAAACTCGCATACAGTGCCCGTGTTTTCAGGAGACTAAGACTCTGGCTGGTTGCCAACACAAGTGAGAAAAGGATAATGGATCTTATCCCTTTGAAGAACAGACACAATATAGCAGCCTTTCTCCTCCATCCCCTTTGAAGTACACGACAACACAGAGGAGACAATGAAAAAGACGGAAATTTAATGTGAATGCACCTAGGAGTAATCAAAAAAAGATCCTCTTCTGCAATTTGACCAGAAAAGCACACCCTTCTCGAAGGAAGGAACTCCCATCTAAAAGGAAGTTCATTCAGAGTGAGGGAGGTCATGAATGTGCAGCATACGGCATATGCTACACCTGTTCCTTATACAGACACTCATGGGGTTAAGAGAGATGATATGGTTGATCTAATCTAATGGTACACTGTGGCCAAGACGGAAAGCCAAGTCTCCTGTTACCATCCTCACTCCCACTGTTTGTGTCATGCCATTTCTGGGTTCATCAGAACACTTCATGAGGCAATTCAATCATTCAACCCAACAGAAAACCAGTCCAAGCAAAAAAGAAATGGATTTGCCCTCTTCTGGGCTAGTAAGCTCAGTCAGCAACGGACAGAGCAGGAAAGAACTGGTAGCACTGAGAGTGGCACTGAGAGTGGCGACTGGAAAGGAAGAAGACCACTCTCACTGGGCAGCAGTGTGTGGCTAGTCTGGTTCTTGGCATGCAGTAAGACTACCCTTGAATGGAATCAGTTCCTCAGTCTCACTCTTCACAAAGCATGCTGATTAATTAGTGCACAGCAAATTTGTATCATACCTTATTGCGCAGTAACTTCCAATGGCAGACATAGCTCTTCTCACGCTGGCAAAGCTTCATAAACCAATAGGGCAGCAGGGATCAATGCCAGCAGGGAAGCTGTCTCTGCTTTGACAGGGAAAAAAAAAAATCTAAGAAGAGATGCTTTCCTTCCAGAAAGGCAGTGAGACACAACTGCTGTATTCTCTCATAGGTACCCACTGGGGTGGAAAATGTTTTCCCTGTGGGAATGCTGCTTTCAGCAAGGTGTCAGAGAACAATGCTGTCACCAGCCCCAGCCACATATGATTTCCATGTCTCTTTCTATCTTTTCTTCTCACATAGTTACTTGTGCGCTTTATCTGGCTGGAGCAGGGCCATTTATCTCCTATGGTACATTGCTTCCCAGGTCAAGTCTGCCTCTCCCTTCCCCCTTCTCTCCTCAACAGCTTGAAAAACATACCTTAAATTCTGTAAAGTAATCGAAGGCCTTGTTCTCTGCCATCAAAAGAGTCTAAAGGGCTTGCTGTGAAAGATGCTGGACAGTTCTGGTACTGGCAACCTCCGTACTCCTGCCAGCCAAAATTCTGCTCGTGACGAGACTAAGACTATATCTCTCCACTACCGCTCTCTTCTGCCACTGCCAAAAGAGGAGTGAGAATAAAGCAGGATCCTCAGGGTCTCTGTACTGAAAGCAACTAAGGAGCAAAGAAGTGAGAATAGAAGCTGAAATGAAGGACTGAAGAGCACGCAGTAGGAGGAATGGATATGTGTGATTTGTGGTGTTGTATGAGCACCTGGAGTTTCAGTATGCCTGGGTCTATCCCATCTACACTCCACTTACTCTTAAACTGGGCTGTGAGAATAAATTTAGTGTTGCCTGCAGATGTGTAACCACTTCTCATACTGTACCTTTTCCGCTTGGCAAGAAAGCACTATCTCTAGCTAAAAGCTGAAAGTAAAGCTGTCTCTGTTTTTTGTGCACAGACTGACAGGTCAGTCTGTGTTGCTTCCCTCTGGTGAGGAAACTCCTGAGAGTATTGAGTCATTGGTTTCCTGCCATTGCTGGGGCAGAGCAGAAGCACAGTGTCTGACCTCAAAGAGGACTCAGTTCAGGGCTCCTACTTCTGCAACATTAATGACTGAATTTTGCAGATACTGACATTTCACCTCAGCAAATGGTAGACTGACAAGGACTGGCAAATAGGGAAGCTCAGAGAGGAGCCAACACATACCTGATTCCCACAGAGTCTGTTGTCTTCCTGCAAACAGATGACCTTCACAGACAGCCAGGTGGCAAGCACGTGGGAACACTTGGAATTTTTAGAGGAAAAATGTGGCAGGCTTTTTTTTGCAGCAGGTATTTGCTCATCCTCTTGCTGACTCTCCATTTCCCAATTACCTGCAAAATGCCTTCTTTTAGAGAAGACTCCCATAGAAAGGTTTACTGCACGAGTGTTTACTGTTTAAGAGTTTCAGTCCAGAGCAAGTATGTCACAAATTCTGTCCCTTCTGGCAATCGGCCCTTAGCAAAAGATTTCTCTAATGTTTAAACTGAATGGCGGCATGCGTGTGCATTTCGTACTGACAAGTAAGAGGTTACGACTGTCAGGGGCAGTTTGTTCATGAGCCAGCCAATTTTGTAGCAAGGATGCATTGGATCTGCGATGGAAGAACATTATGGTTTCTATTCCTCTGACAAACGTGCACGCTTCAAATGATGCCAGTCCTTCCTCAGCTTATCCTAGTGCTCACTGCAATTTATATGCCAAAACCATTGCTATTCCTCTCCCTGGCATCCCAGCTGGGAGAGCTCTGGGAAGGGAGAGAATCAATTTTCCTGGCAAGAAGTAGGTCACATGGCAGCATGTTTTGCCCATTTTTTCTCTGCCAAGCCCCATCCTAACATACCCTTGTCCTCTGCCGATTCTGATAGGCTGGTCTTTTTCCAGAGTGGACTGGGAAACTAGCTAAAAAAATAAAACAATCAACCAGCTTCTGCTCAATGCCAGATGCTGTGCTTTGTAAAAATGGCTCAGGTGAGATCCTGCTGGCCAAGTCAGTAGGAGATTTGCCAGTGGTGTACAGGATGCCACATCAGGCTTTTCCAGCAAGAAGCAGTCTTGGAATTTATTACAGAAAGTATCCTTTCATACTAACAACAACCACCCGCAAGATTTGGTTCCAAAGGAGTCCAAAATGCAGTGTACAGACTGGATGTAGAGGTGTAATGGATTAAGGATGGGAAATGTTTCTTTCGGATTCATTTTCAAGACAGCAGTTTTCCTATTTTTTATGCCAGGCCAGACACTTCAAAAACTACAGGCATAACTGCTTCATGCTGTAGCCTGAATCGCTTCAACCATTCTGTCAGAGACATCCTCCCTGCACTAGTAATTTTCATCCCTCCTCTACCTCAGTTCACCTATATGCAGAATACAGCTAATAACATCCCCTCAAGTAAAGCACCTTCCATTGACTGTCTTGCTGAATATCGTGGTCAGCTGTTTTGGTCGTGGACTATTTTTTACCCCATGAATTACTGGGCAGCATCCAGCATAACTGGGAACTCTCAGTACTCCTATAATAAAAGAAGTACTTGTAACACTGGCACCATTCATAAGGCAGCATGCCATCCTAACCACCAGCTTAACCCATCAGCTCTCGGCACATTCCCAGGTTTAGGCTTGGAATCTTGATGACTACGACAGACCACCAGGATACATGTCCAGCTGTTAGGATGTGCTTCTTTCCCCTTCCTCTGACAGGTACCAGGCTACCAGAGTCTAAGCAGCAACCTGCAAGATGGCTCAAGGCTTCCACTGGGAGACCATTTCCTATGCCAGCAAGCAGTGCCTGGCATCTTCCATGGCTCACTCCTGCTCACTGTCATTTGTATTCCAAAATTAAGCCTCAAAATTAATGAGGAGATTAAGTTAGAGAATAAGATTCAAAGTTCTAGGTTGCTGCAAACAAGACACCTTGGATTAATCAGCATACATGTTTAAAACAGATTATAATGACTGGTGGTGTCAAAGTGGAGCTGAAAAATACAGTTTATAAAAGCGCTGGATTAAGCAGGCAGCTTCATGGCATCAGGCAAAGCAGAGGGAATAACTGCATCACTGAAAAGCATACACGTCTGCTTAACTCTGACTCAAAAAGATGCATATGCCTGTGTCCAAATTTGCATCTGATTGGCTTTGTTCTTAAAAAAGATACTCGAGTGTTTTGCTGTACTTCAGCATGACACAAGAAACAGGCGTGCAGTACCAAAGCAAGCACAAGCCACATCAATGCACGTGCAAAAGACCAAAGGCTTTGCACTTATTGTGTGAAATATGATTATTACCAAAAGGCAAGTGCACATGCAAAAAGATTTCTAGTGCACTCAATGTGATTTGCCAGTGTGTCGCATGCTGATCAACACAGCACACTGCAGTCCTAATTCTGGAGTCCTTAAAATCAACTGTGCACTACAGCTGCATATGATAAGTGCTTCACTGTCGGATTTTCCTTACTTCAGATTTGTTCCTCTTTGGACATCTTTCTAAGTTGGTTTTATTTTATGAACTGTTTTAGTTGCTTGAGTCTCTTTTCATTCATGTTAGCAGACCAGTCAGAGCAGGGACTAGCAATGGGGCTCTGGTCTTCCCTATGACACTGACTTTCCAGCAATCATTGGGCAAGCTACTGAAACTCTGGGACTACTGAGGATTAAAGGCGCTTTATGCTCTCCTGCCAAAACTGGGGTGACCGGAAGTGGATGTGACTTCAGTTTGCTGTAAAGTTTCTTTTGCTTGTGAAAAGGGCATTTCTAGGTCTCCCTCTCTCCCTGCCTCCATTTATCCAGGTCCCTGTTGATTGTGGGAAGTGTGGTGGGTTTCCACTAGCGCTTTTGTTGTATTTTCTTCCTCTGGTTGAGGAAAGGAAGTGATGGAGCACCTTGGTGGGCACTCAACAGCCAGCCAAGGTCAACCCATGGCAGTTTGCTTCTGCTGGGCTCTCTGTTCCTGTTTTTTCCTTCTTGCATGTTTCTTGTACCCCATCGCTTTTGAAAGTTTCTACCTCTCCGTTCCTGTCTTTTAACTTCTCACTTAAGTCTCTTGAACCCAGTCGCTTTTTAAATTTTCTTGCAACCTCTCTCTTGCTCTCCCCCTCCCTGACCTAATTTTAATTTCTTGCCTATGTTTCTCTTCTCCTGTTGTTTTTCACATTTTTGCCTGCATCCCTTTACGCAGGTCCATATACCTATTCTTTTAATTCTTGTACCCTTTCACATTTAAAATATTCTTTCTGCTTTTCCCTCTGTCCATCTCCCTGTCTCTAGTTCTTAATTCTTCCCTCTGTGTCCTCTACCCAACCACTTCTTCAGTTTTGCTTCTTCCATCTGTCACCCTGCCCCCATGTGTTATTTCTTGCCTGTGTTTCCCGTACTCCATCGCTTTTTGAAATATTTGTTCTACATGTGTTTCTATTTGGCTCCCTGTTTCTATTTTTAATTTCTTGCCTATGTTTCTTTTCCCCTGTTGCTTTAGAATTTGTCCCTGGCCCTTGTTTTGCCTCTGTCTCGTCAGTCCCTTCTGCCTCACTCCCCATCTCTCCCATTTGTCTCTCAGTCCCTATTTTCTGGTGCAATCTCTCAGCTCTCCTCTCTACACCCTTGTCCCCCTCTCCATCCCTCTCTTGTTCATGGTGTCCCATTTTCTGGCTCCCTCTCCCAATTTCTTAATGCTTTCCCGTGTTTCTTGTGCCTCACTGCATTGCAATTTCTCTTTCTCATTTTCCCTCCCTCTGGCACCCTGTCCCTCCTTTTTTAATTCCTCTCTCTGTCCTGTATGCTCTCACTTAAAAAAAAAAAAAAATTCTTCCTCAATTTTCTTCTATCCACCTCCCCGACCCTATTTTTAAATTATTTCTGTTTCTTGTACCCTGTTGCTCTTAAAGATTTCTATCTACTTTTATCCCACATCCTGTCTTTATTTTTTAATTATGCCTTATCTTTCCTTACCACCATCCTTTTGAATTTTTCTTTCTCTGTCTCCATTTTTGTTGGCTGTCACTTTCTGTATTTTTATATCTTTCCCCTTTATTTCCCTAATCCCTATTGCTTACACTGTATTTTCTACATCTACTCTTTGCTTTTTGATATCTTAAGTTTTAACTTTTTCTTCATTGCCTTTGCTTTATAGATTTTTCTTTCTACTTCTCCATTACTATTTTTATTTTTTTCCCTTATTTCCTTAATCCCCATCACTTTTAAAAGTTTCTGTCTACAGACTTGCTTGTCTGTGTTTCACTGTCACGGTTTGGCTGGTCCAGAATCACAGCCCAGCAATGCTCAGCAGGCTGTTAGCAGTTTGAGTCAGCTACAGGTGTAGCCCGGACCATTGTGTCATGCTCAGTATAAAGCGGGAAGGTTTGCTGAGGAAGGGGATCTCCCGCGGGGCTCCTGCAGGGCTCTCTCCTTTCCCTGCTTCTCCTTGCTCCCGAGGACCCCTCTCCTGTCGATCGTGGCTGCTGCACGTTCATTTGGCCCAGTGTAACTTTGCATGCCTCTGTTGGTAGTGGTGCTGTCTCGTTAAACCCGATTTCACTTCGACCCGCAGGTCTCCTCCCCTTTTCTCGACGCCCCTCCCTGGCTAGTGAGGGGTCATCGGGGGACAGGGCAGCTGTTGCCGTGTAGCCCCGGACACGGGCTGGAGGGGCACGTTCGCTGCCTTTTCTGTCCATCGCCCCCGGATTTCCTCAGAGCCCGCGCTTCTTAAATGGGCTTTCTGCGCGTTTCAGTTCGCTTTGCGGCGCTCTGCTGCCACCATGCGGCCAAGGGCAGGTACTGCAGCCCCGACCCGCGCATGCGCGGTGTCGCTCGCTGTTTCCACGCTGCCGTTCGCCCGCAGCGGCCATGCGAGACCGCGGGGGCTGCCTGGCGCCGTCTGCTGCCTCCCGGTAAGGCAGCCCCGCTGCCGCTCCGCGGGCGCGGGGCCGGCGCTGCCGTTCCGCCCCTCGCCCTCTGCCCGTTCGCGCGCCGGCTCCGGCCCCTCCGGCGCGTCGGTGGTGGGCGGGGCAAGCGCGTGCCGGGCAAACGCGTGCCCGGCAGCAGCACGGCGGCGCGCCGGGGGAGGGCCGAGGCCACCGGTGAGGCGAGCGAGTCATCCCTTTCGGCGGGTGCGCGGGGTCTCCTGGTCGGCGGCGGCCCGGAGGTGCCGTCCCGCTCCCTTCTCCCGCCCCTGGTGCGCGTGCTTTGGCGCTGCCCAGCGGTGCTCCCGCCCGCCCAGGGGTGTGTCTTCCATGCTCCCCCCGCCCGGCAGGGGGCGCGCTTTGCCGCATCCCCCCGTCCTGGTGGGCGCGTGTTCCTGCATCCTGTCGCGCCGCCGGAAGCGTCACTTCCGCCTCTCTCCCCGCCCCTCCGGGGCGCGTGGCTTCCTGCACTCTCCGGTGCACCGCCCGGCAGTGCGAGTCGCGGCAGGAGCGGCGCGGTCACCGAACGTTGCGGGGCTGGGGCTGCGGCTGGGGCTCTTCTGGCTCGGGCTCCGCCGGGGGAGCGGGTGAGTGGGGAGCGGGCGATCGACCGGTGGGTCCCGGGGAAAGCCGTGAGGCGGGCGGCCAGGCCGGCGGGGCCCGTGTCGGAGGCGCGGAGCGGGGGGGGGCTGCGGGCGGAGCCGCGCCGTGTGGGAAGGAGCGGGGGGGAGCCGCGCCGTGGGGGGGAGGGTGGGGAGGGCGATGTCCCCGCAGGGCCGGAAGCCGGGCAGGCGCCTCTCGCGGCACGGCGGGAGCGGCGGTCCCGGGGCGCGGCGCTGCCGGGCTGCCCTGCCGGTGCGCCGGAGCGGGCCGGGCGGTGCTCGCCGGTGTCTGGGGCGGGGCGGCGGGGCCTGCTCGGTGCCGGGCAAAGGGGACGGAAAGGGGCCGGCTGGGGCTCCAGGGGGCCCTGCCCGGCCCCTCGGGCAGAACCTTGCTCGGTCTTCTCGCCGCTGGCCGGGCGACCTGACCAAGAGGTTCCTGTTCCGCCGCCTCTTCCCGGCGTCGCGTTCCGCGTCCCACGAGGGAGATCCCGCGCGGGCGGATGCGGTCGGTGCTTGGGCGATGGCCCACGTGGGGCTGGGGGAGCGCGGAGGGGCCAGGGCGAGTGGAAGGGCCCCGCCGCCCCTCCCCACCCAAGCCCGGGGCAGAGAAGCTGGGGACAAAACGCCGTTAATGGAGCACGATTCGTTCCCCGGGAGGTCTCTTGGGAGTCGAGAGTGTTTTTTTTTTTCCGGGCCGAGGAACAGACTTTCCTCCGTGGTAAGTGCAGAGCTGCCTGTTGCCGCCTTGAGAGTTTCTCTTCTCGTGGTTCACCCTGATTTTATGGGTGGGGTGGAGATGGCTTTTTATTTTTAGATGCCCGAGTACATTGTCAGTAACCTGTGGTGTGAGGACAGTGAACTCTTGAGCACCTAGATGCCGGTAGAAATGTAACCAAAGACGCAGGATGGACAGTGATGTTTAAACTTGGTTTATAGTCGATTTGGTTTTTTCATTAGAGTGTTGATGACTGCTTGTCCTGTGGTTCAGTCCACATGCTATTCCGTGGAGCCCTCAGTCTGGGACTTTTATGTGTTAAAAAAAAAAAAAGCTTGTCCTTCAAAAAAAAGAACTAGTCCTTCGTAGGACTGAGGTATAGACTTGGGGAGTCTCTTAAAGACGTGATCAGAATTAAAGCTGGATTTCACTTAACGTTGCTGCTGTTTGTCTTTGCTTTTGTTACTGTCCCCACCGCTCCGTCATGACTGGGAGCTCCGAATCATGCCCTTTTTTTTTTTTCCAATTTGTAATGCCTTTCTCCCCCCTGCCCCTCTCCTAGGACTGTAGCGTACAGACCCTTCATTTAAACGTTAGTTTGTTTCCTCACAATTGAGTTCTGATGATTGAAATCACAGAAATTACACCTGTCTGTCTTACAGATTCAGAGTATTTCTGAACATGTACCCTCACAGACAAATGCTGTGGGGATACGCATCTTCTGCACTTCATCCTCCAGCAGGACAATCCGCCAAGACGGGGACGAGCTGTGAAGGGGCAGTTTCTGCAAGGAGGCGGTTGACAAGGACAGGTGGGTCGCTGTACATTTTAAGGATAGTATTCGATTTGGGATGTCTAGGGTGAGGAAACCCTGGCTCTGTGTAGGCTTGAGAAAAGGTGCGTAGTTATCTGTGTCGATCTAAGGAAGGGAGTTCTGGTGAGACTGAAGCTGCCAATGAGTCAGAAGGAGGAAAAAAAAGAAAAAAAAAAAAAAAGGCAGAAAGCACCCAGTTTTCTATGAAAACCAAAATCTCTAGTGGCCTGTCTCAACAGCTGTACCAAAGATGATGCAAAATGCTTTTTCCTCCACTCGGTTGTAGTCATTGCAAACCTTCGCCGAAATAGGAAGCTTTTGATTCCTAGCCCACTTTGTGCTAAAAGGTGGCTTGTTTTTTTTTTTTTTCCTCTCTCAGCAAACTATCAACTGGCATCATTTCACCATGGTGACCCTTTCTTCTGCCCTGGAGGTACAAGACTGGCCCAGAGGATCCCGAGTGGCCTGCAAGGACAAGGTACATCTGCCCCGTGCGTCTGCATTTTTCCCCAGGTACTTGTAGTACGGACTTTAAAGTGAACGTGAAGAACGTGCCAGCTCTCCTTCTCTAGTTTTGATAGGAAGTGCTTCAGCAGAAACACTCAAAATAAGATCTGTTCTGGAGCACGTTGTGCCTGTGTGAAGCGTACTCCCCTCCGTTTATTTGCTCTTCCTGAGAGCGTGCGTAGCTTTCTGTTTTGTGTGCTTGCTGAGAAACGATTCTGTGAGAATCGTGTGGTGCTGAAAGGGGAAAGAAACTGTGTGTCAGAGTTTGGATGTTCTGTGTTCCAGATAAAAGCTTTCTCCTTTTTCAGTCCTTAAGTGTTTAAAATATCTCATAGGGGTACGTGAAAACCTGACTGAGATACTGACATCTGTACTAAGAGCAATCAAGGTCGTGGGTTGGGGTTTTTTTTGTGTTGTGTTGTTTTGTTTTGTTGTTTGGGGTTTTTTTGCTTGTTTGGTGGTTTTTTTCCCCCCACCTCTCTCTGGCAAATCTTCCAGTCCTGTTTGGTAGCCTTAAGCATTGCAGAACTGGGTGGTTGATTTCTGCATTGTGTCGTCATCCCTGTCCGTCATGGTCCCATCTGTGTGTGTGTCGTGTGTGTGTGTGTGTCCCCAAAGTAAAATAGTATGGGGATCTCTTATCTTACTAATTTTTTATAAGTTTCATTTCTGATAGGAAAAAACCCCAAACAGTTCATGTTGTGTAATATACAAATGGACTTGCCTTGTTTAAACTGTAACCGCCCGCGAGCTTCAGGGTACGATTGAAGAGGGTGTTTAAGAAATTCGGTATTTCTTCTATGTGTTTAAAAAGAGAGGCTGCTGAATGTTATGGGTGGTTTTCCCCATATTTGGAGGGAGCACTCCAAAGTACTTTATTTCTGTCTGGCTTTCGGTGGTGCATTTCCCTGGCCATTTGGTGGCATCTCTCCTGGGCGGTGCAGCTGCCCAGATGTCCCTCCTAATGGTGTAATGCACAAGAAACCCCCCAGTCGGATGGGAACGGTGTATTTTGGAGACAGGTGATTTAATGGTATCTGCTTGCAGCTGGGTGAGTGCAGTTAACGCAAACATCAAATCAAATACTTTGGTAGTGTAAGCATTTTTGTTGGATGTACATGAACATCCACGTGCTTTTTCGGTATAAAGTGAACGACTGAGATTTGTTTTTTCTTTAAAGAACGTTTTAAACATGACTTTGTTATGTTTATTTAGAGTTTTACACTTCACTCTGCAGATTTATTGACTGAGCAAGCGAGACGTGCAGCAGCAGCGGCGGCGGCGCAAGGGCTGTAGCTGTTGTGGTGAGTCCGAGGATGGTACGAGGTCTTCCTGCGGTCTCACGGGCGGGGGGGGTGGGGTGTGTATCTCCCCCCAGGGGTGCTGTGAGAAAGGGACGAGACGTTTTCCAGCACTATCAAGGGTGTTTGCTTTTATGCTGAGAATGCTTTCAAAATTGTATTGATGAGTCTTAGTATTGATTTTTTTTTTTTAATTTTTTTTTAAGCGTACCGATGGCTCTGGCTTTGAACAGATGTGTTGTAGTTTGAGCTGACCTCCTTTAGCTCAACTGCTATCCTATCCCTCATGCTCACTGAATTCTTCTGCTTTCTCCTGTGTTACTTTTCTCATATGCTGAGACATAACTTGGGATTTTTGTTCTTGAGCTGCCGTGTTGTGTCTGGTGCTGCTCGGCAGCTCCCCCTGCCCAGGTTTGCCTGCCGGCCGTTCAGCGTGCTCGCCTGGCGGCGCCAGCCCTGCGGCCGGAGGCTCCTGGCTCTGTCTCCAGCGGGGACCCGCGGGTGCTGCAGCCGGGGCTGTCCGGTGGGGAGAGTCCGGGGCCCAGAGGGTCTCCTCCCCGCTGTTCTGCCCGCCCCCCCCCCCCCCCCCCCCATCCCTGTCATCTGTCCCCCTGTCCCCCCCCCCCCCAAGTGATTCCCATGGAGATGTTGCCCCATGCGAGGTTTTTGCGGGACGTGCCCCCGAACCCCCTGCCCTCCGACCTTGTGCCCCCTCCGCCCCACCATGCTCGGCACAGCCCTCCCACCGCCCCTCGGGTGCCGCCTGCACCCCCCGACTTGCCCCTCGCCCCCAGCCCAAGCTCAGACCCGCCCCTTCCCCGCTCCCGCCCCGCCGGGGGCGTGTCCTCCCGCCCCAGGGGCGCGGGGCCGGCGGGCGCTCGGCGCGCAACGCGCGGGGCTGCAGCGTCGGGGCCGCTCCGGGCACACGCCGCCCGGCGGGCGCTGCTGCCGCGCGGCCAAAGCGCGGTCCCGCCGCGCGGCGGTCGCGCGCCGGGCGTGGCTCTTCCGGCGCGCCGGCGGCGGCTCGCGCATGCGCGGTGCGCGAGAGCAGCATGGCGGCGGGTGAGGGGCGAGGCTGGCGGTGAGGCGAGCTCGCTCCTTCGGCTGGTGCGGGAGTCTCTGCTGGCCTCTGGCCGCCGGGGGTGGCGGGACGGGAAGCCTCAAGGCCCGTGCTGCGGCGGGCAGCCCCGGGGAGCTCCCGGGAGCTGGTGGGAGGGAAGAGGGGAAGGAGGCGGACGCCCCTCCAGGCGCCGGGTGCCTTCCCAACTCGCCAGAGCTCCCCTTGAGCCTTCCCCGGCCCCGCTAGCCCCGCGCAGCTGCCCCCAGCTCCAGCACCTCCCCTGCAGCCTGTCTCCCCAGGTCATCCTGTTGTGATGGCAGCAAGCTGGCCCTCGGATGCACTTGATTCTGCCTTAACGTGGATGCCATTAGCTGCAGTGCAGGGAAAAAGTGGCATCTCCAGAAGCTGCTGTGGAAGGAGGCGATTTGGCCGGGGATGATCTACGGTCATAATGGTCACTGATTCTCCTTGTCTCCCAGAGGCTGCACTGAGGGCACAGGTGTCCCTTCCTCCCCTGAGGATGCTGTTGTCTGCACCCGCCTCGGTCTTGCCTGGGTTGTCTCTGCCTGACCTCGCTCTCATCGCGGCGTGGGGGCAAAAAGGGGCGGGCGGAGCGCTTGCTGGCTGTGGGCAGTGGACAGGAGCTGCTGCGGCTGAAGCTGGAGAGGCCAGAGAAAGGTAAAGAAGAAGGAATCAGAGGCCGGCCGGCCGGCAGCTGCCTCCCGCCGCAGGCAAGCGGAGAGTCCATGTGCGTAACCCACGGCGTGGTACGGCCGTGTGACGCATGAACGAGCGAGGCTACGTGTCTAGGAAGCCTTGTCTCGCAAGAGTTGAGACAGCCATGTAATCTTTTAGGTGGAGAACCACCATGTGACCGGAGCTGCAGAAGAGGAAGGGAGGAGAGGAAGAGAAGGAAGCGTCTGAACGGG
Source organism: Leptosomus discolor (assembly GCF_034619465.1). NCBI lineage: Eukaryota > Metazoa > Chordata > Aves > Leptosomiformes > Leptosomidae > Leptosomus > Leptosomus discolor. The sequence goes on from NW_028237788.1 coordinate 4,506,970, forward strand.
CAAATTCTCCTGGCAGCACTGAGAACAAGGGATGCGGTGAGTCCTGGGCCCTCGGGGCCCCATCTCCCCACTTGTGTGTCCCAGGCCCTCCCTATCCCCCTCCCCTGGCCCCCTGTCTTTCACATGGTGCTGTGATTTCCCCCTTGCCCGCCCCCGTCTTTTTTTTTTTTTTTTTTTTTTTTTTTTTTTTTTCCCCTCCCCTTTCTCAGTCTCTCTCTGTCCAGCTCCTGGTCTCTAATTTTAAATTCCCCTCTCTCTCTGGAAGCCTGTCAGGACTTTTCTCTGTCTGGCTCTCTGTCCCTGTTGTTTAATTCCTTCCTGTGTGCCCTTTTAGGCCTCACCATTTTTATTTGCTCGGTCTCTCTTGGTCCAGCACAAGATCCGGATTTTTTAAAATTCCTCCCTCTCTGCCCTGCAGCCTGTCGCTTTCGAAGTTCGTGTTGCGATTTCATTCCTTTTACCGTCTCTCCCTGCTGGGATTTTTCAATTCCTCCCTGTCTGTCTCGCAGCCCGTTGTTGCTTTCTTGTTCTCTCTGTCTCTGTTGGGCTCCCTGTCCCTGTCTTGACCCACTTCTAAAAATGCCTTCCTCTCTGCCTCGTATGCATTGTTCTTGAAACTTCCGTTTCCCGACGTCTCTCTGTAGGTTGCTCCTGGTCCCAGATGTTTATTTCTTCCCTCTCTGTCCTGTGGCCTGTTGCGATTTGGTGTTTCTGCGTGTCTCCTGTTCCCGGCTCTCGGTCCCCGTTTTTCAGTTTCTCTCTCTCAGCCCTGTAGCCCACTGCTGTTATCTGTCTGTCCTCATCTCTCTCTGGCCAGTTGCCTCTCCCCACATATGTGGTTCCTCCCTCTGCCCTGTGGCCCGTCACTGGTTTTCCGTTCTCTGTCCTGCTCCTTTTCCCTGAGTCTTCAGTTGCTCCCTCTCTGTCCTGTAGCCCATCAAGGGGCTTTGTTTCTTTTTCCATCGCTCCCTGTCCGGCTCCCTGCCCCATCTTTTTAATCCTTCCCTTGCTGCCGTGTGGTGGCTCCCCGCTATCTTCCCTTTCTTCATATCTCTCTCTGGACGGCTCCCGCTTCCCTGTTTTTCAGTTTCTTCCTTCTGGGCCCTGTAGCCTGTGGTGATTGAGCTGCTTTCTCCTTCTCTCTGTCCGGCTGTGGATCCCATTTCTTTAATTCCTCCTGCTTCTCCCTGTAGCCTGTCTTTCTGTCTGCCCTCTCCCCCTTTATCTGTCTCCCCACTCCACCTCTGGCGCCCTGTACCTGTGTTTTAATTCTTCCCTCTCTGCCCTCCAGCTGTTGCTGTGCTTCCTGCGTGTGTCACACTGGGTCCGGCCCCTCATCTCTGTCTTTTCATTCCTCCCGCTCCTCCCTGGAGCTTGTCGCTGTCATTTTCTTTTGCTGTTGCTCTGTCTGGCTCCAGATCCTCGCAGCTTCCCCCCACCCCTGCCCCGCCTCGTTGCTCCTGGCTGTTTTTTCTGTCTCGATCTCTCTGTGCCTGGCTCTGGCTCCCTGTTGTTTCACTCCTCCCTCTCTGTCCTGTAGCCCATCGGCACATTTTCTTTCGTTGGGCTCTCTTTGGCCGTTTGCCTGTCCCTGTTGTTCAGTTTCTTCCTTCTCAGCCCTGTAGTGTGCCGTGATTCTTTTTCTTTCTCCCCCTCTCCCAGCTCCCAGTCCCTCCCTTTTAATTCCTCCCTCTCTGTCCTGTTGCCTGTCAGGAGTCGTGTGTCCTGGAGTCCCCGGCCCCCCCCCCCCCCCCCCAGCCCCTTCTCACTTTCGCACTTCCTGTCCGTGTTTTTTAATTCCTCCTCCTTTGCTGTGTAGCCTGTTGCTTTTTTCTTTTCTCCATCTCTGTGTCTCAGTGCCCCCATTTTTTAATTCTTACTCTCTGCCCTCTACCCTACCCCTATTTTCACCTTTCTCTGACCCTCTGTATCCAGCTCCCTGTCCCTATCGATTATTTTCTCCCTCTTACTCCTGCACCCGCTGCTATTCCCTGCTGTCGCCATCCCTCTCTGTTCAGCTCTCTGTCCCCAGATTTTAATTCCTTCTTCTGCCCCTCCGTAGCCTGTCTGGATTTTCCCCCTGCTCTCTGTCTGGCTCCCTCTCTCTGCCTTTTCGTTTCACATTCTCTGTCCCATAGCCCCAAGCTATTTGTCTGTGTTTCTCAGTCTCTTCTGTCTGGCTCCCTGCTGCTATTTTTTCTTTCCTCCTTATTTGTCTCATAGCCCATCACTGTTTCGTGGTTTGTTTTTTTTTTTTCTGTCTCTTTGTCCAGCTCCCAGTCCCTGCTCTTGAATTCCTCTTCCCTGTAGCCCGCTGCTGTTTTTTTCTGTTCTCGATCACGCTCTGTCTGGTCCCCTGTCCCTGTTGGTCAATTCTTCCTTCTCTGCCCTGCAGCCCCTGCAGTCTTGTACTTTTTTCCGTCTCTCTCTGGCCGGAGCTCTGTTGCTGCTCATGAGTTCCTCCCTCTCTGCCCTGTAGCCTGTTGCTTTTGTCCTTTCTCCGTCTCGCTTTCTCTGGCTCCCTGATGACGCTATTTTAATATTCCCTCCCTTTTTGTATGAATCGCTATACTTTTTGCTCTCCAGCTTTTTTTTTTTTTTTTCTGGCTCCCCGGCTCTATTTCTTAATTCTTCCACCTGTAGTGTGTAGCTCTGTGGTTTGTACCGTGTTGTTGTTCCCCCCCACCCCCGCCCCTTCCCTCCATCGTTGGCTGTCTTGGCTCCCTGTCCCTGTTGTTTCATCCTCCCTCTCTGCCCTGTTCTTTGTTGTCTTTCTCCATGTGTCTCAGTCCAGCTTCCTGCCCCTGTTCTTCTTTCCTTCCTCTCTGTCGTGCTGCCTGTCCCAGTTTTGTCCTGCGTCTCCGTCCTCCTTTGTCGGTCTCTGCCCTGCTCCCTTCTCCCTCTATCTGCTGCCTCTCTTCTTCTCTCCCTGCTGCTTCTTTCTCCACCTGTCGGGCTCCCTGTCCCTGTCTTTCTCTCGCCATCCTGTTCCCTGCCTCAGGCGCTCTCGCTGCATCCTCTACCTGCGTGACTGAAGAAACGTTCGCAGTCTCCTTTGCCCTCCCAGCTGCGTTTGCAGTCCCTTCACAGCAGGCGAGGGGCTGTGAGGGAGCCCAGGGGAGGAGGTGCTGCGCTGCGGGGGTCGAGTGATGGCCCCCTGCTCCTGCGGCACGGCCCAGCCCTCGCCACAGCCGCCGCACGAGCTGTGGGCTCGTTGCCAGCGCCGCATGGCTGCCTGTGGGCGTCCGGCTCGGGCGCCATGCTCAGCGCTGCATCCGGCGAGCAGCAGGCTGTCCTGCCGGCGGGCGCCGCCGGTAACGGCCACGCGATGCTGCAGGGCCTGTGGGATGGGGCCGCCGTGCCCGCTGCCGCTTCCCCGTGAGGAAAGGCCGCTGCTGCCCCCTGGGCACAGGGCTGGTGGGCGTGCTCTTTTCACCCGCCCAGCTCCCTGACCCCGTTTTCCTTTCACAGACCAGGACTCTGTGTCCTTTCTTTATCTGTGTCTCCCCCTCTCTGTTCTTTTCCCGGTACCTCTCTTTCTCTGCTCCTCAGTTCCTTTCCCTCACCTTATTTTTCTCTTTCTGTTCCTCTGCCCAGCTCCCCATGGCTGTGTTTTCGTTCTCCGTACCTGCTGCCCCAGCGTGGACTGCCGAGCGGTCCCAGGGAAGGGTGAGTGGACGGGCTCTGAGCCCCAGAGCAGGCGTGTTCCTGGCACTTAGATGGGTTTGCAAATAAACCCTCGCTCTGTCTCCTTTGTACTTGCTGAGCAGCGGTCAGAGAGTCCAGGGGAGCAGGTACACAGCGGGGGTAAGGGGCCATGGCTGCAGCTGCGGGCTGGTGCCGGAGGAGCCCCGGAGGGAGCCAGCGAGGCTGATGGCGATGGCCGCTCTGTGTCATGGGGCCGCAGCCCCAGGGGATGGTGCTGCTAGGGCACGCCTGCCCGAGAGTGCCGACAGCAGACGTCGGGCCCCGTCAGGGCAGCTCGCAGGGGTTTTGTGAGCTGGTGGAGAGGAAGGAGGAAGAGGGGCAGATGGCTGCCTCCGGGCACCTGGAGGCCTTCCCACCCCCTGGAAAAGTGCTCCGGCCTGCGCGCCCCATGCAGCTGCCCACAGCTCCAGCACCTGTCCCGTAGCCCCTGACCACCCCAGACCCTGCCCTCGCAGCAGCAAGCTGACCCGCGAACGTGCTTTATTGCCCCATAAGCGTGGGTGCCGTTGGCAATGGTCTGGGGCAGGAGGGGGCGTCCCCAGGAGCTCCTGCAGAAGGAGGGGTTCCTGCCTGGGGAAAGGGGTGGCCGTCGCTGTGGACAACAGTTGGCCGTTCTTTGTGTCTCCCAGGGGCAGCGCTGAGGACTCGGTTGCCGGTTCCTCCCCGGGGATGTTGCTGACTGCACCTGGCTCAGGTTTGTGTCCTTATTCTCCCAGTTAAAGCGGTTCCGTTAGTTTAATTCCCTGCCCGGTCACGTTGCTGGTGCCGCAGATACCTGCAGTAGAAGAGCAGGTGTCGGCCTTTGCGGTACGGGTCGCTGTCTTTGCTCAGTGCTTTGTACCCCATGACACGGAGGCAGGTGAGGAAACTCCCCGCTGCTCCTCCGGCCGCCCTTGTGTCTGCTGGGGGTCGCCCCAGCCCCTTTCCCAGGGGATTGCAGGAAGGGTGGTGAGCAGGGCCCCGGGTGTACGAGCCCTGGCCTCTGCACAGGGAGCCCGTTCTGCTCCGGGGCTGCTGCGGTGCGGGCGCTCCGCTGGTCCGGTCGCTGGCGGCAGCTCTTGGAGCCGGCTGGGCTGCGCGGGCGTCGGGGGTTTGCTCACGGCAAGAAGCGGAGGCGTCGGTGTGAGGGAAGAGTTTCGAGACCGGCCGAGGTTCGGCTGTAGGCATAGTAGGAAGTACCCTTTTATGCAGTTGTTTTTGTTGTTTCAGGCTGGCGGTTTTCCGATGAGGGTTTGGGGGTGGCAAAATGGTTTAATAGCCTGCCATTTTTTTTTTTATAAATTTTAGATGCATTGCATTTTTCTGGAATTCCTGACTATGGGAGATGGAACCTTGTTTTTTTTCCCCACCGTTTTTACTGTGTGCTGTGTAAGTTGCTGATGTCTTGATCTATGCTCTTTTTTCTCTCTTAATAGGACTGATGGTGAGATTGTCCAGCGAGGGTTAGGGTGAGCATCTTGTACTCGCCTGTATACGGAGCTTGAGAGTTTCTCGAGAAGGCATCTTCCCCAGAACTTCTCAGAGAAGAGGGTCTGCGTTCTTTGCGCTGGTAACAGTCTCTAGCCGGGGTCTGTCTTCTGTCGTAGGCCCGGGCACGCGAGCCTTCCCATGACTCCGTTTCTGACTTTTTCATGACGCGCCTGATGAGACGTGTCGTAGTGCCGGTCACAGCAGTTATGTTTCCGTGTAGTTTTTCACCTGTTGTGTGTTTAGCACCGGTTTCTGTGGTTGTAAGGTGCCTGTGTTAGATCTTTCAGCCACCGTGGTTTTTCCGTCAGCTGACCGCCGCTGTGATTCCTTGAGGGGTTCAGTGGTAAGGAGGCGGTCGGTGGTGCTTGTTCCGTGTGTGCTATACTGCACATTAATGAGGTCTCGATGCTCCGGAGGTTTATTCTTTTGCGGTAGGCGGGCGCATCGGTAGCCGCACCGAGGGTCTCGTGCTCCTCGACTCACCGGGGTACCGCCGACCGAGCGCTCCCAGTCTCGCGCGAGAAGCTCCACACACAGATCTGTCCAGCACGTCTCGTGTCCGAGAAGGTGACGAGTGGTCCAGGATGCGCTGGGGTATCCGCTGTCGAGCGGTCTGTTCTCACGGAGCCCTCTTCTGGGACGACGACTTCTCCGCATCCTGTGGATGTTGGGTCTTGGGGCCCGGCTTCTCGCGCGTCCACCGTTGCGGTTGCGGCCGCGGCCGTATCTTTTCGTCAGGGGCCGTGGCATTTGACTTCCGGGGTGGAAGGTGCTAAGGGTCGTACGCGTAGGGCCAGGTGTTGCTTTGGCTTTGGTTTTCTGTGATGGCTGGCTGGCTGTTGTTGGAGTCTAGAGGGTATTCCTACATGGAAAGGAGATCTCCGGAACCGTTAAGCTGTTGCTCCGCAGCCGGGTGACTCGTTCGATGCCGTTTTCAGATGCAGTGAGACGAGCCGTGCACCAAAGGGTTAGAGGAGGGGCGGGGGAGCGGCCATAAGAAGGTGGGTTGGCACGCAGTGTCAGCGGGCAGATGCGGCCGATGGCTGTGTGAGCAGCTGACAGGTCTTGGTAGGTTTGTTGTATTCCAAAGGCACGAAGTAGCGAGCGAAGCAGGGTATCGGCACTGCGGGTGGCTGGGGCGAGGTGAGCTGGGACTGGTGGGCTGCAGCAGAGAAGTTACTTTTCAGGCGTTGTGTCGTTTGTGAAGTTTATAAGCATCCCTTATGGGTTGTGTTTTACAGGTGGTACCGGAGCCTCAATGCGGCAGCTGGCAGAGGTAGGGTGGGTGGGCGGCCGAGGTAGAGGAGGAGGAGAGGGGAATGGGCACGGGCAGGCTGTGGTTTCGGGCGGTATCTCAGCACGTGCCTTTTGTTTTGGCTTTCGCAGGTCACGCACGTAGCCTCGGAGGGGCGAAGCTGCGCGCCGACCAGCGGCCTGAGGAGGCGAGGCGGTTGTCAGCCGGGCCGGCGTCCAAGAGCGGAGCATCCTGCGGCAGCTCGGTCAAGCGTTTCTGTGCGGTTGTGCAGGTGTTACGCAGCTGCCTTTGGAGTTGGGTGAGCTTTTGAGGTGGTGAGCTAAGGAGCAGCAAGGAGGAGCGTGGGGCTGGTGATTTCTCCCAAGCGTGACGGTATTTCTCTGTCTGTTGCTACCTTAGGGGGGCCACAAGCGATGACAGCTGCAGCGTCCAACACGGGAATCGGTGCGGAGCAGTTGAGCGGAAGACCACGTTCCTTTTGAGGAGGAGGGTGTTTCGAGGAGGTCTGTGGTGACCCGTGTGACAACTACCACTGTCAGCAGTGTGTGGGGGTTTTTTTTTTTTTTTTTTTTTCTGTAGGCGATGAGGAGGAACGTGGCAACTGCAGGAGTAATCAGGTTAGTTGATGTGGTTTCTGCTGAGGATGGACGCGGATCCCCAGCCCGCTGGAAGCGAAGCTGAGGGACCAGGGACCGTTGTCCTGCAGTGCGTAACTTTGATTTCAGTTGGAAAAGGGATTTTCCCGGAATGGAAATCTTTCTCCTTCAAAGAAATTGCGTTGTACGAACTGCCTGTCGGACTCTGTGTGCTTGGCTGTAGAAGTCATGAGCAGTGAGACTTTTTGCCCTCTTTTGAAAAACAAAACAACAGCAAAGTCAATTTGTTTCCAAAGACTGAAGCATAGCAGGTGTTCCAAAAGTGGATGGCGTCACTGGTCTTTACATTCTTGGTTGCAACGGTCGAGATACGATTAAAAAATGTTCCTCTGCGTGCTTTGGTACAGCCAGAAGCCTTAGCGCATCTGCCAGTCCTGTTCGGTGGCCTTACCTGTTGCAGCCCTGGGGATTTGAATTTCTTTTTTTTTTTTCTTTTTAATGAGTAAAACCATGTGGGGGATCTATTATTTCACTGATCTTTTCCTGTCATATATGAAACTCTAGAGAAAGTTAAAATTGTATAATTGGCAGAATGACTAACGCGGTTTAAACTCGCTGCCGAATCAGTACAGCATGTAATGTATGAGGTGTACTTAAGCGGTCAGCGGTTTCTCTAACTCTTTCCAAGCCAGAGGCAGCTGCATGTTACTGAGTTTCTTCCCTGTGTTTTGACAGAGCGCTCTGAAGTACTTGGTTTCTAATCATGTGACATGATAGAACAAGGTGGGGCAGGAGCAGAGTCAAATAACAACTGTGTATTTTGGAGACAGGTGTAAGCATAGATCTAGATGGGGGTGTACAGCCTTGTTCTGCAGCAGCGCTTTAAGGAAGGGCATCAAACACGAGCAAGAGCAGTTGCTTTTCTGCTAAGAAGGGGTTGGAAATCGTATCTGTTTGTCTTTCTATGGAGTGTTAAGTATTCAAATCACTCTGGTTTGTAGAGGATGTGTCTGTATTTCGGGCTGGTCTCCTTCAGTTCGACTGCTCTCCTGTCCCTCGTTCTATTGAATTCCTCTCCTTGCTTCTGTGTTGTTCTTCTAATGTGCTGAACTATGGCTGGGGCCTTTTGTTTCCCGATGTCTTGCTGTGAGTGTCCGGTGCTGCGCAGCAGCTCGCCCCCCCCCCCCCCCCCCCCCCCCCCAGGTTTGCCTGCCGGTGGCTCAGCGCTCTCGCCCCACGGGGCCAGCTCTGTCTCTGTCCAAGCTTTCTGCCACGGCTGTCCGGTGGGGAAAGGGGCAGTTGTTGCTCTGGGGAGCCCGTCCGGGCGTGGTCCGAGACGGGGAACGTGGCAGAGCCGAATGCGAGCAAGAGCCATGGCACCGTCCTTTGGCGGACGCCCTGCCACCCCTCTGCTTGTGCAGCAGCCGGCGTCGATGATCTGGCGGGGGGCAGGCATCGAGCATGGATTCTGTCTCGTGGGCTGTGGCAGGTGAGTGCTCGTCTGTGGGTTATGCCGGGGAGAGCCGTTGGTGTCGGTCATCCCCCACCCCTCTCCGGGTCCCCCTGTACCCCCACTGTCAGAGAAAGACGCAGGTGCTGCTGCGCCGCTGTGACCGCACGGGGGTGCTGCGTGAAACGGCGCTTTGTGCTGCCTGCGCGTGGGGGGTGTGCGGTACTGCAGGCCGGGGTACGCGCATGCGCGCTGGCGGCCCCCTGCGGCGCTCTCTGCTACCACGATTTGACTAGGGTTGGGTACTGGGGCGTGGTACACGCGCGTGTGCGGTGACACCGATTTGTGGCGCTCTGCTGCCACCCTGTGACCGAAAAGCAGTACTGCAGTCCCGAAGGCGCTGCCGCGCTCCCTGCTGCCACCCTGTGACCGAAAGTCGGTACTGCAGGCCCAGCGGAGCTTTCCGCGCTCCCTGCTGCCACCCTGTGACCAAAAAGCGGTTATGCAGCCCCGGCGGCGCTGCCGCGCACCCTGCTGCCACCCTGTGACCGAAAAGCAGTACTGCAGTCCCGAAGGCGCTGCCGCGCTCCCTGCTGCCACCCTGTGACCGAAAAGCAGTACTGCAGTCCCGAAGGCGCTGCCGCGCTCCCTGCTGCCACCCTGTGACCGAAAGTCGGTACTGCAGGCCCAGCGGAGCTTTCCGCGCTCCCTGCTGCCACCCTGTGACCAAAAAGCGGTTATGCAGCCCCGGCGGCGCTGCCGCGCACCCTGCTGCCACCCTGTGACCAAAAGACGGTACTGCAGCTCCGGGTGCGCGCTGCCGCGCTCTCTCCTGCTACCGCCTACAGTGAGTGGGCTACGCACCGGACGCTCTCACCTTTGTGCCCCGCGGCGGCCCCTTCCCCGGGGGATGTTTGGAAAGGCAGTGGGCGGGGCCTGGGGTAGATGAGTCCCGGGCTCTGCCCAGGGAGCTCCTTCTGTGCGAGGTGAGAGCTGTGGGATTGGGCAAGCTCCAGCAGCACCCACAGTACAGAGAGCCCTGGGATGCAGCTTGGGCTTTTTTTTATTATTATTTGTCAGCAGTTTCATACGGAGTGTTAAGGGGTGATGAGAGGGTTCTAAAACACACAGCTTTTTTAACTGACAGTTTTGCTGTGGTTTTGTTCTAGGTTGTCCTGGGTTACAGTGCAAAATGTGCCAAAAGAAAAAAATATTCTATTACCATCTTCAGGAGCTGTTGAGACCAGGTGGGGCGGTGCTCTCTGCCTCCCCCCCCCCCCCGGACTATCTCCTGTTACTGGGCACAACAATGCCTTATCGCCTGACTCATCGATAACTCGCTCCTGGACTATCTCCTGTTAATGGCCCATCAAGGAACTGCCTCACGACTCCCCATCCCATTGTGAGATGCTCCGCCCGGGGGGGGGGGGGGGGGGGGGGGGCGGGGGGGAAGGAGCCAAGCAGTCCATGCCAAATAAAAACAGAGATTTTGAACACCCTAGCAGCCTTCTTCCAGTGGATTCCCAGAGGAGCTTTTCCCCCCACTGGAGTTCCAGAGGACAAGAGCTACCTACCTACCACTGGACCTTCGGAGGAAGACCAGACTCTTTTACCTGATTGCTGCTTCCACAGAACTACATCCATCGCTTCAGGAGGACTGCAGCCACCATCTTATCAGACTGCTACTGCCACCCTAACAGGGTGTCAGGTTGTATTCCTGACTCTGTCAGTGTAAACCAGTGGGTTGTTTGGTTTTTCCCTGCGGTGTGTTATATATATATATATATATATATTAGTAAAGAACTGTTATTCCTATTCCCCATATCTTTGCCTGAACGCCCATTAATTTCAAAATTATAATAATTTGGAGGGAAGGGGGTTGCACTTTCCATTTCAAGGGAGGCTCCTGCCTTCCTCCACAGACACCTGTCTTTCAAACCAAGACATAGGTGCACTGGATTTTCCTGGAATTCTGAACTTCCTGCAGGATGGCAACTTGTTTTTTGTGACAAGGGTTTGTGATCCCATTTCCTTTTCTAGGACTGAAGGTGAGATTATCGAGTAGCATGAGGATGTGCACCACATCTGCACCTGTCTATGCCCCCCCATACCCCTGTCTCTGCCTTCAGGTGGGGTTTTTCCCATGCCACCCCGATCTTTGTGGCCTTGACTCCCGTGTGTGTGCCTGGCCCTACTTGTCATGTCCCTGCCTCCCATGGGCCTGCCTTGCCTGCTTTTTTTCATGGTAGGGATGGACAACGACAAGAGTATATGTAAGAAGGCACTCTTTATTAAGTTGCAAAAACCAAGATGGCTGAGATGGTGCAGCAGAAAAAGCGTACCCTTTTATAACCTTTCTTATCTGTCCACCTGTTCATGCACTAAGGCTGCTAAAATGATTCGCTCAATAGCTTTGTCCATTCACCTCCATTCACATAATGATTGGCTGGAGCTCCTACTGTATTTCTCACTGTACCTACTGTTCTCTTGCCAAGTTTCTGCTCTGTGGTATTACTTGCTCAGTCTCTTCTTGCTCAATCTCTTATAACTTCCTCAAACTTGTTTACAACATTCTTCATCCACTTCTTCTGTCTTTTCAAGGGTATACTGGAATGCTGTCAAGGTCAACTTCATCTTCCTCAATCAGGTTATCCCTGACAGATTTTTGTACCCACTTTATGGGTGTGCATAGCTCACACCCTATCCTCCCCCTGTGCACCTGCCTTCCTCCCCCCCCCCCCCCCCGCCCCCCCACCATGGGTGTGCCTTGCACCTGCCTCCCATTACCATGTTTTGTGTCCCCCCCCCCCACCTTGTCCCTGCTCCATGCACCTGCCTTGCCCCCACCACTACAAGAACTGCTGCTCCAGATGCAAACTGTTTTAAACAAACTGTTTGCATTCCAAACTTCGCTCTGGCACTTCCTTGGGCCCAAAATGCCATCACCAGTAGATATCAGGGGGAATGAGGGGCACCCAGCAGGGACACCCTGAAGTCTCATGGTTTCCATCAGGCTTTCCCAAGGGCAGGGGTGGGTGGGAGAGTGGAAAAGCAGTATTGCTTTTTACATTTTCTTCCTACATCTCCCTCTTCAGAGCTCCTTGTCCCTGGGTGCTTGTTCTTGCCTGTGGCCCCTGTTCCTGATGGGCTCCAGGTGTGGCCAGTGGGGCTAATAACAGGGCCGGCCCTCCTGTGGGCTATAAAGGGGCTGCCTGAGGGAGCTGATAAAGGGGAACTGGTTGAGGAGGTAGCTGGAGGTACCTCCAGAATGGAATGGCTGGTCCCTGTGGTAAGGAAGGATCCCCCTGAGCTGTCCATGATGGAGCAGACCACCAGCACACGTTGCTGGCAGCTTGGTGCCTGCATCGGCTGTGTGTGTGAGCCGCTGGCCAGCCTGGCAGTGGAGGGGAGTTGAGAGAAAAGTGTTGGGGTGCTGAAGATCTGAGCTGGTGCCAGGAGCTGGGGTGAGTCACACGTTCTCCTGTGTGTGTCCCGGTCCACCTCTGCTGCCCTGCCTGCCGCTCCTTCTGCTGCCTGGGAAAGGGCTGCCCAGGGATGGGGAGGGCCAGCAATGGCTTTCTGTCCTGGCCCCTTTGCTGTGGGAGCCTGATGGACAGCCTAACACCTTCCTGATTGCACTGGGGCTTCCCCTCAAGCCAGGGGGAGGTGGCAGGGCTGGAAGAAAGTGGAGGCTGAGATGGGGTGCGAAGTCAGGGAAAATGTGGAAGTCAAGATGGGGGTGGAAATGGTGTCACTTTTTACATTGTCTTTGTAAGGCTCCCTCTTTTTGTCTTCCTGACCCTATGTGTTAGTTCTTGCCTCTGTTTCTTTTCCCCTATTGCTTTACAATATTTCGCTGTCCCTTGTCTTGTCCCTGCCTTGTGGTCCTGCTGGTCCCTTTGGCCTCTCTCTCCTGCTCCTCCTCTCTCTTACGTATTCCTCCATCTCTCCCTGGGTTTTTTGCTCAGTGTCCCAGTACTCCTCTCTCTATGCTACTGTCCTGCTCCCTGTCCCTCTCCTGTTTGCAGCATCCCGTTTACTGGCTGCCTGTCCCCCACCTCTTCTCTACCTTCCTCCTGCTTTTTCCCTTCTCTCCTGCTGCGTTTGCTGTGTTTGCACACCGAGCCTTGTAGCCAGCTAAGTGCCAGGATTTGTTCTGGGCAGAGGTGAGTAAACTTTTCCTGCCTCCTCTGTGCCCCTGGATGGTATTCAAGCCCCTGGGTGCAGAGCTCGTGGCTGTGGGCAGGTGCCGGGGAGGGGGCCATGTGCTGTGGGGCTTTGCCCAGGCCCCTGTTCCTGATGGGCTCCAGCTGGGGCAGGTGTGGCCACTGAGGCTAATGATGGGGCTGGCCCTACTTTGGGCTATGAAGTGGGCTGCCTGGGCATGCCTGCCTGCAGGAGCTGGCTGAGGAGTCAAACCAAGGGGCTTCCACAGGCAACTGTCTCCAGCTGGTCCCTGTGGCAAGGAAGGATCCCTCCCACCCATCCACAACAGACAATGCCACCATAACACAGCACCAGGACCTTGGCGCCTCTGTTGGCTGCACACGTGTGAGCTGCTGCATGTCCAGGAAACCTCGTGAGAGAAGTGCATTGAGTCACCCACCGCCTGCTCCTAAGGTCAGGCAGCTGGCACTGTGGAGGAGGAAGGGGCAGAGACAGAGAGAAAAGCCTCGGGGCGGTGAAGGTCTGCCGTTGTCACCAGGAGCCACGTGTCCCCTCGTGTGTGTCCAGGGCCATCCCTGCCCTGGTTCTCTGGATCTCTGCCTGCCTCCTTGCCTGTCCCTGCCTCTGTCTGCCTTTCAGGCTGTCTAGTTCCCCAAAGCTTTTTGCTCTTTTGCTAGCATTGCCCTGTAAAGTGTCACCTTCTACCTTTCCTTTCTATGTCGTTTCCTTTCTGGCACCCCACCAGCTCTGATTTCATTCTTCCTCATTGCTTGTGAAACTGGTATTTCTAGGTCCCCTCTCTCTGTGTCTCAGTTTACCCAGTTGCCTATGATTGTGGGAAGGGTGGTGGTTGGGGCCTGGGGTAGATGAGCCCTGAACTCTCCCAGGAAGCTCCTTCTTATGTGCGAGGCAAGAACTCTGGGACTAGGCAGGGTCCAGCAGCACCCACAGTAGAAAGTGCCCTGGGATGAAGCTTGGGCTTTTTTTTTTTTCTTGTTTTTATGACAGCAGTTTCCTAGGGGGTGTTCAGGGGTGACAGGAGGGTTTTAAAACACACAGCCTTTTTTTTTAACTGATAGTTTTGGTGCTGTTTTGTTCTAGGTGCACTGGATTTTCCCGGAATTCTGAACTTCCTGCAGGATGGCAACTTGTTTTTTGTGAGGAGTGTTGGTGACCGCATTTCCCTTCCTAGGACTTGAAGGTGAGACTATCGAGCAGCCGTGAGGATGCGCCCCACGTCTGCACCTGTCTATGCCCCCCCATACCCCTGTCTCTGCCTTCAGGTGGGGTTTTTCCCATGCCACCCCCAACTCGGTGGCCTTGCTAAGGGTGGGTGTGCCTGGCCCCAAATCCACCCGGCGCCTCCCCCCCGCCGTGAGCGTGCCTTGCTGCTGTTCTTCGGCACTGGCCACTGTAGGCGTGCCCTGCTTGCCCCCCCCCCCCCGACCCCCCCCCGGGTGTGCCTTTTCTGCCCCGGCACCGCCCCCCCCGTGGGCGTGCCCTGCTTCCCCGCGCCCCGCCCCGGCACCGCTCCCCCCGTGGGAGTGCCTTGCTGCTTTGCACCTCGCCCCAGCACCGCCCCCCCCATGGCCTCGCCGACAGTGGCCGTGCCCTGCCCGGCCCCCACCCCCTCCCCTTCCCGGGTTTGCCTTTGTTATTCTGCACCCCACCCCAGCACCGCCCCCCCCCCCCGGGCGTGACTTTTTTGCCCCATGCCCCACCCTCCCGTTGGCGTGCCTTGCTGCCCACCCCCCCCCCCCTCACCGGCACCGCCCCCCCTTGTGTCCCATCCCCACCACTTGCCCGGGGGCGGGGCCTGGGGTATATGAGCCTCGGCCTCTGCTCAGGGAGCTCATTCTGCTCTGGGGCTGCTGGCGCTGGCAGCTCCAGACCCAGCTGCCTCTGCGGGCATGGGGCTTCGGGCGCGGACAGGAGCGCAGGCGGCTGCGGCAGGGAAGAGTTGCGGCCGGGGACACCAGGCCACCCCTGTACTCCTCAGGCCCCCATCGGCTCCAGCCCCTCAGCGAGGACCAGATGTGCTCCTGGGCCTGGCCAGGCCCTGCCGGGACGCGTTCCCCCCCGTCGGGCCCCCTGCCACCAGCTACGCCCAGCGCTGCTGCCTCTGCCCGGCCCCGGGGGCGCCGGGGCCAGAGGTTGTCGTCCCCAAGTGGGGTCACAGCATCTTTTGGGGGGGGTCGATGGCACCGACGCCGAGCCATCCTGCAGCCTGGCTTTGCACCGCAGGCATCTCCGTAAGCTGTCCGAGTTCCTCCCTCCCCTTCGTGCGCCCCTCAGTCCCCTCCATTTCCCATCCAGGCACCAGAATCAATCTGCGTGACAAGCGGCCTTCTCAGAACCACAGGCCTTCAAAGGGCCTTCTCTCACCTGCCTAGTCCTCTCAGAAGGACACGGGCCTTGCTCTGTGTGGACTCATTTGTCTTTCCTGGCACCTCTCCTGAGGTGCTTTGTCACTTGTTTTGGTTCGAGTCGCTTCAGTGTTACTTAAGGTGCTTGGTACAGTTCCTGATGCTTTGGGGTTCTTTTCCCCGACGGTTTTTCCTTGGTTTTGGTTTTTGGTTTGGGTTCCGTTTGGTTTCAACCCGATCCTGGGGTTTTCTGTCCTTTGGGACTTATTTCTGTTGAGGGAGGCAGATGGAGAAAAGTAGGAGTCTCAGTGTCTTACAACTGCTGGTGATCTACAATATTCCCTTTGCAACCAGAGAGCTCTGAGAGGAGGATTCTTGCAGGCTGTCATTCGGCTTTGTCATTCGGTCCCGTCCAGAATGTAGCGCTGGTACAAGTTCTGCAACAGACAGGAACGGGTCTAGCCTTGTTACGCGGGCTTTCTTTTTCCTTGCAGGTCGGACTTGAGACTCGAAATGGCCTTTTCCTTCGCTAAAAAAACACGCCCCGGACTCGCCGCAGACTCGGCAGCGTCGCGGATTTCGCCGGACCGCGCCGCTGGCAGAGCCGGCGGCCGACGGGGTCGCGGGCGCTCGGCACTGCGTCGGCCGGAGGCTCCCGTTGGCGCAGCAGCGACGGTCGGGGGCGGCGCAGCTGGACAGCCGGAGGTTTGGTGTCGCGGCGTATCTGCTGTGCGCGGGTTCGCTTCCCCGGGATTTTGGGCTGCTCTGGAAAAAAACGGGTGGCGGAGCCGGAGAGAAGAGCGGGCGGTGGCTACAGGCCGAGTCGCCGCTCGGGGAGGTTGCGCTCCGCGGAGCTTCAAGCTTTGGAGACGGAGTGCAAAACCGTCGAGCGTCCCAAGTGGACCGCGGCAGGCGTCCTGGCTCCGGTCGCGTCGAGGCGCTCCGGTGGTTTTTCCTGGGGAATTCCAAAGTGGTCAGTTTCTATTAGTTTAATTTTTACCGCTCGTTTACGTCAAAACGTTTAAAATAAAAATGTCCGTCACAGTAACCAGAATAGTCTTTGGGAGCAAATACTGCCCGTCGTCCGCTCTAGCTATTGCTTCCCGCTTTGCAGACAGTACTTACTCCCCATTGATGTAATCAAAGGGCAAGCAGCAGAATATCAACAACAGAGCACTAACTGGAAGTAATAGCTGTAGCGAAACAACTCTAACAGGAAAAGAAAAAAATCACGCGTCCTAGTTAATCCACTTCGTGGTAAAGTCACAAAATATTAGAGCGCGCCTAAAGAGAAGAAATATTACCTAGGGTTGAGTAATGACTAAATTTAGTGGCAGATGTTACTTAATGAACCGGGCAGTAATGATTCCCGGTCCGTATTGCAATTCAAAAAATGAATAGTTGAGAGACCCTCTTGAAGTGATAAAGACAGAAAACTAATTGGGAGTCGTGAACAGCTCCATTTAAACATAACCACTGCTAAACCAATTGAACTGGAAACTAATTGGGAGGCTCTAACGCTTAAACGAGCACACCGCTGTAAGCAAGCTGGGAGGCAACAGTGACTCCTGCTTAGAACCAAAAGAGTAATCGAAGCTTTAGATCTTTAGATAAAGAGAAATAAAAAAAGGAATCGTTCAATAACGGCTCCGTTTAAACGTAGGTACTAAAAGAATTCCCGGGCGGTGGTGAACTAACATAACGCTAAAAGATTTAGATTTAAAATAAAAGGAAGATTAGAAAACCAACAGGGAGTCACGACTGCCAAAATTTAAACATAGCCGTTGGGGGGGGAGGAGGGGACGGGTACCAATTCCTTCCAAGTAGAGCTAAAAGAAAAAACCGACGCCCATTAAATCCGACGAACAAAAACTTAGATTTCATTTTAGAAACTTCCTGCAGGATGGCAACTTGTTTTTTGTGAGGAGTGTTGGTGACCGCATTTCCCTTCCTAGGACTTGAAGGTGAGACTATCGAGCAGCCGTGAGGATGCGCACCACGTCTGCACCTGTCTATGCCCCCCCATACCCCTGTCTCTGCCTTCAGGTGGGGTTTTTCCCATGCCACCCCCAACTCGGTGGCCTTGCCAAGGGTGGGTGTGCCTGGCCCTACTTGTCGTGTCCCTGCCTCCCATGGGTGTGCTTTTCCTGCTTTGTGTACCCTCTTTATGGGTGTGCATAGCTCATGCTGTTGTCCTCGCCCTGTGCTTCTGCCTTGCACCTGCCTCCCATGGGCATGCATTGTCCCCGCCTTGTCCCCGCTCCATGCAGCTGCCTTGCCCCCACCTCTCCAAGTATTGCTTCTCCAGATGTACAGCACCAATAAGCTGTTAACATTCCGAACTTTGCTCTGGCACTTCCTTGGGCCCCAAATCCCTAAGACTACCCCAAAATGCCATCACCAGTAGATGTCAGGGGGAATGAGGGGCACCCAGCAGGGACACCCTGAAGTCTCATGGTTTCCATCAGGCTTTCCCAAGGGCAGAGGTGGGTGGGAGAGTGGAAAAGCAGCATTACTTTTTACGTTTTCTTCCTACATCTCCCTCTTCTGAGCTCCTTGTCCCTGGGTGTTTGTTCTTGCCTGTGGCCCCTGTTCCTGATGGGCTCCAGGTGTGGCCAGTGGGGCTACTGACAGGGCTGGCCCTGCTGTGGACTATAAAGGGGCTGCCTGAGGGAGCTGGTAAAGGGGAACTGGCTCAGGAGGAGGTGGAGGTGCCTCCATCATGGAATGGCTGGTCCCTGTGGTGAGGAAGGGTCCCTCTGAGCTGTCCGTGATGGAGCAGACCACCAGCACTGGTTTCCAAGAGCTTGGTGCCTGCATTGGCTGTGTGTGAGCCGCTGGCCAGCCTGGCAGTGGAGGGGAGTTGAGAGAAAAGTGTTGGGGCACTGAAGGTCTGAGCCGGTGCTGGGAGCTGGGGTGAGTCACATGTTCTCCCATGCACATCCTGGTCCATCTCTGCTGCCCTGCCTGTCGCTCCTTCCGCTGCCTGGGAAAGGGCTGCCCAGGGATGGGGAGGGCCAACAATGGCTTTCTGTCCTGGCCCCTTTGCTGTGGAAGCCTGCCAGGCACCCTGCTGCCATTCCGATGGCACTGGGGCTTCCCCTCAAGCCAGGGGGAGGTGGCAGGGCTGGAAGAAAGTGGAGGCTGAGATGGGGTGCGAAGTCAGGGAAAATGTGGAAATCAAGAGTGGGTGGAAATGGTGTCACTTTTTACATTGTCTTCGTAAGGCTCCCTCTTTTTGTCTTCCTGACCCTATGTGTTAGTTCTTGCCTCTGTTTCTTTTCCCCTACTGCTTTACAATATTTGCCTGTCCCTCGTCTTGTCCTTGCCTTGTGGTCCTGCTGGTGCCTTTGGACTCTCTCTCCTGCTCCTCCTCTCTCTTATGTATTCCTCCACCTCTCCCTGGGTTTTTTGCTCAGTGTCCCAGTACTCCTCTCTCTACGCTACTGTCCTGCTCCCTGTCCCTCCCCTGTTTGCAGCATCCCGTTTACTGGCTGCCTGTCCCCCACCTCTTCTCTATCTTCCTCCTGTTTTTTCTCTTCTCTTCTCTCCTGCTGTCCTGCTGTGTTTGGGCACTGAGCCTTGTAGCCAGCTCAGTGCCAGGATTTGTTCTGGGCAGAGGTGAGTAAACTTTTCCTGCCTCCTCTGTGCCCCTGGATGGTATTCAAGCCCCTGGGTGCAGAGCTCGTGGCTGTGAGCAGGTGCCAGGGAGGGGGCCATATGCTGTGGGGATTTGGCCAGGCCCCTGTTCCTGATGGGCTCCAGCTGGGGCAGGTGTGGCCAGTGAGGCTAATGGTGGGACTGGCCCTGCTTTGGGCTATGAAGGGGGCTGCCTGGGCATGCCTGCCTGCAGGAGCTGGCTGAGGAGTCAAACCAAGGGGCCACCACAGGCAGCTGTCTCCAGCCGGTCCCTGTGGCAAGGAAGGATCCCTCCCAGCCATCCCCAACAGAGCACGCCACCAGCACACGGCACCAGGACCTTGGCGGCTCTGTTGGCCACACGTGTGAGCTGCTGCATGTCCAGGAAACCTCGTGAGAGAAGTGCGTTGAGTCACCCACCGCCTACTCCTAAGGTCAGGCAGCCGGCACTGTGGAGGAGGAAGGGGCAGAAGCAGAGAGAAAAGCCTCGGGGCGGTGAAGGACTGCCGTTGGCACCGGGAGCCACGTGTTCCCTCGTGTGTGTCCGGGCCCATCCCTGCCCTGGTTCTCCAGATCTCTGCCTGCCTCCTTGCCTGTCCCTGCCTCTGTCTGCCTTTCAGGCTGTCTAGTTCCCCAAAGCTTTTTGCTCTTCTGCTAGCATTGCCCTGTAAAGTATCACCTTCTACCTTTCCTTTCTATGTCTCTTCCTTTCTGGCACCCCACCAGCTCTGATTTCATTCTTCCTCGTTGCTTGTGACAATGGCATTTCTAGGTCTCCCTCTCTCGGTGTCTCCGTTTATTCAGTTCCCTGTGATTGTGGGAAGGGTGGTGGTCGGGGTCTGGGGTATATGAGCCCTGGTCTCTGCTCAGTGAGCTCATTCTGCTCTGAGGTTGCTGTGGTGTGGGTGCTCTGTTGGTGCTATCAGCGGTGGCAGCTCAGGAGCTGGCTGGGATGTGTAGGTATTGCGGTTTGGTCACGGAGAGAAGCAGAAGCATCTGAGGTAAGAGTTGTGGGACTGGGCAAGGTCCAGCAGCACATAGAGAGTGCCATTGGATGCTGGTTTGTTGGTTTTGATGTCAGCAATTTTATACTGAGTGTTCAGGGGTGGCAAGATACTTTAAAAACACAGAATTTTTTTTAACGGAATTTTTTTTGTTCTAGCTGCACTGGATTTTCCTGGAACTCTGGACTTCATGCAGGATGTAACCTTGTTTTTTTCCCTAGTTTGGCTGACAGCTTTTCCCTTAATATGACTGAAGGTGAGATTATTAGGTATTAGAATGTGCAACATGTATGCACCTGTATATGCCCCTCCCTATCCACCTGTCCATGCCTCCGTGAGAGGTTTTTGCCCATGTGAGGCTTTTCCCCTGCCTGGTCTTCTCGCTGCTGGCCAGGCATCCTGACCAAGAGGTTCCTGTTTCACTGCCTCTTCCCAGTGTCACCTTCCACGTCCCACGAGGGAAATCCTGTGCAAGCTGCTGCGGTCATTGCTCGGGCGATGGCCCATGTGAGGCTGGGAGAGTGTGTGTGGAGGGACCGGGGCGAGTGGAAGGGTTCCCCCGCTGTAGGAGACTATCTAGCAGAGAGAGAGCATACTTAATATGGACATAGAGGAAATAACGGGTGAATAGTAGGTACTAACAGACACTGTCGCATAGAACTTGTAACCAATCGCATAAGTAAGGTAACTGCATGCTGGGCGGGTGGACAAAGCGAGATAGCCAATCTGAAAATGCATGATCACATGTACGGAAATAAAACAGTATATAAGACGCAGCCAAACGTTCAATAAACGGCTTTTGCTTGAAACCATATTGGTTGGTATGCAGAGTCCGTCCTTGCGCGACCACACCCCGCCCCTCCCCACTCAAGCCTGGAAAACGGCCCATCTGCTGCCAGGGCAGAAAAGCTGGTGACAAAGTGCCATTAACAAAGCACGGCTTGTTCCCCAAGGAGGCCTTTGGGAGTTTGAAATGTTTTCATTCCAGGTAAAGGAAGAGACTCATCTGTGATAAAGTAAGAGCTGCCTGTTACCTTGTCTATTTCTCTTGTGTTGGTTCACCCTAATTTTATCGATGAGATGAAGATGGCCTTTTATTTTTAGATGCCCGAGTACATTGTCAGTAACCTGTGGTGTCAGGACAGTGAAGTTTTGAGCACCTAGATGCCCGTAGAAATGTAACCAAAGAAACAGGATGGAAAGTAATTTTTAAACTTGGTTTATAATTGATTTGGTTTTTTCATTAGAGCATTGATGACTGCTTGTCCTGTGGTTCAGTCCACATTCTGTTCTGTGGAGTCCTCAGTCTAGGACTTTTACATGAAAAAAGAAGCTTGTCCTTCCAAAAAAAGGACTAGTCCTTCGTAGGACTGAGGTGTAGACTTGGAGAGTCTCTTAAAGATGTGATCAGAATTAAAGCTGGATTTCACTTAACATTGCTGCTGTTTGTCTTCGCTTTTGCCGCTTTCCCCACTGCTCCGTCATGACTGAACAAATAAAATAATGTTTATCCTGGAGCATGTTAGGCCTATGAGAAACGTACTTGCCTCTGTTTATTTTTCTCTTCCTGAGAGGGTGCGTATTCTTCTGTTTCTGTGCACTTACTAAGAAATGATTCTGTGAGAATTGTATTGTTCTCAAAGAGGAAAAACTGTGCATCAGAGATCGGGTGTTCTGAAGAAACGGACTGTTTTCACATTAAAAGCTTTATGCTTTTGCAGTCTGCAAGCTTTTAAAATATCTTTTAGGGGTATGTGAAAACCTGACTGAGACACTGACATCTATACTAAGAATGATCAAGTTTTTTTTTTTTTTTTTTTTTTTTTTTTATTTTTTTTTCCTGGCACATCTGCCAGTCGTGTTTGGTAGCCTTAGGTATCGCAGCACTGGGGGTTTGTTATTAGGGTGAGGAAAAGGCTGAGGTACTTAAAGCCTTCTTTGCCTCAGTCTTTAATAGTCAGAGTAGTTACCCTCAAGGTAATCAGCCCCCTGAGCAGGAGGACAGGGATGGAGACCAGGAGAATTCCGTCATAATCCAGGAAGTAGTAGTTAATGACCTGCTCTGCCATTTGGACACTCACAAGTCTATGGGGCCGGACGAAATGCACTCGAGAGTGCTGAGGGAGCTGGTGGAGGAACTTGCTCAGTATTGGGCTGGTCTTGTTTAACATCTTTATCAATGACCTGGATGAGGGGATCGAGTGCACCCTCAGCAAGTTTGCAGATGACACGAATTTAAGTAGGGCTGTTAATCTGCTTGAGGGTAGAGAGGCTCTGCAGAGGGATCTGGACAGGCTGGATCGATGGGCTGAGATCAGTTGCATGAAGTTTAACAAGTCCAAGGGCCGGGTCCTGCGCTTCGATCACAACAGCCTCATGCAGCGCTACAGGCTTTGGAAAATGTGGCTGGAAAGCTGCCCGGCAGAAAAGGACTCAGGGGTGCTAGTTGACAGTCAGCTGAACATGAGCTGTCAGTGTGCCCGGGTGGCCGAGAAGGCCAACAGCATCCTGGCCTGTATCAGCAATGGTGTGGCCAGCAGGCGCAGGGGAGTGATCGTGCCCCTGTACTCAGCACTGGTGAGACCCCACCTTGAGTGCTCTGTGCAATTTTGGGCACCACAGTGTAGGAAAGACGTTGAGGTCCTGGAGCAGGTCCAGAGAAGGGGAATGAAGCAGAGGGGTCATGAAAACATGTGTTATGAGGGGCTCCTGAGGGAAGTGGGATTGATTAGCCTAGAGAAGAGGGGGCTGAGAGGAGACCCTATTGTTCTCTACAGCTACCTCAAAGGAAGTTGTAGTGAGGCTGGTGTTGGTCTCTTCTCCCAAGTAACTAATGACAGGACAAGAGGTAATGGCCTCAAGCTGCACCAGGGGAGATTTAGATTGGATATTAGGAAGAATTTCTTTACCAAAAGAGTGGTTAGACATGGGAACAGGCTGCCCAGGGAGGTGGTGGAGTCACCATCCCTGGAGGTGTTCAAAGACTTATAGGTGTGGTGCTGAGGGACATGGTTCAGTGGTGGGCTTGGCAGTGTTAGGATAACGGTTGGACGTGATGACCTTAAAGGTCTTTTCCAACCACAATGATTCCACGATTCTATTTTTTTTTCCAAAAAAAGTGAAACCATATGGGGGATCTCTTATCTCACTGACTTTTTATAAGTTTGATTTATGACAGGAAGAAAAAAAAAAAGTTAAAGTTGTGTAACTTACAAATGGACTTGTGTTGTTTAAACTGTAACTGCCAAATAGCCGCAGTGTGTAGTTTATGAGGGGTATTTAAGCAGTTCAGTATTTGTTCTAAATATTTAAAAAGAGAGGCCACTGAATGTTAGGGGTGTTTTTCCCCATGTTTGGACACAGTGCTCCGAAGTACTTTATTTCTGTCTGGCTTTCGATGGTGTGTTTCGGTGGCATCTCTCCTGGGCGGTGCAGCTGGTTAGATGTCCCTCCCAATTTATCTGTCAGAGATCAGTCAAAGAGATGGGTAACTTATCATGTGTTTGTGCCAAGGAAGAAGAATGACCTTTGGTGATTGGAAGATATAGGTATACCGCCAAATGTAAATAACAGGAACTTGGAAATATACACAAGTAAACCATGAGATCAGGGTAACGAAAAATATGTTCCAAGATCATCAACATGTAGTAATGAATTCTAGGAAAGTACTGAATATGTAATGAATATGGATGGATTAAACTCTACTTAAACTGCTTTGTGAAACCACCCCGGTGGAGCAATCCACAGTGCTGCAATAAAGAATGCCTGCTTAATAACACTCTTGTTACTGAGTTTTCATCTCAGAATCCTTACCCGGCCGGACCTAGCCTCCCATCTCTGTGAGAAGCATTAGAAAGCAAGGGAGTTTGGAAGCTCCAAATTTTGTTTCAGTCCTCTGGTAGCTCTCCTTCTTTTTTCCTTGTCTCTCTATGCCCCTTTGTCTTGCTTACTGTCACTGTGTTTTTCATTCTGTATCTCACTGTCCCATTCCTCCTTGCTGTTCATCTCTTTCTTTCTCTGACCCTTTGTGCTTCTCCCCGTTCCTGTTATTTTTACTTCACCTCTGTCCCTGTCATGCTCTCTGTTGCTCTCATCTCTCTATCTCGATATCCGGCTCCCTGCGCCCCTGACTCTTTCAGAGTTTCCTGCTTTCTGGCTCCCCGTCAGTCACCTGTTTTCTATGTTTCTCTGTCTTTCATCCTGTCTTTCCTTGTCCCTCTGGCCTGCCACCTGTCACTGTCTTTTTTGGGCCAAGTGGTGGTGGGCCAAGTGCATATTAGGAAGAATTGCTATGAGGGTGGTGAGACACTGGAGCAGGCTGTCCAGAGAAGCTGTGGCTGCCCTCTCCCATGGAATTGTTCAAGCCCGGATTGGATGGGGCTCGGAGCAACCTGGTCTAGTGGAAGGTGTCCCTGCCCGTGGCAGGGGGGGTTGAAACTAGATGGTCTTTAAGGTCCTTTCCAACACAAACCATTCAATGATTCTAGTCTTAATACTGCTTTTAAGTGTTCAAATGGCTTTTAAAGGATGTGTTGTATTTTGAGTGGACCTGTTTACCTAGAATCCTCCTCTAGCTTGACTGCTATCCTATCCCTTATTCTGAATTAATTCCTCTGCTTTCTTCTGTACTATTTTTTTAATATGCTGCAATATATTTGGGGTTTTTGTTTTCTAGGTGTGTGTCTGTAAGCATCTTGTGGCGCGTAATCGATCACCCCCCAAACCTGGGTTTGACCATTGCAGAGCAGAGCCTGAGCCAGAAAAGTGGCACCATCCTCTGGCGCGCTCCCTGCCCCACCATGGGGCAGCCACCAGCCTGTGGGATAGGGGCTGGGAGGGGCCTGCAGCCATCTGGGGGGGCTACCCTCCTTTATTTTTCTAGCAGAGCTCCCCTTTTATGGGGTGGAGGTTCATCCGTATGTAAATAGTGTTCTCAGAGTTAATGAGCTGCTGGTTGGGGCAGTTTCCCTCATTTTGTGACTCTTTTTCTGAGTGAATAAAAAGGGGCTTGTGTGTGTGATGTCACTTGGGCTTCTAAGTATCACAGGGAGTGATGATGCAGCAGAGTAGCGGGTGAGTGGGGGATGAGGGGGGTTGTGGAGTTCCCCCAAAAAAGGGGGGGGGGGGGGGAATCATAGCCAAAACCCACCTGAAAATTCATGAGGGGATTAAAAAAATATTAAAACATGTAAATATGGGTGTGAGGTGTTCAAATAGTGAAAAATGTCTCATATATATAGAGAGAGACAATAATACTCATTTATATGTATAAAATGAAATGGAAATGAAAGCCATGTATCTACTACATGTACTAGTGCAGTTCACTGTCCTAAATCTCCCTCTTTATTTCTTCCTGACCCTATGTGTTAGTTCTTGCTTCTGCTTCTTTTCCCTTATCACTTTATATTTTTCCTTTGTCCCTCGTCTTGTCTCTACCTTGTTGTCCTGCTGGTCCCTTTGGCCTCTCTCTCCTGCTCCCCCTCTCTCATATATTCCTCCATCTCTCCCTGTTTTTTGTTTTTTTTTTTTTTTTGCTAAATCTCTCAGCTCTCCTCTCTCTCTACTGTTGCCCCGCTTCCCGTCCCTCTCCCATTGACAGCGTCTGGTTTCCCTGTTGCCTGTCCCCCACCTCTTCTCTATCTTCCTCCTGCTTCTCCTCTTCTCTTGTCTCCCACTGTCCTGCTGCGTTTGGGCACCGAGCCTTGTAGCTGACTCGGTGCCAGAATTTGTTCTGAGCAGGAATGAGTAAACTTTTCTTGTGCCCCTGGATGGCTTTCAAGCCCCTGGGTACAGAGCCTGTGGCTGTGGCCAGGTGCCAGGGAGGGGCCAGTGTGCTTTTGCCAGGCCCTTGTTCCTGATGGACTCTAGCTGGAGCTGGGGCAGGTGTGGCCAGTGAGGCTGACGGTAGGGCTGGCCCTGCTGTGGGCTATGAAGGGGACTGCCTGGGCATGCCCAGCTGCAGGAACTGGCTGAGGAGTCAAACAAAGGGGCTTCCACAAGGAGCTGTCCCCAGCAAGGAGCAGCCGGTCCCCGTGTGTGGTGGGTTAACCCTGGCCAAAATGCCAGGTGCCCACCAAAGCCACTCTATCACTCCCCCTCCTTAACTGGACAGGAGAGAGGAGAGGGGAAAAAAAAAAAAAAAACAACAGGCTCGTGGGGTTGAGATAGGGACAGGGAGATCACTCAGCATTTACAGTCATGGGCAAAACAGACTCAACTGAAAGGAAATGTAATTTATTACCAATTAACTCAGAGAGGAGTGATGAGAAATAAAACCAAATCTTAAAACACCTTCCCCCCACCCCTCCCTCCTTTCCCGGGCATAACTTTGATCCCGATTTTCCTCCCTCCTCCCCTCCAGTGGCACAGGGGGGAAAACAGGGGATGGGGGTTAGGGTCAGTTTATCACACTGTTGTTTTCTGCTGCTTCTTCCTCCTCAGGGGGAGGATTTCTCACACTTTTCCCCTGCTCTAATGTGGGGTCCCCCTCACGGGAGAAGGTCCTCTGTGACTTCTCCAGCCTGAGTCTTCCCACGGGTTCAGTCCTTCATGAACTGCCTCAACGTGGGTCTCCTTCATGGTGTGCAGTCCTTCAGGAACCGACTGCTCCAGCATGAGCCCCCCTCACGGGGTCTCTAGCAGCAAACCTGCTCCAGCGTGGACTTCTCTCTCTCCACAGACCACAGGTCCTGCCAGGAGCCTGTTCCAGTGCAGGCTTCCCACGGGGTCACAGCTTCCTTTAGGTATCCACCTACTCTGATGTGGGGGCCTCCAGGGGGTGTAGGCAGTCATCTGCTCCTCCGCCCATGGGCTGCAGGGGGACAACCTGCTTCACCATGGTCTTCACCACACATTGCAGGGGAATCGCTGCTGTGGCACCTGGAGCATCTCCTCCCCCCCTTCTTCACTGACCTTTGTCTCTGCAGGATGTTTCTCTCAGATATTCTCGCTCCTCTCACTCGCTGCAATTACTGCTGCACAACAACTTTTTCACTCTCTTAAATATGTTATCACAGAGGCGAAAAACACTCTTGCTGATTGGCTCAGCCTTGGCCAGCGGCGGGTCCGTCTTAAAGCCAGCTGGCATTGGCTATATCCGACATAAGGGAAACTTCTAGCAACTTCATACAGAAGCCACCCCTGTAACCCCCCTGCTACCAAAACCTTGCCACACAGACCCGTTACACTGTGGCAAGGAAGGAGCCATCCCCAACAGAGCACCCAACCAGCACACGACACCAGGACGTTGCTGCCTCCATCGGCCACACACTTGAGCTGCTGCGTGTCCAGGAAACATCATGGGAGAGGTGCATTGAATCACCCACTGCCTACTCCCAAGGTCAGGCAGCCGGTACTGTGGAGGAGGAAGGGGCAGAGACAGAGAGATAAGCTTCGGGGTGCTGGAGGTCTGCCGTTGGCACCAGGAGCCACGTGTCGCCTCACATGGATCCCGGCCCATCCCTCCCACGGTTTTCCAGATCTCTGCTTGCCTCCTTGCCTGTCCCTGCCTCTGTCTGCCTTTCAGGCTTTCTGGTTCCCCAAAGCTTTTCTGTCTTCTGCTAGCATTACCCTGTAAAGTGTCACCTTGTACCTTTCCTTTCTGTCTCCCCACCAGCTTACTTCATTCTTCCTCATTGCTTGTGAAAATGGCATTTCCAAGTCTCCCTCTAAATTTTCTCTTTGTGTCTCCATTTATCCGGGTCCGTGTTCGTGTGGCTTATGTCTTCCTGCACATCTTCACCTCCATCACCTTTATTTAATATCTTCACTTATTTCCTTTGCTGACCCTATTTCTCTCCCCTTGCCATGCTCTGTTCTTAATCCTTCCTTCAAAATTTCCTTTTTATCTGCCTATTTTAATTTGCTATTGCTTCCATTTTGTTTGTTTTATAGATAAAGGAAAGCACATAATTTTTGATAATAATCTTGCTGTTGTATTTAAGGAGCCACTTTCCTACACAGCTTCATAGGGCATCTATCTTTTTTCCTACCTACACCCCAGAAAAATAAATTTTTTTTCTTTAGAATTCCCTATCCAGTCATATTGCTGATGCAATTAATGTAGCTGGAGTAAAAGAGCAGGAATATTTGTTTCTGGTACAGGTGGCTTTCTCCATTTGAAAATTTGCACCCCACAAACTGAAGGCAGCTGAGAAAACTCCCTGCTGCTCCTCCAGTCACCTTTATGTGTTGTGGGGGTTTGCCCTGCCCCTTTCCCAGGTGATTGCGGGAAGGGTGGTGGGCAGGTCCTGGAGTATATGAGCCCCGGGGCTCTGCTCAGTGGGGTCATTCTGCTCTGGGCCTTCTCTGATGTCAGTGCTCTGTTGGGCCTTCAGGTAATGGCAGGTTTTGACCTCTCTAAAATATTTGGGCAGATATGTTTTGATGTTTAAAGAAGCAGAGAACTCTGTCTGAGGTAAGAGCTTCAGGATTGGTCAAGGTTCAGCTGTATTTAGCTCAGAAAGTATGCTTGTATACAGCTTTTTTTTTTTTTTTTTTTAGGTCAATAATTTTGTTTTGAGTCTTCTGGGCTGGGATGAGGGCTTAATAATGTGCTTTTTTTTATTTAATCTAGGTGTATCATACTTTTTTGGAACTCCTGACTTTATTGAAGATGGAACTATCGAGCTATACGACTATTTGTTGTACACTGTTAATCATTGTTACCTTCTCTCTATAATAGGACTGTTGGTGAGGTTAGCTAACAGGGGTTAGGGTGAACATCTTGTATGCATCTGTGAGATGACAAATTATGTGATTTCTTAGAAGCGCAATGGTAGTTTTCCGTCTTCTGGCATTTTAGGTGCCACAAGCGATGATGGCTACAGCATCCGAGGCTGACATTGGAGCAGACAAGAGGAAGGCCGCGTTCCTTTTGAGCAGGAGAATGTTGTGGACAAAGTCTGTGTTGATACTTACTGCTGGTACCAGTTCTGTGCAGACGAAGAGGAACCTGGTAACTGAGGAACATCCTGGCTGGCTGATGTGGTATTTTGTTGAGGATTGATTCAGAGCCTCGGCCCTCTGAAAGCTAAGTGGAGGGACTGGTGTTTGGGAGGGGGTTCTGGGAGGAGGGAACAAGGTTGGGAGCTGTAAGGAGGGGTTTCAAAATTGGTGTGGGGAGAGGGCTGTCCAGGAACCATCCCCTTTGGGCAGGTAAAGGGAGCGGGTTGCTCTTGGCACAATACTAGCTTGTGCCAGGCAGGACTCTTCCAGCCTGTAGCTGCGTAGCTTGTGTAGCGTGTCTTCTGTGTATCGGACCTTTCTCGGGTCTCGATGTCCTCGTTGCTCTTTGCGCTCGAGGAGCACTTCACGTGCCTCGGGCACCATTCCTAGGGTCTCGAATGCCCATACTCGTCAGCACGGTGCCCCTCGGGCACGTCTTTTCTCGCGTAACAAGCTTAAAGCTCGGATAGGTCTCGTGTCTCGGAAGTTTCCAGTCGGTGTGGTTTGGTGTCGTTGTTCCGGGCCATGTCAGCATCTCTGATTTTGAGTGGTCCGCTTCAGTGTAAGTAGCTGTATAGCCACCAAGTGAGGAGAGTTATTTCTGTAGTGCTATGCAGAGACATGGGAGGTGACCAGATGTTTTTAGTGGCAGGCTGTATTTGGCCTCCAGATGGCATTCCTAAATGGAAATGAGATCTCTGGAATTGTTAAGCTTTTGATAGCACCTGGGCGACTTGTTTGATATCGCTTTTTTGGACGCAGAGGAACGAGCTGCGCGCTAAAGGGCGATGAAGGAGAGGCGAGCGGAGGGATGGAAGAAGGTGCGTCGGCATGTATTGTCAGAGGGGAGATGTGACCGATGGTTGTCTGATTAGCTTATAGGTTTCAAGTTTTTTTATTTTGAAGGCACAAAGCAATGAGCAAAGTGGGATGGGAGAGGAGAGTAATGATTAGTGGGCTGAAGTAGCAGCTATTTTTTAGGCATCTCATTGTCAATGATGTTATAAGCATCCCTTGTTTGTGTTTTACAGGTGGTACGCAAGCCTTAATGTAGCAACCAGTAAAGGGCAGAGGCAGGGCTGGTGAGCAGGTGAGGTAAAGGAGCAGCAGATGGGAATCGATGGGGCCCAGCTGCGGTTTGGGCAGTATCTTGGCATGAGTTATTTGCTTTTTTTTTTTTTTTTCAGGTGATGCAGTTCTACAGCCTCAGAGGGGTGAAGCTTCACGCTGACAGCCGGTCTGAGCGGGCAAGGTAGTTGTTGGATGAGTTGGTGTGTAAGAGCAAAGTATCCTGCAGAAACTCAGTGAAGTGTTTCTCTTTAGTTTTGCAGGTGTGCGCAGGCTGCTTGTGGAATTGGGTGAGCATTTGAGGTGAGCTGGTGTAGTAGCGAGGAGGCTCACGAGGCCGGTGATTTCTCGCAAGCTCAATGGTAATTTTACATCTTTGGGTATCTCGGGTGCCACAAGTAACGATGGCTGCAGCATCCAACACTGCAGTCGGAGCAGGTGAGCAGAACACCGTGGTGCTCCCAATGAAGGGGGTGTTGTGGCAGAGGTTGGTGTTGGCTGATGTGGTGATTACTGATCACAGAATTTGTTATTTGGTGGGGTTTTTTTCTGCAGATGACGGAGGAACCTGGGGATTGCACCAGCATCTGAGTTAGCTAATGTGGGTGATTTTTTGGTCAAGAATGGATTTGGACAGCTAGACCTCTGAAAACTAAGTTGAGGGGCCAGAGCCAAGGACAGGGCAAGGCTGGAAGTTGCAGGGACGGAGTTAAAATTAGCACAGGGGAGAGGACTGTCCAGGGACAGTTCCCTGTGGGCAGGTAAAGGGAGCCACGTTAGTTTTCTGCGCCAGACTAGGATGCGTCAGGCAGGGCAGTTCCAGCCTGTCTCTGTTATGTAGTTTGTCCAGTCGGTCTTCTGTCTTGGATGTGTCTCGGGTCTCGATGTCCTCATTCCTTTTTCTGCTCAAGGAGCAAGACGAATATCTCGGGCGCCATCCCTGGGGTCTCTGCTGCCTGTACATGCCAGCATAGTGCCTGTTTGGCACCGCTTCTCTTGCATAACAAGCTTAAAGCGTGGATGGGTCTCGCATCTCGGAAGTTACTGGGCGGTCCTCATCTGCGACGTCGCTCAAGAATGCATCGGCAGCTCTGCTCGCTAGCTGTTGGTTTTTGCGAACTGAGAATTCTTCCCTGCATCGTTATGCTCATAGGTCTTGAGGCCACGTTTCTCGCTCACGCATCATCTGTGTTTTGACCTTTACCTCTTATAACAGGCCATTATGTTCAAATCTTTTTCTAGAGGCTGCCATAGAACCTCCTTACCTCATGGCTCTGTAGGTCTTGCCTGACAGTGCAACTCATTTGGGAGTCATCCTTCTTGCCAAGAGGTTTCTTTCATCTTTGTCGCCTTTTTTGTAGAGTTCTGTGTAGTGTTAGTTTCCCTTTGTCTTTGTGTGCGTGTGTGTGTGTGTGTGTGTGTGTGTCTTAGAGCTGCTCTGCCTGGGGCTGTAGAGTCATGGGTAGGTGCTATATCTCTGGTTAACGCATTGATATGCCTAGATCATTTAGGCAACGGTTGTACAGTCGTCTCGGGTTGAGTAGCTGGTGGCAGACTGCACAGCCAGTCATTTTGGGGGTGTTCTACAGAGAGGATGGGAGCCTTCTGGGAGGGGCGGTTGAGTGGGAGCGAAGCAGATTGCATCTCAAAGGTGTTAAGGCTCGTGGGTGTGTGCCTCTAAGCTGGGTGTGTTGTTTTTAAAGGCGGGCTGCCTTTAGCCTCTAGGTGGTACTCTGAAGCAGAGATGAGAGCTCTGGAACTGTGAAGCTCTTGATCTGCACCTGGGTAAGCTGTGTAACAATTTGGGGTTTTTTTCAGATGCAGAGGGATGAGTAGCTCTTTAAAAAGCAACAGAGGAGGGGAGTGGAGCCCTGTAAGAAGGTGAGTCGGTGCAGGGTGTCGGAGGGAAGTTGTGGCTATGTGGCCACATTATGGTTTGGTGTTTTTTCTTTCAAGGTGTGCAGCAATGTGCAAAGCGGGATGTTGGTGCCAGTGCTGACTCTGGCAAGGTGAGCTGTGGCTAGTGGGTGAAGTAGCGGTTATTTTTCAGTTTTTGTATTGTCAGTGAAGTTTTAGGCATCCCTTGTTGTTTGTGTTTTACAGGTGGTACCCGAGCCTCAACGCAGCCGCCTGAAATGACAGAGGCTGGACCGGGGAGAGGGTGAGGTAAAGGAGCGGGAGCTAGGCATCACTGCGGACAGGCATCGGTTTTGGGCAGTAGCTCGGCACTCATTTTTTGCCTTGGTTTTTGCCTCGTTTTTCGCAGGTGCCACACATGGCCTCGGAGGGATGAAGCCGCATGCCGATGAGCCGTCCGAGCAGCTGAGGCTGTTGTGTGCTAGGTCGGCATCTAAGAGCCAAGTCTTACGTGGCAGCTTGGTTAAACACTTACCTTTTCTTTTGCAGGTGATGTGCAGGTCACTTCTAGAATAGGATGCGTGTTTGAGGTGAGCTGGCTATTAGTGAGGAGAGTTGCAGGACCAGTGACTTCTCACAAGCACAACAGTAGTTTTATTTCTTGGTATCTCAAGTGCCACGATCGACAAAGGCTGCAGCGCCTAGCTTTCGAACTGGTGCGGAGCAGGTGAGGAGTGGAATGACATGGCCCTTCTTGGGGGGGTGTGGGGGGTGTGTTTTGTCAGAGGTTGGCATTGACTGGTCCAATGCTGTCTGGCAGAAATATCTTGGTTTTTCGTTTGGATTTTACAGACGAGTAAGAGGAATTTGGAGTCTGTGGGAGAGTCCCATTTGGCTCGCGTGTTTCTTTTGCTGAGGATGGATTTGGATCCCTGGCCCTCTGCAAGCTAAGTTGCAGGACAGGTGCTGGAGGTGGGGGACGGTGGAGTAGGCGGGAGATAAGTTTGGGAATTTCGCGGAAGGGATTTTAAAGTTAACGCAGGGGAGAGGGCTGTCCAGGAACAGGTCTCCTTGGGCAGGGAAAGGAATGGGTTACGTTTTGGCACCAGATGAGCACGGGCAGGGCAGTTCCAGCTTGTCTCTGTGGTGTTGTGTAGTTTGTCTAGTCCATTCACTGTGTCTAGGAAATTTCTCGGGTCTCAATGTCCTCATTCTGCTTTGCACTTGAAGAGCAAGCCAGACGTCTCGGGCGTCATCCCTGTGGTCTCAAATGCCTGTACTGGGTGATGCAGTGCCAGCTGGGCATTTCTTTTTTTCTTTTTTTGCGTGAGGAGTTTCAAGCGTGGATCTGTCTTGCGTCTAGGACGTTTCCAGGCCATCCTCATTTGCGGCGTGATTCTGGGCTGTGCTGGCAACTCTGATCGCTAGCTGTCCGTTTCTGCGGACTGAGACCTCTTCCCTGCATCCTTACATTCTTAGGTCTCGAAGACAGGCTTCTTGCACATCAGTCGTCTCGGTTTTGACCGTAACTTCTCGGAATGGGCCATTAGGTTCCTGCCTTTTTTTTTTTTTCTGGGGCTGCCATAGAAACTCCTCACCTTGCATTACGGCTCTGTAGGTCGTCTTGCCCGACAGCGCAACTCATTCGGGAGTCATCCTTCTTGCTGATAGCTTTCTCTCATCTTTGCGTCACCTCGTTTGTAGAGTTCTGTGTAGCATTGGTCTCACTTTGTCTGTGTGCATGTGTGGCTTGGAGCTGCTCTGCCTGGGGCTGTAGAGTCAGGTGTAGGTGGTATAGCGATAAGTGTCTCTGGTTAACATTTTGATATCCATAAACCGTTTAGGCAACGGTTGTACAGTCATATTGGGTTGAGTAGCTGGTGGCAGGCTGGGCGGCCAGTCATTTCGGGAGTGTTCTACAGAGAGGATGGGAGCCTTCTGGGAGGGGCTGTTGAGTGGGAGCGAAGCAGATTGCATCTCAAAGGTGTTAAGACTTGTGTGTGCCTGCCTCTAAGCTGGGTGTGTTGTTTTGAATGGCAGGCTGCCCCTGGCCTCTAGGTGGTACTCTGAAGCAGAGATGAGAGCTCTGGAATTGTGAAGCTCTTGATTGACACCTGGGTAAGCTGTGTAACAATTTGGGTTTTTTAGATGCAGAGGGATAAGTAGCTCTTTGAAGAGCAACAGAGGCAGTGAGCAGAGCCCTGTAAGAAGGTGAGTTGGTGCAGGGTGTTGGAGGGAAGTTGTGACCGGTGGCTATGTGGCCACATTATGTTTTTCTTTTTTTTAATGTGAACGTGCGCAGCGATGTGCAAAGCGGGATGCTGGTGCCGGTGCTGACTCTGGCAAGGTGAGCTGTGGCTAGTGGGTGAAGTAGCGGTTATTTTTCAGTTTTCATATTGTCCGTGAAGTTTTAGGCGTCCCTTGTTGTTTGTGTTTTACAGGTGGTACGTGAGCCTCAATGCGGCCACCCAAAATGACGGAGACCGGACCAGGGAGGGGGCGAGGTAAAGGAGCAGTAGCTAGGTGTTGCTGTGGGCAAGCGTCTGTTTCGGGCAGTAGCTCCGAACACGTTTTTTGCCTCGTTTTTCCCAGGTGCCACACATGGGCTCGGAAGGACGAAGCTGCACGCCAATGAACCATCCGAGAAGCTGAGGCTGTGTGCTGGGTCAGCATCCAAGAGCCAAATATTACATGGCAACTTGGTTAAGCGCTTACCTTTGTTTTTTCAGGCACTGTGTGGGCCGCCTCTGGACTCGGCCAAGCATTTGAGTTGGGCTGGCTATTAGCGAGGAGGATCACGGGGCTGGTGATGTCTCGTAAGCACAACAGTAATTTTGTTTCCTGGTATCCCAGGTGCCATGAGTGACGATGGCTGCAGCGTCCGGCTTTGGAACAGGTGAGGAGCAGTTGAGGAGTGGAATGACACCGTGCTTTTTGGCGGTGTGTGTGTTGTGGGAAAGGTTGTTTGTGACTGCTGCGATGCTGTCTGCCAGGACTGTTTTTTTTTTGTTTTGTTTGGATTTTGCAGATGATAAAGAAGAAATGGATACCAGGGGAGTGTCCCATTGATCTGATGTGTTTCCTTTTGAGAATGGATTTGGACCCTGGCCCTTCAAATGCTAAGTTGTGGGACAGGTCCTGGGGTTGGTGGGGGTGGGTTGTGGGGCGATAAGGTTAGGATTTTGGGGGAGGGAATTTTAGAGTTAGTATAGGGGAGAGGGCTGTCCAGGAGCAGTTGCTTTTGGACAGTTAAAGGGAGCTGGGTTACTTTTCCACACAAGTGGTGTGTGCCGGGCAAGGTAGTTCCAGCCTGTCTCTGTGTTCTTGTGTGGTTTGTCTAGTCAATCTTCTGTGTCCTGGATGTTTTTTGGTTTCGAGGTTCTCATTGCTCTTTGTGCTCAAGGAGCAAGCTGGGCATCTCTGGTGCCATCCTTGGCATCTCGAATGCCCAGCCTCATCGGCATAGGGTCAGTCGGGCACTTCTTTTCTTGCATAACAAGCGTGAGGCGTGGATCGGTCTCCTATCTCTTGAGTTTCTGGGCATTCCTCATTTGCAGCGTCCTTCCGGGCTGTGTCGGCAGCTCTGTCTGTGGACTGAGACGTCTTCCTTGCACCCTTAGGTTTGTAGGTCTCAAAGTCAGGATTCTCGTGCATCGGTCTTCTCTGTTTTGACCATAACTTCATGTAACGGACCGCTACGTACGACTCTCTTCTGCGATGACTGCAAAGCATTTCCTCCCTTGAGGCTCCATAGGGCTTTTCTGCCTGCAGCATCTTCCTCACTGGAGTCACATCCGATTGTGGTCTTATTGCGTCTCACGATCGTGTTTCTCACGGTGTTGGTGTGTATTGTTGGCCTTCATGTCAGGGTTGGATCTGCCTTGCCTGGGGATGTAGCGATATTAAAGGCAGGGTAGCATAACTCTATTGTCGTGTGGTGATAACTTGATCCGCCCGGATTATTTTGGTGAAGACTGTACAGTCCATCTCCAGGCAAGTAGCTGTAGACAGCTGCCACAGTGACATGCAGAGTTTTGCGGGTGTCTCAGGTTGGAGTCTCACCTTCTGGGAGCAGCAGTTTGTGGTAGTCCGCACACGTGGGGCTCAATAATTGGTGGTTTTTAAGCTGTAGTTAGAAGGCACGTGCGAAAATAAGATAGGCCTCGGGTCTCATCGAGGTACCGGTCAGCATGCAGGCGACTGCTTTAAAGGGTTTGTTTGGGTCGCTTTTTCAGACGCGGAGCGACGAACGCCACGCCAAAGGGCGAGAGAAGAGTAAAGTCGAGCGCCGGACAAAGGTGGGCAGGTGTCTGATATCAGAGATGCGACGTGACTGTCAGTGGTTCTGACTAGATTACGCTGATTTGTTTTTATTTTCTAGGTGCGGATCAAAATGTCAAGTGAGAGATCCACGCTAGAGCAAATTCTGGCAACGTGCGCGGTGACCACTGTGCTATGGTAGCAGTTTGATATGTCATATTATTGATGTAGCCAGAATAATACCCTGTTGTTTGAGTTTGACAGGGGGCAGGCAGACTAAAGAATCTGACTCTGGCCGGTCAAGCGACCGAGACAGAGGGAAAGAGCCTCAAGCGAGCCAAGGCTTTGGGCGGTATCTTAGCGTACGCTTTCCTCTGTTTCTTTGGCAGGCGCCGCATTCCTTCTGGGGTGGGAGAAGTCGCACGACGAAGAGCGCGTTGAGAAAAGGCGAGAGACTCGATAAGCGGCATAGTTAAGCTTGAATTGCTGAGGATCACGTGGTGACTCTGTTAAGCATTTGTCTTGGGCTTTGCGGGTGCCCCGTGGGCTCTCCTCAAAGGGCTGAGGGTTTGAGGCGAGTCGGTGGATGAGAGAGGAGCGGCAGGCTAGGAACTGCGGAGCGGATGGTAACTTCTGAGTGTAACAGGTGATATATTTCATCAGTTTTCTGGTTTCCGTGGGAGATGCTGGACATGATATC
This sequence comes from Leptosomus discolor, assembly GCF_034619465.1. Taxonomy (NCBI): domain Eukaryota; kingdom Metazoa; phylum Chordata; class Aves; order Leptosomiformes; family Leptosomidae; genus Leptosomus; species Leptosomus discolor. The sequence goes on from NW_028237788.1 coordinate 4,543,456, forward strand.
TGATTTCTTGGGCGCAGCACTTAGAAGGTGGGTGTCATTGGGTAGAGATGAATGCGGTGTGGCATGTCTGTGACGGGTGGCGTTCTGTCTTGCAAGCGATGAAGAACCTGGTGAATGCAGGAGCATCCCACTCAGATCGTGTGCTTCTGATGAGGAGGGATTCTGGACCCTGCCCTCTGAAAGGTAAGTCAAGGGGCAAAAAGCAGTGGGTGGCTGGGGCTAGCAGGGCATTTAAATTTGGAGTTGTGGACAAGGCTGTTAGGGGTGGCTTAAGTCTGAGAGCGGTTAGAGGGCCCGGGGTCTGTTACACGGGATGCGAACGTGTGTGGAGCAGGGCCGTTCCAGCCCGTGTCCGTGGCTTAGCGTCATTTGTGTCATCTGCATTCCGTCTCTTAGACGATGCCTTCCACAGGTCTCTGTTTCGCCCCCTGGGCTCTCTACGCTTGGTACGTGTGTCAGTAGGGTTTCAGGTGATTTGCCGCTTTGCTATCAAGCCCCTTGAGCATTTATTTTCATCGGAGCCAAAAGCATGCCTGACATTGTGAATGTTCCTGGAGGGTCGCCCTTGTAGAGGCAATGTGGGCGGGTACGATCTGCTCTTGAAAAATCCACTTCCATAAAGCTGCCCTACAGCTTTTCATCCTGGTGCCCTTATGGGCTTAAGTCTTAAAGCCCAGCTTCTCACATGTCCATTGTTCTGCTTTTGTATTGTATTGCTCTGTATCTGTACTGATGGTCACCTAATACGGTATTGCACTGTAGCGTTCTGGTTTTGTAGGACACTGTATGGCATGGCGTTGTATTCATCTTGCATTGCAGCATCATGCTTGTGTGGACTGAGATCGCGTCGCACCGTATGGCTCCGTATTGTGCTGTGTCTTGCGTCGCGCTCTACGGCTCTGTATTGCACCATGCCTTGACTTTGGTCTAAGACTGCATTGCACTGTACGGCGCTCTGTCGTACCATAGGGCTATGTCACACCTGCTATTGCGTGTCACTGTACGGCTCCACGTTGTGCTGGGTCTTGACTGTGATCTAAGACTGCATCACACCATACGGATCTGTGTCATGCTGGGTCTTGACCGTGGTCTAAGATTGTGTTGCACCGTACGGCTGCGTATTTCATCACACTCTATGGCTCCATATTGCACTGGGTCTTGCATCACACTCTATGGCTCTGTGTCGCGCCGTACAGCTCCTTATGGCACTGGGTCTTGTATCACACACTATGGCTATGTGTCACGCCAGGTCTTGACTGTGACATAAGACTGCGTCACGCCGTACGGCTCCATGTCGCACGGGGTTCTTGTGTCACACTGTACGGCTTTGTATCGCACGGGGTCTTGACTGTTGTCTAAGACTGGGTCACACCGTATGGTTCTGTGTCGTGCTGGGTCTTGTGTCGCACCGTACAGCTTTGTGTTGCGCTGGGTCTTGACTGTGATCTAAGACTGCATTGCACCGTACGGTGCCGGGTCTTTTTTTTTTCTTTTGCCCTGTCTGTGTGGGGTTTTTTTCCCCCAGTCCCTATCGCTCTGTGTGGCACTGTTAATTGTAAATGTTTGGACTGCGGAGGGCCTCGGGCTGGGGTTTTCAAAGGCAGGGCGATTTTGGAGGCCAGCAGGAACCCTGTTCCTGAGGAGAGCCGCAGACCTGTGGTGGCAAGCAGTGGGCGAAGGGCAGAGCGGAGAGGGAGGGGTGGTTTATAGGGTAGGTGAAGTGAGCGTTGTGCATGTGTGTGGCTTTGGTTGTGTGGTAGTATGTAAGCGTTGTTAACATGTTGTAGCTGGAGTCGAGGTATTTTTCTTTTCCAGGCCTTGTATAAAAAAAGCAACAAACCACAACCCCAAAACAAACACACCACCCAAACCCAAGATATTCTAATAAGAAAAAAAACCCAGTCAGGGGATATTTTTTTTTTCCACTTTTTTTTTTTTTAACCTAATTGGGTCCTAATTGGTCTGCACAGAGATAACTGCCAAAGTTTGGATGGTGGAAGGCAGCAGGGTACTTGGCGGGCTTTTGAGAAGCCTGGAAAAGACCCAGTACTCTCGGCGATTTAGTAGGGAGCTCGGTGTGCTTTGGGATAGTCCGGCAGAAGTCGTAGTGCGCTTGGGAATGGAGCAAGGGTGACGGCGGGGTTAAGGAAAGACCAATGGATGCTGTGGCGCTCTTGGTAAGTCAACAGGGAGCTCATTCTGCTCTGGGGTGGGTGCTCCACTGGTGCTGGTGGTGGCAGCTCCGCAGCTGGCTGGATGTGCGGGCATTGGGCTTTAGTCACAGAGAGAACCGGAATCGTCTGTTCCAGGTAAGAGCTGTGAGAAAGGCCCAGGTTCAGCATCACATCCACTGGACAGGGGGGAAATGGGGGGAAAACAGAGATAAAAAGGAGAAGGGAGGGGGACCGGGGGCAACGGAGGCAAAGATGGGGAAACTAGGGAGAACTGGGGCAAATGAGGAGAAAGAAATGGAGAGTAGCAGTGATTATACCCTTTGCTGGTTTTTTAATTATTTCTTAGTTTTCCTTAGTGCTGATGTTATTCACATTTTCTTTCTACTTGTTGTTGGTTTGCTGTCCCTATTTAATAATTTTTTCATTTCCCTAGTAACCATATCTTTTATTCTTTTTTTATGCCTACTTTTATTATTTCCTTTCTTTCCTTAGTGCTCTTTCATTTACTTTTTTTGAATCCATTTTTGTTCTCCATCACTGTGTTTAAATTTTTTGTCTTATTTCCTTTTAAAACTTTGTCTCCTTAGATCCCGTTTGCTGTCTTAATTTTGACATATTTTCAAATTATTTTGTGCATTCCTCTACGCCCTGACTATTTAGATATTCTTTCTACCTTGGCATTTTCTTTTGCTGTGGCTCTTTGTTCTTTCCTCTCTTGTTATTTTGGCTATTGTTCCATTCTTTCCTGTCTTAGTCTCTTGGCTTTAAAAATTTTGTTTCTGTGTCTGCTTTTATCTAGTTTGCTGGTGGTGTTTTTAAGTTTTTTTGTTTGTCCTCTACCTAGTCACTTTTTTTTTTTCCTCTCCTTTGACCCAGCTCTCTACCCTTCTTTTTAATAGTTTCCAGTTTCTTGAGTACCCGGTCACTTTTTGAATTTACTTTTGATGTGTGTCTCTTTTTCAGCCTTTATTTTTTAGGTTTGCTTGTCTTGCCTCATGTGGCTTCTGTGCTTAATTTTATCCCAGCTAACACGTTTATTTGTTATTTCCTTCCCGTGAGTCCTGCAGCCTGTGCTTCTTTTATGATTTTTTTTCCCCCACAACTCTATTAATTTAGATTGCTGTCTCTGTTTTTGAATTTTTTTCCTCTCAATCTCTTGGCTTTAAAAAGCGTTTCTACACCTGTACAGGTAATTTAGTTTGCTGTCTCTTATTTTCAGTTGTCTGATGACCATACCGTAGCTTTTTGCATTTTCAGATTTCCTTCTGTCTCCTTTTGTTCAGCTGACTATCCCTGAGTTTTAATCCTTTCTTGTCTATCACATGCCCCGTCACATTTGACTCTTTTGTCCCTTATTCAGTTTGCGCTCCCTATTTCTTTTTCCATTTTCCTTGCTCTCTGGCTATTTAAATTTTCTTTTAATGTCTCCATTTATCTAGTTCCCTTTCCCTTGTTTTAGTTTTTTCCTGTCCTGTACCATATTGCTTTAAAAATTTTGTTTCTGTTATCATTTACTGAATTTCCTGTCCTAGAAACTTTAGCCCATGGCTTTTTATGTTCCGCTTTGAATCTCCCCCTAACAAGTTTTTGAATTTGCTACCTTGTGGGAGCAGTGCCAATACTACGGAAGATTGATTGAGACTAAAATAGAAGCATGAAGCTAATGTTCAACATGTAAGAATAAACATGATAAAAGACCAGGTGTTCCAAACAAGCCACATGGCAAAATGAAGGTTGAGCATACAAAAAAGCCAGGCTGGAAACCGCCTGGGAGGATGCATGAGAGAGGACGTAACCACAAACAGTCACGAGCGCGGGCACGCCAGAGAAGAATGTTAAAACATCCCCCTTGGCTTTTTAGTTCAGGAATGAGCGCGCTCTGTATAATTGCTTGAAAGAGAGAAGCAAGAGAGCTTCCTTTGCTATGCCGCACATCCATGCCGATTAAAGAATATACCTAGAAAAAGGCTACGAAGTCTGTTTCTTCTTCATCCCTGCAGATAGGTGCCCTGTGTGAGGAAAACCTCCGGGCAAGTTTGCTTTTTATAGTTCTACTAAGGTTTTTGTGGCTACATTCCTTAAATAGGAACACCTGCACCCGTTGAATAGGAAAACTACAGGATCGTTGTAATGGGACAGATGGCTTCGCAAGAGCTAAATTACATTAAAAAGCACCACAACAGGTATTGTGTGCTGCTGGTTACCGTGTAACTAAAACCCATCTAATGTGATCGCTGCTGTTGGTAAAAGAACATCGTAATTGGTTCCCAGTAGATGGCGCACTTGATAGCGCTATGCGGGAGGGTGTAGGGGAATGCTTACAGACACCTAAAGGGCTAGGTTTTGAGATTCCTGATGCTGTTATTGTGACACGGCAGTTCTTATACTCCATGTTGGAGCAGCTCAAACCTTTAGAGGCTATTGTTAGAAAAAGGGAAAAAAAAAAAAAAGAAAAAAGATAGAAACGGGGGCCAAAGGGCCAAAATATATATGATCGAGCTAAAGCTGTCCCAAATAATTCTGAGACTGAAGACCCTTTTGACCCTAGGCTGCTTAGTGCAGAGGGGGAACCAGATTTATACCCTCTATTACCATTACCTCCTCAGCCATTAGAGACACTGCCCCCCCCCCCCCCGCTGTAATTTTCACCTCCACCGCTGTTACGTTCTATATTGTCTACGGCACCTGCTAATCCCTTTCTGAAGGAGTTATCCAAGATCGAGTCGGCAGCGCAGAAATGTAAAGAAGCAGCTATAAAATGGGCTAATTTTACTTTTGCCTTCCCTGTTAAAAAGAAATTAAACCGGTCCCCAACTAATGAGGGTTTGCCTTACCAGGTTTCTAAAGAGCTTAAAAAAAAAACTATTACAGAAAATGGATTACAAAATACGTTCACCGTAGCATTAATAGAGGCAGTGCAGGTGGCATCTGTAATGACACCACGGGATTGGAAAATGTTAACAAAAACAACATTATTTTCGGCACGCCGTGAGGTTTGGCAATTAGAATATTACGACTTAGTAACAGAGCAGGCGATGGATAATTTGGGTGCAGGAATACCAATTCATCAGGGTCTGCGTACAGGCACAAATAGCCCTGGATAGATGGGCTTTTGAACAAGTCCGGCTGGGTCAGTGAGAAGGAACAAGGAGAGAAGGGATGGAAAGAGTTAACAGGATTCAGGCATGTCCTGCCCTGAGCCTTGAACAAGAGTAAAGAAAGATAACAGGGAAGTAAACATGTGCAGACCATCAGGTATGAGAGAAGCACAAGCCTGCAGGAGAGCAGACAAGGGAGTTAGCAGTAGTGGCGTGTAAACCATGCCTGTACACCAATCATAGCTTACGTAGTGGTGCATGCGCTAATAGAGAAAAGTATATAATGATGGTGTACGAAACAATAAAAGTCTTCGCTTCATCCCCAATCGGAGTCCATGCCCTTCGTCCGCCACAAGTCGGGGTGTCATACGGGATATTTTATGACAATAAGACGAGGTTCTCAGGAGCCCTCTGTGACACTTGAAGATATACTGCAGGGGGCAAAGGCAAGTAGATAACCCTGAAGCCGCTAAAGCTTTGTTATTCCAGTTGGCTTTTGAAAACGCTAACAGTGACTGTCAATCAGCGCTACTACTATTGAAAGGAAAGGCAATGGACGTAGGGGAATATATTAAAGTACGTCAAAACATCGAAACCGAGACTTACAGAGCATCGGTTCTTGCCGCCGCATTATCTCAATTGCATAGTTATCGGAACACTGTTAAATGTTTTAATTGTGGTAAACAAGGACATACAAGCAAGGAGCGTCCTGAAAAGTGGCAGATGCGCAAGAGTAAAAATTTGATAAAACCCACAAAAAGATATTGCCAGACAGTATTAACACTGAAGCCAAGAAAACTCAATAACAACCAAGTGTTATTAAGCAGGTATTCTTTATTGTGGCGCCAGGCAGCACGGGGGTGTTGCCTTTGATGGCGTGGCGACCTGGCTCAGGAACGGCACGGCGGCCTTCCCGGGGCCGCTCGGGCCATTAGCTCACTGACACCAATGTGGTGGACGGCAAATGGTGTTTATTGCTGGGTGATGCGGCGTTATATAGCTTAGGTTTACGACCTCATTTCCGTCCGCTTACATCATAAACTAGGCACTATTGGCTGTCGGGAGGGGGGGGCCCTATGTTTCCGTACAGCACGATATCTTCCGGCCGCCAGACCCTAACTATCTACAGGGGGATAGCTGCTTCTGTACGTGCACGCTCAAGCGTTAGGATTCTTGCCTTATATTTACAGCGTTCATGTTTATTCATTACATTTCTAAGAAAAGGTTGGGTTATTCTAATTATTTCCAGGAATTCATTAACATAAGTTCCTCCCATAGTCCCACCTCAGTCCGCCCAATTTACGCCCCCCCCCTCAGGGGTCGTTGGTGGTCATTGGGGACGAAGGTCCGAGTCTTCCTCACGGTTGAACTTTTGAACTTGTCCTGTGGCGCATGCCCTGTACCATCATGGGTCTCTTCCGAACTGCAGGACCAGCTCTTGCTAGCTGCTCTCCCTATCTCTCCTGCTTAGTCTTCTGTGTTCCTTGAGCCCCACAGTCTGATTGGAGGATTCCACCTGGTGTCCTTCACTTGGCAGATTCTGCTTTGTTCTTATCTTTAGATTGTTTGTTAATTAGTCCGCAATGGATATATGCATAACGATTAGTACAAATCGGCCTCCCTCCCTATCTCTAAAGGCTGGTCAGCAGCACTTTTCTAAAAGTCAGTTAGCCATTCTTTATTACACGGCAAGGCACAACGAACAGCTTGACCGTGTGTCGGAATGCGATCGCTCCGCAATCGACGAGACAAAATTTCCCGTCCGGTACGATATATCGTTACCCCGATGACAATCTTGTCTGTGCAAAAAAACGAAGGATACTTGAAAAACATCCTGCAGCATATGTCAGATGAATTAAAGTCTCACGGATTGCAAATCGCTGATGAAAAAGTACAAACTCTGCCACCGTGGAAATAGCCGGTGTGTATTTTATCAGAACAACGTACTAAAACTTACAAGACAAAGTAGACCTTGAACGACTTACAGAAGTTTTGAGGAGACACCAATTGGTTACGCCCTCGGCCGGGTATTTCTAATCGGGAAGTGTCATTCATTTGCACCTTTGAATGGGGATAGCAACTTTACCTCAGGATGCTGCTTGTCAGCAGAAGCAAAGAAAGAATTGGACCCTGTAGCACAAAAATTATCTGAGGTTCAAGCAGACAGAATTTGACCAGAATTACCCGTGGGTCTTTTCATCCTCAGAACCGAACGTCAACCCATCGGGTCAGTGGGTCAGTTGTCGGTAGACAATAAGCGAGTTTTTTGACCTAGAACAGTTGTTTTTTACCAAATGAGCTTAACAAAATCATAACCCCTTATTTAGAACTTGTCATATGGTTAATTACGAAAGGGCGTCATTGTATTCGGACACAGACAGGATACGATCCCGAAATCCTTTATCTGCCTTTATGAGCGCAAGAATATTGCTGGCAGAAACATGACCGCCGCAGAAAGGCATTTTTCAATTTCAGAGAAACAATCGCATCGTCCAGAGGTTACATACAGGGGCCCCAGTGCAAATGACCGACAGAACTGTCCCACCGAATCGATCACGTGGGGGAGAGGGGTACGCGCACGTTCTTCTTCCGTCAGGACCGCAACGGTTTCCGGCACGATATATCAAGCCTTATCGTGAGCTGCAAAGATGTGACCTGGAATCCAGCGCCTCAGATGGAGAAGTTGAACCCAAATGAAAATAAGAGACCACGGAAATGAGAGAGAACAACAAAAGATGATCCTGTCGCCCGGGGAAAACTGAAACAGCTACAACATAGCACAAGTACAACGACAGCATCTGCGGGTGCATCGCCTATGCCAGCAAACACCTTTTTGGCGTACTTAGCCGTCATCGCCAGGAACAGTACGGTAAGGACGTATACTTATTCTTTACACGATAAGTCATCCTAGTCGCGCTCGACATTTGTATCGGGCACATGTCTCGGACCCCTCACCGCCATTTAAATGAAATACCTGGTGGGATCCGGAAATTCCTATTTCAGATAACGATTCAAAATGGACGGAGGGAACCCGGATTCCCCCTTCAGGGCCTTTAATGGAAGGCAGAGATGGGGTACGAAGTAATGACACCCATCAGTATCATACCGGGTTATCACCCATTTGCACGTCAAACGAGCCAATACAGAATTGCCTTAATACGGGAGAAAAATTTCATCTTTCAACATGGGAAAATAGACAAGGAGCAACTAGCCATTTAACATTCATCTCTGCTCCCGGAATAGCCGACGCGGTCGTCAGTCAAAACGCAACCACGATTCCCCCTGTTAACTTACCTTTATGTAAGATCCCCAGAGATATGACAAAGGATGTAACAAATCTTAATCGGACACCTCATAGCCTACCAAAAACCTGTGCTACAAAACACAACCAATTTAATATTTTGGGACCTGGGTCCCCACGGACACCTCATAACTAATTCCTCGAAGGACGTAAATTGTTCTGCACTAACTAATGAGTCGAAGCGGTCAGAAGGAGGTCTTTCAGGATCCGTGCTACAGGCTCAGTTTAAGGAGAGTTTTAGTTCAAATTTTGCAAAGCTTTGCCGATCGGCCTCGCCGTTTAGACTCAGACACGTAGCACGTGGAGTCTATTCAAAAAATAATAATTAATATTCTTTACAGTTGACCAATTTTCATAATGACTCTTATTATTTGTACCTCACATCCTTACGCTTTTGTGGCTGCATCTCAGATTAATATTTCCAAAAACAAGTCATACCTTTGAACTCACCTTACAGAACTCATATCACTTCAGTTGCATTACACACACAAAAATCTCTAAATTAAATATATCCGCCACAATACCAATGAGACGAGAAGCCGAGATACGTCTTCTCATAAATGCGACTCGACAACGGGTAGGGGATTCTGGCCTAAGTCGGTTAGCAAAGGCACTTAAACAACCTCAACAACGAAGAAAACTCTGTATAGGACGGGTCATCGCTTTTATAATACTTGTAATCAATATCTTAGCTACCACAGCTATTACCGCTACAGCATTAGCAGAGTCTGTGCACACCGCACGCAAAGTAGCGGGAACATTGAGTAACATAAGCCAAGAATTAACTACGCAAGCAAATATCGATTGGCAAATTTTAACGCGCTTAGACGCATCGAAAGCGGCAGTGATACAGTTAGGCGATAGGCGAAATGCAACGGCTAATCGAATGAAATTACAAATGCGACTGGGAATGTAAAGAAAAAAATTATGCGTTACTCCATTAGTATGGAACGATAGCGTGTATACGTGGGATCATATTAAACAGCACATTCAAGATGCTTTTTCGACTAACATAGATGGCACAGTTCAAGATTTGACCCACGCTTTGCAAGGACAAGTGGCAGCGCTTACAAGATTTAGCACATAAAAGCATAACGGATGACATCTCTGATAGCATGACGCGGCCGAAGCCCCCCAGAAAAATCGGTTTACCAGATTAAATTTACGAATTTGGGCAATTATTGGTCTCGGCCACACTTGTGTCCTTTTTATACTTGTAGCGCTCAGAATCATCTGGGGAACCATACAAGATCCCAGAAGAACGGAAGTCGAGGTTCCTTGCCGCTCTTGCCGTGAACCCGATGTTCCAAAACAAAGAGGGGGAGATGTGAGAGCGGTGCCATACGGACGAACGACCAAGACTAAAAGAGAAGCACGAGGCTAATACTCAATACGTAAGAATAAACACAAAAGACCAGGTGTTCTCAATAACTCTCCACACAGGAGAACGAGACTTGAGCGCATGAAAAGGTCAGGCTGGAAAACCCCCCGGGATCGTGCATGAGAAAAGACATGGCTGAAAAGAGTCACGAGCGTGGGTGTGCCAGAGAAGAATGTAAAACATCCTGCTTGGCTTTATAGTTCGGGCATGAGAGACCTCTATGTAATTGCTTGAAAAAGAGAAGCGAGAGAGCTTCCTTTGCTATGCCGCATGCCCGTGCCAATTACAGAATATAACTAGAAAAAGGCTACGAAGTTGGAGTCTCCTTCATCGCCGCTCTGCCCCCATTCTGCTCCCTTTCTGTTTGTTACTCCAGTCATCTTACGTTCTCTAGTTTTGAATTCTTTGCCAGGTTTGTCGCTTTTCAATTTGTCTATGCCGATATCCAGCTGTCTTTTTTAAAAAAAATTCTTTCTGCTTTCTTCCTCTTTTACAGTTTTCTCTGCATCTCCCTCTATCTGGTTCCCTATTGTAGTAAAATCCACAAACCCCCATCCACTCTCTTCTTCTCCTGGCTGCGAGCACCTTGCTCTCTCCGTTCCTCTCTATCGCACCTCTCCATCCTCCTCCTTGCCGAGCTCCGTTTCTCCCTCGACACCCTCGTGCGGTTCCCCGTCCCTGTCTCGTTCCCGGTATCCCATTTCCCAGCTCCCCGTCCCACACCTCTACCTTTCCTCTGGCCTGCTTCCTGCTTTCCTCATTTTTCTTTGCCTGCTGCCGGCAGGCATCAATCCTCGTAGCGAACTCACCGCCGGGACTTCCGAAGGGCACGAAGGCACAAACCGTCGCCACCTTCTTTGCAATCCCAGATGCGTTTCCGGCCGCTGGGCCACAGAGGAGGGGGTGATGTGCCGTGGGCCCAGGGTGTTCTGTTCCCTACGGGCTCTAGCCGGGGTCCATCCCCACCGCAGTTCTCTAGATCTCTGCCTGCCTCCTTGCCTGTCCTTGCCTTCATCTCCTTTTCAGGCTGTCTGTTTCCCCAAAGCTTTTTCCTCTTCTGCTAACATTGCCCTGTCAACTGTCACCTTCTACCTTTTCTTTCTATGTCTTTCCTTTTCTATCTGCCCACCGGCTCTTATTTCATTCTTCCTTGTTGCATGTGAAAACAGCATTTCTAGGTCTCTGTCTAAATTTTCTTTTAGTGTCTCTATTTATCCAAGTCCCTGCTGGGTTTTTTTTGTCTTCCTGCCTATCCTCATCTTCATCACCTTTTACATTTTGTTTTAATATCTTCATTGATGTAGTTTGCTGACCCTATTTCCCTCCTTCCTTTTTAACATTTCCTTCTTATCTACCTATTTTGGTTTCCCTTTGTTACCATTGTGGATTTTTTTTAACTGGTAAAGTAAAAGCACATGCTTTTTGATAATAATATTGCTGTTATAATCAACGAGTGACTTTTCTCCATAGCTTAGTAAGGCATCTATGTTTTTCTACCTACACCCCAGGAAAATGAAGTTGAATTCCCTACCTGGTCACGTTGCCGATGTAACGGATGTAGCCACAGTAAAAGAGCTGGAATAGTAACTTCTAGTCCAGGTGGCTTTCTCTATTCAGTGCTTTGTATCCTGTAAACTGAAAGCAGATGAGAAAAGTCCCTGCTGCTCCTCTGGGTGCCTTTATGTGTTGTGGTGGTAGACCCTGCCTCTTTCCCAGGGGATTGTGGGAAGGGTGGTGGGCGGGTCCTGGAGTATATGAGCCTCGGGCTCTGCTCAGGGAGCTCATTCTGCTCTGGGGCTTCTTTGGTATCAGTGTTCTGCCAAGCCTTCAGTTATTAGCAGTTTTTGAACTGCCTAAGCTATTTTTGGCAGATATGCTTTGACACTTAAAGAAACAGAGGGCTCTCTTTGAGGTAGGAGCTTCTGGACTGGTTGAAGTTCAGCTGCATTTATCTTACAAAGTATGCTTATATACAAATTTTCTTTTTTTAGGTCAACAATTTTGTTCTGGGCCGGTAAAAGTAGCATGCTTTTTCTTTTGATCTATGTCTATTGTGTTTGTTCGGAACTCCTAGCTATTGAAATGGAACTAGTTTTAGTGTATACTGAGTTAATTGTTACTATTTCCCTAAATAGGACCGATGGTGAGGTTAACTAGCAGGGACTAGGGCAAATATATGGCACGCAGTGACGAGATACTGAATTACATGATTTCTCACAAGCGCAACAGCAATCTCTTGTCTTTCGGTATTTTAGGTGTCGTAAGCAACGATGTCTCTGGCATCCAATGCTGGAATTGCTGCAGGTGAGCAGAAGGCCGAATTCTATTTGAGTAGGAGGGTGTAGTAGAAGAGGTGTGTGTCGATGCTTACTGCTGGTACTGGTTTTATGCAGATGAAGATGAGCCTGGCAGCTGCAGGAACATCCTGGCTAGCTGATGCGGTATTTTGTCGAGGACGGATTCAGAGCCTTGGCCGTCTAAAAGCTAAGCGGAGCGATGGGTGTTTGGGAGGGTGTTCTGGGAGGTGGGGACAAGGTTGGGAGTTGTAGGGAGAGGTTTTAAAAAATAGCATAGTGGGGAGAGGGCTGTCCAGGAATAGGTCTCCAGAGCAGCACGGGCAGGGCAGTTTCAGCCTGTCTCTGTGGTGTTATGTAGTCTGTCTAGTCTGTTCACTGTGTGTTGCAGATTTCTCGGGTCTCCATGTCCTCGTTCCATTTTGCGCTCGAAGAGCAAGCCAGACATCTCGGACGCCATCCCTGTGGTCTCGAATACCTGTACCAGTTGGTGTAGCGCCGGTCAGGTGTTTTGTTGTCTTGCATGACGAGCTTGAAGCGTGGATCCATCTTGCATCCCAAAAGTTCCGGGCGTTTACTCATTTGCGGCGTCCCTCCGGGCCGCATCGGCGGCTCTGCTCGCTAGCTGTCCGTTTTCAGGGACTGAGACTTCTTCCTTGTATCCTTATGTTCATAAATCTTGAAGCCAGCCTTCTTGCCCATCAGTCGTCTCAGTTTTGACCGTAACTTCTTGAAACAGGCCGTTACCTTCAAGCTTTTTTTTGTGGGGCTGCCGTAGAACCTCCTCGCCTTGCGTTGCGACTCCGTAGGTCTTCTTGCCCGACAGCTTGTCTCATTCGGGTGTCATCCTTCTCGCCGGGAGTTTTCTCTCCTCTTTGAGTCGTCTTGTTCGCAGTGTTCTGTGTAGCGTTGCTCGCTGGGTGTGTGCGTGTGGCTTGGAGCTGCTCTGCCCGCGGCTGTAGAGTCAGGGGTAGGTGGTATAGTGATAAGCATCTCTGGTTAATGTGTTGAGGATATGCCTAGACCATTTAGGCAACGGTTGTACAGTCTTCTCGGGTTGAGTAGCCATTGGCAGGCTGTGCGGCCAGTCGTTTTGGGAGTGTTTCATGGAGAGGCTGGGAGCCTTCTGGGAGGGGCTGTTCAGCAGTAGTGAAGCAGAGTGCATCTCATGGGTGTTAAGGCCTCTAGGTGGTATTCTGAAATGGAGACAAGAGCTCTGGAATTGTAAAGCTATCAATCAGCACCTGGGTGACTCTTGTTACTATTTTTTTTTTCAGATGCAGAGGGACAAGGTGCGCTTTGAAGAGCGACAGAGGAGGCGAGCGAAGCACTATAAGAAGGTGAGTCGGTGCTTGGTTTGGGAGGGAAGTTGTGACCAGTGGCTGTTTGACTACATTATCTTTTGGTCATTTTTTGTATTTTAAAGGTACGATGCGATGAGCAAAGCGGGATACAGGCACCAGTCGTGACTCGGGCAAGGTGTTGTATTGCCAGTGAAGTTTTAAGCACCCCTTGTTTGTTTTACACGTGGTACCTGAGTCTCAATGCAGCTATCTGAAATGACAGACGCAGGACAGGGGAGCGGGTAAGGTAAAGCAGAAGGAGCTAGGCATTGCTGTGGGCACGAGTTGGTCTCAGGCAGTATCTCAGCACGTGTCTTTTGCCTTGTGTTTGGCAGGTGCCCCACACAGGCTTGGAGGAACGAAGCCTCATGCTGACGAGCCGTCCGAGAAGGTGAGGTGTTAGCGTGCCGGGTCAGCGTCTAAGAGCCAAGTATTCCACGGCAACTTGGTTAAGCGCTTACCTTTGTTTTTGCAGGTGCCGTGCCGGCTGCCTTTGGAGTCGGACGAGCATTTGAGGTGAGCTGGGGATTCGCGAGGAAGATCCTGGGGCCGGTGACCTCTCACAAGCGGAACAGTAATTTTGTTTCTTGGTATCTCAGGTGGGGTGAGCGATGATGGCCGTAGCTCCTGGCTTTGGAACCGATGAGGAGCAGACGAGGAGTAGAATGACACGGCCCTTTCGGGGCTGTGCGTGTGTTGTGGCAGAAGCTGGCATTGACTGGTGCGGTGCTGTCTACCAACACTGTTTTCTTGTTCAGATTTTGCAGACGGGGAAGAGGAATTAGGAGTCTGTGGGAGCATCCCATTTGGCCGACGTGTTTCTTTTGCTGAGGATGAATTTGTTCCCCCGGCCCCCTGCAAGCTAAGTTGTGTGACAGGTGTTGGAGGGAGGGGGGTGAGACTGGGGGAAGATAACTTTGAAAATTTCGGGAAGAGGATTTTAAAGTTAGCTTAGGGGCAAGGGCTGTCCAGGGTCAGTTCTCGTTGGGCGGGTAAAGGAGCGGGTTACTTCTTGGCACCAGTTTAGCACGGGCAGGGCAGTTCCAGCCTGTCTCTGTGGTGTTATGTAGTCTGTCTAGTCTGTTTACTGTGTGTTGGAGATTTCTCAGGTCTCGATGTCCTCATTCCTCTTTGCGCTTGAGAGCAAGCCAGACATCTCGGGCACCATTCCTGTGGTATTGAATGCCTGTACTGGTTGGCATAGTGCCAGTCGGGCATTTCTTTGTCTTGCATGCCAAGCTTCAAGCGTGGATCTATCTTGCATCTCGGAAGTTCCCAGGCAGTCCTCATTTGCGGCGTCACTCCGGGCCGCGTTGGCGGCTCTGCTCACTAGCTGTTCATTTCCACAGACTGAGTCTTCTTCCCTGCATCTGTACGTTCATAGGTCTTGAGGTCTGCTTTCTTGTGCATCAGTCGTCTCGGTTTTGACCATAATTTCTTGAAATGGGCCATTACATTCGAGGCTTTTTTTGTGGGGCTTCCCTAGAACCTCCTCGCCTTGCGTTACGGCTCTGTAGGTTGTCTTGCCCGACACCTTATGTCATTCGGGTGTCATCCTTCTTGACGAGAGTTTTATCTCCACTTTGAGTCGTCTTGTTTGCAGAGTTCTGTGTAGCGTTGCTCTCAGTGTGTGTGTGTGTGGCTTGGAGCTGCTCTGCCCAGGGCTGTAGAGTCAGGGGTAGGTGGTATAGCGATAAGCATTTCTGGTTAATGTGTTGATGATATGCCTAGACTGTTTAGGCAATGGTTTTCCAGTCATCTCTGGTTGAGTAGCCATTGGCAGGCTGTGCGGCCAGTCATTTTGGGAGTGTTTCATGGAGAGGATGGGAGCCTTCTGAGAGGGGCTGTTCAGCAGTAGTGAAGCAGAGCGCATCTCAAAGGTTTTATGGGTTGTATGTTTGAGCTGCAAAGCTCGGTGTGTTGTTTTGAATGGCAGGCTGCCCTTGGCCTCTAGGTTGCACCCTGAAATGGGGACAACCTCTCTGGAACTGTGAAGCTAGTTAAATAAGTCGCCCAGGTGCTGATAACAATTTTTTTTTTTTTCTGAGAAGCAGGGGGACAAGAGGCACTTTGAAGAGTGACAAAGGAGGCAAGTGGAGCCCTGTAAGAAGGTGAGTCAGTGCAGGGTGTCGGAGGGAAGTTGTGACCGGTGGTGACGTGACTACGTCGTGGCTTGTTTTCTTTTTTCGAATTTGAAGGCGCCCAGTGATGCGCAAAGGGGGATGGTGGTGCCGGTGCTGAATCTGGCAAGGTGAGCCATGGCTAGTGGGCTGAAGTAGTGGCTATTTTTCAGTCCTTGTATTGCCAATGAAGTTTTAAACATCCCTTCTTATTTGTGTTTTACAGGTGGTATGTGAGCCTCATTGTGGCAGCCCAAAATGACAGAGGCCACACCGGGGAGTGGGCAAGGTATAGGAGCGAGAACTAGGCATCGCTGCGGGGAGGCATTGGTTTTGGGCAGTAACTCAACATGTGTCTTTTGCCTTGTTTTTCATAGGTGCCAGACACGGGCTGGGAGTGATGAAGCCTCATGTTGATGAGCAATTGGAGAAGGTGAGGCTGTTGTGGGCTGCCTCGGTGGCTATGAGCCAAGTGTTACCTGGCAGCTTATTTAAGCACTTACCTTTTCTTTTGCAGGTGATGTGCAGGCTGCTTCTGGAATAGGATGAAAGTTTGAGGTGAGCCGGGGGGGCAGGAGGATCATGGAGCCGGTGACTTGTCACAAGCACAACAGTGATTTTTGTTTCTTGGTATCTCAGGTGCGGCGAGCAATGAGGGCCATAGCACCCAACTCTGGAACCGGTGCAGGGCAGGTGAGGAGTGGAATGCCTCGGCCCTTCTTGGGGGTGGTTGGGTGCATGTGTTGTGTCAGAGGTTGGAACTGAGTGGTGCGGTGCTGTCTGCCAGCAATATTTTGTTATTTTCTTTGGATTTGACAGACAACAAAGAGGTATTTGGAGACAGTGGGAGCATCCCGTTTGGCCTACGTGTTTTTATTGCTGAGGATGGATTTGCGCCCCCCGGCCCTCTGCAAGCTAAGTTTTGGGACGTGTGTTTGGAGGGAGGGGGTAGGGACTAGGGGGAGATAACTTTGGGAATGTCGGGGAGGGAATATTAAATTTAGCTTAGGGGAGAGGGATATCCAGGGTCAGTTTTCCTTGGGCGGGTAAAGGAGCGGGTTACTTTTTGGCACCAGAGTAGCACGGGCAGGGCAGTTCCAGCCTGTCTCTGTGGTGTTATGTAGTCTATCTAGTCTGTTTACTGTGTATTGCGGATTTCTGAGGTCTTGATGTCCTCATTCCTCTTTGCACTCGAGAGCAAGCCAGATGTCTCGGGCGCCATGCCTGCGGTCTCAAATGCCCGTACTGGTTGGCGTAGTGCCAGTGGGGCATTTCTTCTTTCTGCGTGAGGAGCTTAAAGCGTGGATTGGTCTCGCATGTTGCAAGTTCTGGCCATTACTCATTGGTGGCGTCACTCCGTGCTGTGTCAGCAGCTCTGCTTGCTAGCTGTCCATTTTCAGGGACTGAGACTTCTTCCCTGCATCCTTATGTTCATAGCTCTTGAGGCCAGCCTTGTTGCGCGTTAGTCATCTCGGTTTTGACCGTAACTTCTTGAAATGGTTGTTACGTTCGAGGCTTTTTTTGTGGGGCTGCCCTAGAACCTCTTCGCTTTGTGTTGCGGCTCTGTAGGTCTTTTAGCCCAACACCTTGTGTCGTTCGGGTGTCATCCTTCTCGTCGAGAGTTTTCTCTCCTTTTTGAGTCACCTTGTTTGCACAGTTATGTGTAGCGTTGCTCTCTGAGTGCGTATGTGTGGCTTGGAGCTGCTCTGCCTGGGGCTGTAGAGTCAGGGGTAGGTGGTATAGCAATAAGCATCTCTGGTTAATGTCTTGATGATATGCATAGACTGTTTAGGCAATGACTGTGCAGTTGTCTCTGGTTGAGTAGCAGTTGGGAGGCTGTGCAGCCAGTCATTTTGGGAGTGTTTCATGGAGAGGCTGGGAGACTTCTGGGAGGAGCTGTTCAGCAGTAGTGAAGCAGAATGAATCTCAACGGTCTTAAGGGATGTGTGTTTGAGCTGCAAAGCTCGGTGTGTTGTTTTGAATGGCAGGCTGCCCTTGGCCTCTAGGTTGTACTGTGAAATGGGGACGACATCTCTGGAATTGTGAAGCTACTTAAGCAAGTCACCCAGGTGCTGAGAATTTTTTTCAGATGCAGAGGGACAAGATGTGCTTTGAAGAGCAATAGAGGAGGCGGGTGGAGCCCTGTAAGAAGGTGAGACGGTGCAGGGTGTTGGAGGGAAGTCGTGACCGGTGGCTACATGACTACATCATGGCTTGTTTTCTTTTTTTAATTTCAAGGGTCTCAGCAATGTGCAAAGTGGGATGTTGGTGCCGGTGCTGACTCTGGCAAGGTGAGCCATGGCTAGTGGGCTGAAGTAGCAGTTATTTTTTCAGTTGTCATATTGTCGGTGAAGTTTTAAGCATCCCTTCTTTTTTGTGTTTTACCGGTGGTACCTGAGCCTCATTGCGGCAGCCCAAGATGACAGAGGCCGCACTGGGCAGCGGGCAAGGTAAAGAAGTGGGGTGTAGACATCGGTGCAAGCAGTCTTTGGTTTTGGACAGTATCTCAGCACGCGTTTTTTGCCTTGTTCTTTGCAAGTACCACACACAGGCTTGGATGAAAAAAGCTGCACGCTGATGAGGCGTCCGAAAAGGTGAAGCTGAGTGTTGGGTCAGTGGCTAAGCATCAAGTATTAAATAGCAGCTTGGTTAAGCACTTACCTTTTTGTTTCGCAGGTGACATGCAGGCTACTTCTGGAATAGGATGAAAGTTTGAGGTGAGCTGGGTGTTAGTGAGGAGGATCACGGAGCCTGTGACTTCTCACAAGCGTAATAGTAACTTTGTTTCTTGGTATCTCAGGTGTGGTGAGCGATGATGGCTGCAGTGCCCAGCTTTTGAACCGGTGCAGGGCAGGTGAGGAGTGGAATGGCACGGCCCTTCTTGGGGGTTGGAGTGGTTTGGTGGGGGTGGGGATGTTGCGG
Source organism: Leptosomus discolor (assembly GCF_034619465.1). Classification (NCBI taxonomy): domain Eukaryota; kingdom Metazoa; phylum Chordata; class Aves; order Leptosomiformes; family Leptosomidae; genus Leptosomus; species Leptosomus discolor. The sequence continues at coordinate 4,562,089 of NW_028237788.1, forward strand.
CAGAGGTTGGAATTGAGCGGTGCAGTGCTGTCTGCCAGTAATATTTGGGTTTTTCTTTAGATTTTACAGACGAGTAAGAGGAATTTGGAGACCATGGGAGCGTCCTGTTTGGCCATCGTGTTTCTTTTGCTGAGGATGGATTTGCACCCCTGGCCCTCTGTAAGCTAAGTTTTGGGATGTGTGTTTGAAGGGAGGGGGGTGGGACTGAGGGGGAGAGAAATGTGGGAATTTTGGGGAGGGGATTTTAAAGTTAGCTTAGGGGAGAGGGCTGTCCAGGGTCAGTTGTACTCGGGTGGATAAAGGAGCAGGTTACTTTTTGGCACCGGAGTAGCACGGGCAGGGCAGTTCCAGCCTGTCTCTGTGGTGTTCTGTAGTTTGTCTAGTCCGTTCAGTGTCTCACAGATTTCTGAGGTCTCAATGTCGTCATTCCTCTTTGCGCTCGAGGGCAAGCCAGACATCTCGGGTGCCATCCCTGTGGTCTCGAATGCCTGTACTGGTTGGTGTAGTGCCACGCGGGCATTTCTTTTTTCTTTGCGTGACGAGCTTCTAGCGTGAATCAGTCTTGCATCTCAGAAGTTTCCGGGCCGTCCTTGTTTGTGGTATGGTTCTGGGCTGCACCAGCAGCTCTGCTTGCTAGCTGTCCGTTTTCAATATACTGAAAATTCTTCCCTGCATCCTTGTGTTCATAGATCTTGAAGGCAGGCTTCCTGCGCATCAGTCATCTCTGTTTTGACCGTAACTTCTCAGAACGGGTCATTAGGTTCGTGCCATTTTTTTTCTGGGCCTGCCATAGAACCCCTCGCCTTGCATTACGGCTCTGTATGTCATCTTGCCCGACAGCGCAACTCAATCGGGAGTCATTCTTCTTGCTGAGAATTTTCCCTCTTCTTTGAGTTGCCTTGTTTGCCCAAACTCTCTTGGTTGCAGAGTTGTGTAGCGTTGCTCTCTGAGAATGTGTGTGTGTGTGTGTGGCTTGGAGCTGCTCTGCCCAGGGCTGTAGAGTCAGGGGTAGGTGTTATAGTGATAAGCATCTCTGGTTAATGTCTTGATGATGATATGCATAGACTGTTTAGGCAACGTTTGTACAGTCATCTCTGGTTGAGTAGCTGTTGGCAGGCTATGCGGCCAGTCATTTTGAGAGTGTTTCATGGAGAGGATGGGAGCCTTCTGGGGAGGGGCTATTGAGCGGGAGTGAAGCAGATTGCATCTCAAAGGTGTAAAGGATTGTGTCTGTGGGCCACGAGGCTTGGTGTGTTGTTTTGAATGGCAGGCTGCCCTTTGCCTCTAGGTGCTACTCTGCAATGGAGGCGAGAGCTCTGGAATTGTGAAGCTATTGATCAGCACCTGGGTGCCCCATGTAACAAGTTTTGGTTGGGGTTTTTGTTTTTCCAGATGCAGAGGGACAATATGCGCTTTGAAGAGTAACAGAGGAGGTGAGCAGACCATAGTGAGCAGCTGATCAGAGCCTTGTAAGAAGGTGAGTCAGTGCAGGGTGTCGGAGGGAAGTTGTGACCGGTGGTGATGTGACTACATCATGGGTTGTGTGGGGTTTTTTTTTCTGATTTGAAGATGCCCAGTGTTGTGCAAAGCGGGATGTTGGTGCCGGTGCTGACTCTGGCAAGGTGAGCCATGGCTAGTGGGCTGAAGTAGCGGTTATTTTACAGTTGTCGTATTGTCGGTGAAGTTTTAAGCATGCCTTCTTGTTTGTGTTTTACAGGTGGTACGCAAGCCTCATTGCAGCAGCCTAAAATGACAGAGGCTGGACAGGGGAGCAGGCAAGGTATAGGAGGCGGGATGTACGCATCGCTGCGGGCAGGCATTGGTTTTGGGGTGTAACTCAAAATGTGTCTTCTGCTTTGTTTTTCACAGGTGCCACACACGGGCTGGGAGTGACGAAGCCTCATGTTGATGAGCAATTGGAGAAGGTGAGGCTGTTGTGGGCTGCCTCGGTGGCTATGAGCCAAGTGTTACCTGGCAGCTTGTTTAAGCACTTACCTTTTCTTTTGCAGGTGACGTGCAGGCTGCTTCTGGAATAGGATGAAAGTTTGAGGTGAGCCGGGGGGCAGGAGGAGGAGGAGGATCACGGAGCCGGTGACTTGTCACAAGCGCAACAGTGATTTTTGTTTCTTGGTATCTCAGGTGCGGCGAGCAATGAGGGCCACAGCACCCAACTCTGGAATCGGTACAGGGCAGGTGAGGAGTGGAACGCCTCGGCCCTTCTTGGGGGTGGTTGGGTGCGTGTGTTGTGGCAGAGGTTGGAACTGAGCGCTGCGGTGCTGTCTGCCAGCAATATTTTGTTGTTTTCTTTGGATTTGACAGACAACAAAGAGGAGTTTGGAGACAGTGGGAGGATCCCGTTTGGCCATTGTGTTTCTTTTGCTGAGGATGGATTTGCGCCCCCCGGCCCTCTGCAAGCTGAGTTTTGGGATGTGTATTTGAAGGGAGGGGGGTGGGACTGGGGGGGAGATAAATTTGGGAATTTTGGGGAGGTGATTTTAAAGTTATCTTAGGGGAGAGGGCTGTCCAGGGTCAGTTCTGCTTGGCCGGGCAAAGGAACGAGTCTCAACTGTGATCTAAGATTGTGTAGCATTCTATGGCTCTGTATCACGCTGTCTTGACTGTGATTCAAGACTGTGTCGTGATGTTTGGTTCTGTATTGCGTCGAGTCTTGCGTCACACTGTATTGCTCCATATTGCGCCGGGTCTCGACTGTGGTGTGAGACTGCGTCGCACTCTATGGCTCCGCGTTGCCCGGGTCTCAAGCGTGGTGTGAGACTGCGTCACACCATATGGGTCCGCATTGTGCTAGGTCTTGTGTTGCACCATACAGCTTCATATTGTGCTGGGTCTTGACTGTGATGTAAGACTGCGTAGTATTCTATGGCTCCGTATTGCCCTGTGTCTTGACTGTGATTCAAGACTGCTCGCCCTGTTTGGCTCCTTATTGTGTTGGGTCTTGCGTCACACTGTATTGCTCCATATTGCTCTGGGTCTGGAGTGTGATGTGAGACTGCGTTGCACCATATAGCTCTGTATTGCGCTGGGTCTTGCATAGCACTGTGTTGCTCCATATTGCTCTGGGTCTGGAGTGTGATGTGAGACTGCGTCGCACCGTATAGCTCTGTATTGTGCTGGGTATGGTGTCGCACTATATGGGTCTGTATTATGCTTGGTCTCAACTGTGATCTATGACTGCCTAGTATTCTACGGCTCTGTATTGCATTGGGTCTTGCGTCGCACTGTATGGCTCCGCATTGCCCCAGGTCTCGAGCATGATGTGAGACTGTGTCACACGATATGGCTCCGCATTGCCCCGGGTCTCGAGCGTGGTGTGAGACTGCGTCACACCATATGGGTCCGCATTGTGCTAGGTCTTGTGTTGCACCATACAGCTTCATATTGTGCTGGGTCTTGACTGTGATGTAAGACTGCGTAGTATTCTATGGCTCCGTATTGCCCTGTGTCTTGACTGTGATTCAAGACTGCTCGCCCTGTTTGGCTCCTTATTGTGTTGGGTCTTGCGTCACACTGTATTGCTCCATATTGCTCTGGGTCTGGAGTGTGATGTGAGACTGCGTTGCACCATATAGCTCTGTATTGCGCTGGGTCTTGCATAGCACTGTGTTGCTCCATATTGCTCTGGGTCTGGAGTGTGATGTGAGACTGCGTCGCACCGTATAGCTCTGTATTGTGCTGGGTATGGTGTCGCACTATATGGGTCTGTATTATGCTTGGTCTCAACTGTGATCTATGACTGCCTAGTATTCTACGGCTCTGTATTGCATTGGGTCTTGCGTCGCACTGTATGGCTCCGCATTGCCCCAGGTCTCGAGCATGATGTGAGACTGTGTCACACGATATGGCTCCGCATTGCCCCGGGTCTCGAGCGTGGTGTGAGACTGCGTCACACCATATGGGTCCGCATTGTGCTAGGTCTTGTGTTGCACCATACAGCTTCATATTGTGCTGGGTCTTGACTGTGATGTAAGACTGCGTAGTATTCTATGGCTCCGTATTGCCCTGTGTCTTGACTGTGATTCAAGACTGCTCGCCCTGTTTGGCTCCTTATTGTGTTGGGTCTTGCGTCACACTGTATTGCTCCATATTGCTCTGGGTCTGGAGTGTGATGTGAGACTGCGTTGCACCATATAGCTCTGTATTGCGCTGGGTCTTGCATAGCACTGTGTTGCTCCATATTGCTCTGGGTCTGGAGTGTGATGTGAGACTGCGTCGCACCGTATAGCTCTGTATTGTGCTGGGTATGGTGTCGCACTATATGGGTCTGTATTATGCTTGGTCTCAACTGTGATCTATGACTGTCTAGTATTCTACGGCTCTGTATTGCATTGGGTCTTGCGTCGCACTGTATGGCTCCGCATTGCCCCAGGTCTCGAGCATGATGTGAGACTGTGTCACACGATATGGCTCCGCATTGCCCCGGGTCTCGAGCGTGGTGTGAGACTGCGTCACACCATATGGGTCCGCATTGTGCTAGGTCTTGTGTTGCACCATACAGCTTCATATTGTGCTGGGTCTTGACTGTGATGTAAGACTGCGTAGTATTCTATGGCTCCGTATTGCCCTGTGTCTTGACTGTGATTCAAGACTGCTCGCCCTGTTTGGCTCCTTATTGTGTTGGGTCTTGCGTCACACTGTATTGCTCCATATTGCTCTGGGTCTGGAGTGTGATGTGAGACTGCGTCGCACCGTATAGCTCTGTATTGTGCTGGGTATGGTGTCGCACTATATGGGTCTGTATTATGCTTGGTCTCAACTGTGATCTATGACTGCCTAGTATTCTACGGCTCTGTATTGCATTGGGTCTTGCGTCGCACTGTATGGCTCCGCATTGCCCCAGGTCTCAAGCATGATGTGAGACTGTGTCACACGATATGGCTCCGCATTGCCCCGGGTCTCGAGCGTGATGTGAGTTTTCCTGTGCTTCCCATTATGAAGGCTGACATTTTGGCCTCGAGTGGAGCGGTGATGTTGTTTGGAGGATCCTAGTGACTCAATTCGTGGGCTGTTTCTGGAATTGGGGGAAAATATGCTATTCTAGCACATCACTGGTGAAGCAGAGATGTTTGGAGGAGGGGAGCAATGAATGGGAGTTGAATGGATGGATGGATGGATGGGAGTTGAATGGATGGATGGATGGATGGGAGTTGAATGGATGGATGGATGGATGGGAGTTGAATGGATGGATGGATGGATGGGAGTTGAATGGATGGATGGATGGATGGGAGTTGAATGGATGGATGGATGGATGGGAGTTGAATGGATGGATGGATGGATGGGAGTTATTGTGACTAAACTTATGTGTGTGTGAATGTGGTTTGTTGTTTGTGGTTTCTTTCTTTTTTTTTTTTTTTTTTTAATTTCAGGTAGGATATGATGTTGACAGTAAGGTATTGATTTGAGATTACCGGAACATAAAAACCAAACCAGCTGGGGCTTTTTTGTTTTGTTTTTCTTTCCCTGGCTGGGTGTTTGTTTTTTTTTTTCCCTGGTCCTCATTGCTCTGTGGGGTGCCATCAGTTGCCAAAGTTTGGGTGGTGAAGGGTCTAGGGCCAGGGTTTTCACACAAAAGGCCATTTTGTAGTTTCCCGGCAACGCCATTCTCAGTGAGCTGCAGAGACGGGGTGATGGCCCGTGGTGCTGGGCGAAGGGATTAGCAGAGAGGGGAGGGTTGGTTTGTCAGGTAGGTGAGCGAGTGTTGTGCTTGTGCATGGCTTTGTATTGTTGTGTGTTAGTATGTAATAGTTGTTAGCATGTTGCATATGGAGGTGAGATTTTTTCTTTTCCAGGCATTGTATTAAAAAAAAAAAAAAATTCAACGAACCACAACTTGGAATAAAAAAAAACCCAGTCAGGGTTTTTTTTTCTTTCCCCCGGCTGGGTTTTTTTTTCCCCGGTCCCGGTTGGTCCGCACGGCGACAATCATCGCCAAAGTTTGGGTGGCGGAGGGCCTAGGGCTGGGGTTTTCGCAGGCAGGGCGATTTTGGAGGCCTCCGGGAACCCCGTTCCCGAGGAGAGCCACAGAGACAGGTCGGCAGGCACCAGAGAGAGGGAGGGTTGGTTTGTCGGGTAGGTGAGTGAGTGCTGTGCATGTGTGTGGGTTTGTATGGCTGTGTGTTAGTATGTAATAGTTGTTAGTGTGTTGTATATGGAGTTGAGATTTTTTTTTCTTTTCCAGGCATTATATTTAAAAAATAAAAATAAATAAATCAACCAACCACAACTTAGAATAAAAAAAAAACCAGTCAGGGGATTTTTTTTTTTCCCCCCAGCTGGGTTTTTTTTCCCCCCCGGTCCCGGTCAGTCCGCATGGCGACAATCATCGCCGAAGTTTGGGCGGAGGAGGGCCTAGGGCTGGGGTTTTCTCAGGCAGGGTGATTTTGGAGGCCTCCGGGAACGCTGTTCCTGAGGAGAGCCGGTCTGGAATGTGGCTATTTCTGGGTTACTGCAGAGTGCTATGTTTAGGTGAGTGTCTAAGGAAGACAATTGACGATCCTGCAAGAAGAAGGTACAGTGAGAGGGACTAGATAGTCTGTTTTGAGGAAGGCAGGGTTGTGAAGCGGGCCTTGCTGTATTTTAAATAGCTAGGCTTTTAACTGTGGCTGTGTGTTTTTTGCTGTAATGGTATTGTTAACAATTGTTTGTTTGCATGCAGGTGCCAAAGGCCAGGTCCTGTCAGGAGGAGCAGAGCCAGCCGGCTCTTTGCCTGGGCATCGTAGTTTTGGAGAAGCAGTCACTCTAAAGAGGAAAAGGGACAGACGCCAAGCGAGGGATGCGAGCCCTGTGTATGTGAGAGCGTCCAATGGAAAAGACGGTGGGTACAGTTTGTACTCAAAGTTGTAAAGCTGTGCCCTTGAGTGTGTAAACTGTAAGCTTGGTGCTCTGTCATTGAAATCTGTGCTGTTTCTGCTGTGTAGTTTAAATCTGTAAGCTTTGTGTCTTCAGCATGCTCTGGGCACGACATCGTTGTGTACACTTTGTGCCGGCTGTGGGCTCTGTGCCTGAGCTCTGTATGCTTTGTGCCTGCTGCGGGCGCTGCGCCCCTTGTAGCGGGCGCTGCGCCCCTTGTAGCGGGCGCTGCGCCCCTTGTAGCGGGCGCTGCGCCCCTTGTAGCGGGCGCTGCGCCCCTTGTAGCGGGCGCTGCGCCCCTTGTAGCGGGCGCTGCGCCCCTTGTAGCGGGCGCTGCGCCCCTTGTAGCGGGCGCTGCGCCCCTTGTAGCGGGCGCTGCGCCCCTTGTAGCGGGCGCTGCGCCCCTTGTAGCGGGCGCTGCGCCCCTTGTAGCGGGCGCTGCGCCCCTTGTAGCGGGCGCTGCGCCCCTTGTAGCGGGCGCTGCGCCCCTTGTAGCGGGCGCTGCGCCCCTTGTAGCGGGCGCTGCGCCCGAGCTCTGTTCCGTCGTAGAGCTAAATGTGAGCTAACAACAAAATTAGAGCCCAACAGACGTCCCGACGTAGAGCCGAAAGTTAGCTAACTACACACTTAGAGCCCAACACATGTCCCGACGTAGAGATAAACTGGAGTCCCGAGGCCGGGCGCCCCGAGGCCGGGCGCCCCGAGGCCGGGCGCCCCGAGGCCGGGCGCCCCGAGGCCGGGCGCCCCGAGGCCGGGCGCCCCGAGGCCGGGCGCCCGACGGGCGTCCCGACGCCGGGCTGAAAGTTACCTAAATACGGACGGCGGGCGCGCGAAGGGCGTCCCGACGCCGAGCTGAAAGATACCTAAATACGGACGCCGGGCGCCCGCCGGGCGTCCCGACGCCGAGCTGAAAGATACCTAAATACGGACGCCGGGCGCCCGCCGGGCGTCCCGACGCCGAGCTGAAAGATACCTAAATACGGACGCCGGGCGCCCGCCGGGCGTCCCGACGCCGAGCTGAAAGATACCTAAATACGGACGCCGGGCGCCCGCCGGGCGTCCCGACGCCGACCTGAAAGATACCTAAATACGGACGCCGGGCGCCCGCCGGGCGTCCCGACGCCGACCTGAAAGATACCTAAATACGGACGCCGAGAGCCCGACGGGCGTCCCGACGCCGAGAGCCCGACGGGCGTCCCGACGCCGAGAGCCCGACGGGCGTCCCGACGCCGAGAGCCCGACGGGCGTCCCGACGCCGAGAGCCCGACGGGCGTCCCGACGCCGAGAGCCCGACGGGCGTCCCGACGCCGAGAGCCCGACGGGCGTCCCGACGCCCAGAGCCCCACGGACGTCCCGACGCCCAGAGCCCGACGGGCGTCCCGACGTCGAGCTTGAAGTTACCTAAATACAGACGCCGAGCGCCCGACGGGCGTCCCGACGTCGAGCTTGAAGTTACCTAAATACAGACGCCGAGCGCCCGACGGGCGTCCCGACGTCGAGCTTGAAGTTACCTAAATACAGACGCCGAGCGCCCGACGGGCGTCCCGACGTCGAGCTTGAAGTTACCTAAATACAGACGCCGAGCGCCCGACGGGCGTCCCGACGTCGAGCTTGAAGTTACCTAAATACAGACGCCGAGCGCCCGACGGGCGTCCCGACGTCGAGCTTGAAGTTACCTAAATACAGACGCCGAGCGCCCGACGGGCGTCCCGACGTCGAGCTTGAAGTTACCTAAATACAGACGCCGAGAGCCCGACGGGCGTCCCGATGTCGAGCTGAAAGTTACCTAAATACAGACGCCGAGGGCCCGACGGGCGTCCGGACGCCGAGGGCCCGACGGGCGTCCGACGCAGAGGGCCCGACGGACGTCCGACGCCGAGGGCCCGACGGACGTCCGACGCCGAGGGCCCGACGGGCGTCCCGACGCCGAGGGCCCGACGGGCGTCCCGACGCCGAGGGCCCGACGGGCGTCCCGACGCCGAGGGCCCGACGGGCGTCCCGACGCCGAGGGCCCGACGGGCGTCCCGACGCCGAGGGCCCGACGGGCGTCCCGACGCCGAGGGCCCGACGGGCGTCCCGACGCCGAGGGCCCGACGGGCGTCCCGACGCCGAGGGCCCGACGGGCGTCCCGACGCCGAGGGCCCGACGGGCGTCCCGACGCCGAGGGCCCGACGGGCGTCCCGACGCCGAGGGCCCGACGGGCGTCCCGACGCCGAGGGCCCGACGGGCGTCCCGACGCCGAGGGCCCGACGGGCGTCCCGACGCCGAGGGCCCGACGGGCGTCCCGACGCCGAGGGCCCGACGGGCGTCCCGACGCCGAGGGCCCGACGGGCGTCCCGACGCCGAGGGCCCGACGGGCGTCCCGACGCCGAGGGCCCGACGGGCGTCCCGACGCCGAGGGCCCGACGGGCGTCCCGACGCCGAGGGCCCGACGGGCGTCCCGACGCCGAGGGCCCGACGGGCGTCCCGACGCCGAGGGCCCGACGGGCGTCCCGACGCCGAGGGCCCGACGGGCGTCCCGACGCCGAGGGCCCGACGGGCGTCCCGACGCCGAGGGCCCGACGGGCGTCCCGACGCCGAGGGCCCGACGGGCGTCCCGACGCCGAGGGCCCGACGGGCGTCCCGACGTAGAGCTTGAATTTATCGAAAAACAGACGCCGAGGGCCCGACGGACGTCCCGACGCCGAGGGCCCGACGGGCGTCCCGACGCCGAGGGCCCGACGGGCGTCCCGACGCCGAGGGCCCGACGGGCGTCCCGACGTAGAGCTTGAATTTATCGAAAAACAGACGCCGAGGGCCCGACGGACGTCCCGACGCCGAGGGCCCGACGGACGTCCCGACGCCGAGGGCCCGACGGGCGTCCCGACGTAGAGCTTGAATTTATCGAAAAACAGACGCCGAGGGCCCGACGGACGTCCCGACGTAGAGCTTGAATTTATCGAAATACAGACGCCGAGGGCCCGACGGACGTCCCGACGCCGAGGGCCCGACGGGCGTCCGGACTTAGAGCTGAAAGTTACCTAAATACAGACGCCGAGGGCCCGACGGACGTCCCGACGCCGAGGGCCCGACGGGCGTCCGGACTTAGAGCTGAAAGTTACCTAAATACAGACGCCGAGGGCCCGACGGGCGTCCCGACGCCGAGGGCCCGACGGGCGTCCCGACGCCGAGGGCCCGACGGGCGTCCCGACGCCGAGGGCCCGACGGGCGTCCCGACGCCGAGGGCCCGACGGGCGTCCCGACGCCGAGGGCCCGACGGGCGTCCCGACGCCGAGGGCCCGACGGGCGTCCCGACGCCGAGGGCCCGACGGGCGTCCCGACGCCGAGGGCCCGACGGGCGTCCCGACGCCGAGGGCCCGACGGGCGTCCCGACGTAGAGCTTGAATTTATCGAAAAACAGACGCCGAGGGCCCGACGGACGTCCCGACGCCGAGGGCCCGACGGGCGTCCCGACGCCGAGGGCCCGACGGGCGTCCCGACGTAGAGCTTGAATTTATCGAAAAACAGACGCCGAGGGCCCGACGGACGTCCCGACGCCGAGGGCCCGACGGGCGTCCCGACGTAGAGCTTGAATTTATCGAAAAACAGACGCCGAGGGCCCGACGGACGTCCCGACGTAGAGCTTGAATTTATCGAAATACAGACGCCGAGGGCCCGACGGACGTCCCGACGCCGAGGGCCCGACGGGCGTCCGGACTTAGAGCTGAAAGTTACCTAAATACAGACGCCGAGGGCCCGACGGACGTCCCGACGCCGAGGGCCCGACGGACGTCCGGACTTAGAGCTGAAAGTTACCTAAATACAGACGCCGAGGGCCCGACGGACGTCGCGACACCGAGGGCCCGACGGACGTCCCGATGTAGAGCTGAAAGTTACCTAAATACAGACGCCGAGGGCCCGACGGACGTCCGGACGCCGAGGGCCCGACGGACGTCCGGACGCCGAGGGCCCGACGGACTTTTCGACGTAGAGCTGAAAGTTACCTAAATACAGACGCCGAGGGCCCGACGGACGTCCGGACGCCGAGGGCCCGACGGACGTCCGGACGCCGAGGGCCCGACGGACGTCCGGACGCCGAGGGCCCGACGGACGTCCGGACGCCGAGGGCCCGACGGACGTCCCGACGCCGAGGGCCCGACGGACGTCCCGACGCCGAGGGCCCGACGGACGTCCGGACGTCGAGAGCTCGACGGACGTCCCGACATAGAGCTGAAAGTTACCTAAATACAGACGCCGAGGGCCCGACGGACGTGCGGACGCCGAGGGCCCGACGGACGTGCGGACGCCGAGGGCCCGACGGACGTGCGGACGCCGAGGGCCCGACGGACGTGCGGACGCCGAGGGCCCGACGGACGTGCGGACGCCGATGGCCCGACGGACGTCCCGACATAGAGCTGAAAGTTACATAAATACAGACGCCGATGGCCCGACGGACGTCCCGAAGCCGAGGGCCCGACGGACGTGCGGACGCCGATGGCCCGACGGACGTCCCGACGTAGAGCTGAAAGTTACATAAATACAGACGCCGATGGCCCGACGGACGTGCGGAAGCCGATGGCCCGACGGACGTGCGGAAGCCGATGGCCCGACGGACGTGCGGACGCCGATGGCCCGACGGACGTGCGGACGCCGAGACCTGAAAGTTACCTAAATACGGACGCCGAGAGCTGAAAGTTACCTAAATACGGACGCCGAGAGCCCGACGGACGTCCGACGCCGATGGCCCGACGGACGTGCGGAAGCCGATGGCCCGACGGACGTGCGGAAGCCGATGGCCCGACGGACGTGCGGACGCCGATGGCCCGACGGACGTGCGGACGCCGAGACCTGAAAGTTACCTAAATACGGACGCCGAGACCTGAAAGTTACCTAAATACGGACGCCGAGAGCCCGACGGACGTCCGACGCAGAGAGCCCGACGGACGTCCGACGCAGAGAGCCCGACGGACGTCCGACGCAGAGAGCCCGACGGACGTCCGACGCAGAGAGCCCGACGGACGTCCGTCGCCGAGGGCCCGACGGACGTCCCGACGCCGAGGGCCCGACGGACGTCCGGACTTAGAGCTGAAAGTTACCTAAATACAGACGCCGAGAGCCCGACGGACGTCGCGACGCCGAGGGCCCGACGGACGTGTCAATGTAGAGCTGAAAGTTACCTAAATACAGACGCCGAGAGCCCGACGGACGTCGCGACGCCGAGGGCCCGACGGACGTGTCAATGTAGAGCTGAAAGTTAACTAAATACAGACGCCGAGAGCCCGACGGACGTCGCGACGCCGAGGGCCCGACGGACGTGTTGATGTAGAGCTGAAAGTTACCTAAATACAGACGCCGAGGGCCCGACGGACGTCCCGACGCCGAGGGCCCGACGGACGTCCCGACGCCGAGGGCCCGACGGACGTCCCGACGCCGAGGGCCCGACGGACGTCCCGACGCCGAGGGCCCGACGGACGTCCCGACGCCGAGGGCCCGACGGACGTCCCGACGCCGAGAGCTGAAAGTTACCTAAATACAGACGCCGAGAGCCCGACGGACGTCCGTCGCCGAGGGCCCGACGGACGTCCCGATGCCGAGGGCCCGACGGACGTCCCGATGCCGAGGGCCCGACGCACGTCCGGACTTAGAGCTGAAAGTTACCTAAATACAGACGCCGAGAGCCCGACGGACGTCGCGACGCCGAGTGCCCGACGGACGTCCCGACGTAGAGCTGAAAGTTACCTAAATACAGACGCCGAGGGCCCGACGGACGTCCCGACGTAGAGCTGAAAGTTACCTAAATACAGACGCCGAGGGCCCGACGGACGTCCCGACGTAGAGCTGAAAGTTACCTAAATACAGACGCCGAGGGCCCGACGGACGTCCCGACGTAGAGCTGAAAGTTACCTAAATACAGACGCCGAGGGCCCGACGGACGTCCCGACGTAGAGCTGAAAGTTACCTAAATACAGACGCCGAGGGCCCGACGGACGTCGCGACGCCGAGGGCCCGACGGACGTCGCGACGCCGAGGGCCCGACGGACGTCCCGACGTAGAGCTGAAAGTTACCTAAATACAGACGCCGAGGGCCCGACGGACGTCCCGACGTAGAGCTGAAAGTTACCTAAATACAGACGCCGAGGGCCCGACGGACGTCCCGACGCCGAGGGCCCGACGGACGTCCCGACGCCGAGGGCCCGACGGACGTCCCGACGTAGAGCTGAAAGTTACCTAAATGCGGACGCCGAGGGCCCGACGGACGTCCGGACGCCGAGGGCCCGACGGACGTCCGGACGCCGAGGGCCCGACGGACGTCCGGACGCCGAGGGCCCGACGGACGTCCGGACGCCGAGGGCCCGACGGACGTCCGGACGCCGAGGGCCCGACGGACGTCCGGACGCCGAGACGCCGACGGACGTCCCGACGTAGAGCTGAATGTTACCTAAATACAGACGCCGAGGGCCCGACGGACGTCCCGACGCCGAGAGCCCGACGGACGTCCCGACGCCGAGAGCCCGACGGACGTCCCGACGCCGAGAGCCCGACGGACGTCCGGACGCCGAGACCCCGACGGACGTCCCGACGTAGAGCTGAATGTTACCTAAATACAGACGCCGATGTCCCGACGGACGTCCCGGCGCCGAGGGCCCGACGGACGTCGCGGCGCCGAGGGCCCGACGGACGTCGCGGCGCCGAGGGCCCGACGGACGTCGCGGCGCCGAGGGCCCGACGGACGTCGCGGCGCCGAGGGCCCGACGGACGTCCCGGCGCCGAGGGCTGAAAGTTACCTAAATACAGACGCCGAGAGCCCGATGGACGTCCGTCGCCAAGGGCCCGACGGACGTCCGTCGCCAAGGGCCCGACGGACGTCCCGATGCCGAGGGCCCGACGGACGTCCGGACTTAGAGCTGAAAGTTACCTAAATACAGACGCCGAGAGCCCGACGGACGTCGCGACGCCGAGGGCCCGACGGACGTCCCGACGTAGAGCTAAAAGTTACCTAAATACAGACGCCGAGGGCCCGACGGACGTCCCGACGTAGAGCTGAAAGTTACCTAAATACAGACGCCGAGGGCCCGACGGACGTCCCGACGTAGAGCTGAAAGTTACCTAAATACAGACGCCGAGGGCCCGACGGACGTCCCGACGTAGAGCTGAAAGTTACCTAAATACAGACGCCGAGGGCCCGACGGACGTCCCGACGTAGAGCTGAAAGTTACCTAAATGCGGACGCCGAGGGCCCGACGGACGTCCGGACGCCGAGAGCCCGACGGACGTCCGGCCGCCGAGAGCCCGACGGACGTCCCGACGCCGATGGCCCGACGGACGTCCCGACGCCGATGGCCCGACGGACGTCCCGACGCCGATGGCCCGACGGACGTCCCGACGCCGATGGCCCGACGGACGTCCCGACGCCGATGGCCCGACGGACGTCCGGAACCCGAGACCCCGACGGACGTCCGGAACCCGAGACCCCGACGGACGTCCGGAACCCGAGACCCCGACGGACGTCAGGACGCCGAGACCCCGACGGACTTCCGGACGCCGAGACCCCGACGGACGTCCCGAGGTAGAGCTGAATGTTACCTAAATACAGACGCCGATGGCCCGACGGACGTCCCGACGCCGAGAGCCCGACGGACGTCCCGACGCCGAGAGCCCGACGGACGTCCCGACGCCGAGAGCCCGACGGACGTCCCGACGCCGAGAGCCCGACGGACGTCCCGACGTAGAGCTGAATGTTACCTAAATACAGACGCCGATGGCCCGACGGACGTCCTGACGCCGAGGGCCCGACGGACGTCCCGACGCCGAGGGCCCGACGGACGTCGCGGCGCCGAGGGCCCGACGGACGTCGCGGCGCCGAGGGCCCGACGGACGTCGCGGCGTAGAGCTGAAAGTTACCTAAATACAGACACCGAGAGCCCGACGGACTTCCGGACGCCGAGGGCCCGACGGACGTCGCGGCGTAGAGCTGAAAGTTACCTAAATACAGACACCGAGAGCCCGACGGACTTCCGGACGCCGAGGGCCCGACGGACGTCCCGACGTAGAGCTGATAGTTACCTAAATACAGACGCCGAGAGCCCGACGGACGTCCCGACGCCGAGGGCCCGACGGACGTCCCGACGTAGAGCTGCAAGTTACCTGAATACAGACGCCGAGGGCCCGACGGACGTCCCGACGCCGAGGGCCCGACGGACGTCCCGACGCCGAGGGCCCGACGGACGTCCCGACGTAGAGCTGAAAGTTACCTAAATACAGACGCCGAGGGCCCGACGGACGTCCCGACGCCGAGGGCCCGACGGACGTGCGGACGCCGAGGGCACGACGGACGTGCGGACGCCGAGAGCACAACGGGCGTCCCGACGCCGAGCTGAAAGTTACCTAAATACGGACGCCGGGCGCCCGACGGGCGTCCCGACGCCGAGCTGAAAGTTACCTAAATACGGACGCCGGGCGCCCGACGGGCGTCCCGACGCCGAGCTGAAAGTTACCTAAATACGGACGCCGGGCGCCCGACGGGCGTCCCGACGCCGAGCTGAAAGATACCTAAATACGGACGCCGGGCGCCCGACGGGCGTCCCGACGCCGAGCTGAAAGATACCTAAATACGGACGCCGGGCGCCCGACGGGCGTCCCGACGCCGAGCTGAAAGTTACCTAAATACGGACGCCGGGCGCCCGCCGGGCGTCCCGACGCCGAGCTGAAAGTTACCTAAATACGGACGCCGGGCGCCCGCCGGGCGTCCCGACGCCGAGCTGAAAGATACCTAAATACGGACGCCGGGCGCCCGCCGGGCGTCCCGACGCCGAGCTGAAAGTTACCTAAATACGGACGCCGGGCGCCCGACGGGCGTCCCGACGCCGAGAGCCAGACAGGCGTCCCGACGTAGAGCTTGAAGTTACCTAAATACGGACGCCGAGCGCCCGACGGGCGTCCCGACGCCGAGAGCCAGACGGGCGTCCCGACGTCGAGCCGAAAGTTACCTAAATACGGACGCCGAGAGCCAGACGGGCGTCCCGACGTCGAGCCGAAAGTTACCTAAACACGGACGCCGAGAGCCAGACGGGCGTCCCGACGTCAAGCCGAAAGTTACCTAAACACGGACGCCGAGAGCCCGACGGACGTCCCGACGCCGATGGCCCGACGGACGTCCGGACGCCGAGAGCCTGACCAACATCCGGACGCCGAGAGCCCGACCGACGTCCCACCTTAGAGCTGAAAGTTACCTAAATACAGACGCCAAGAGCCCGACGGACGTCCCGACGCCAAGAGCCCGACGGACGTCCGGACGCCGAGAGCCTGACCAACATCCGGACGCCGAGAGCCCGACCGACGTCCCGACGTAGAGCTGCAAGTTACCTGAATACAGACGCCGAGGGCCCGACGGGCGTCCCGACGCCGAGGGCCCGACGGGCGTCCCGACGCCGAGGGCCCGACGGGCGTCCCGACGCCGAGGGCCCGACGGGCGTCCCGACGCCGAGGGCCCGACGGGCGTCCCGACGCCGAGGGCCCGACGGGCGTCCCGACGTAGAGCTTGAATTTATCGAAAAACAGACGCCGAGAGCCCGACGGACGTCCCGACGCCGAGGGCCCGACGGGCGTCCCGACGTAGAGCTTGAATTTATCGAAAAACAGACGCCGAGAGCCCGACGGACGTCCCGACGCCGAGGGCCCGACGGGCGTCCCGACGTAGAGCTTGAATTTATCGAAAAACAGACGCCGAGAGCCCGACGGACGTCCCGACGCCGAGGGCCCGACGGGCGTCCCGACGTAGAGCTTGAATTTATCTAAATACAGACGCCGAGGGCCCGACGGACGTCCCGACGCCGAGGGCCCGACGGACGTCCGGACTTAGAGCTGAAAGTTACCTAAATACAGACGCCGAGGGCCCGACGGACGTCCCGACGCCGAGGGCCCGACGGACGTCCGGACTTAGAGCTGAAAGTTACCTAAATACAGACGCCGAGGGCCCGACGGACGTCGCGACGCCGAGGGCCCGACGGACGTCCCGATGTAGAGCTGAAAGTTACCTAAATACAGACGCCGAGGGCCCGACGGACGTCGCGACGCCGAGGGCCCGACGGACGTCCGGACGCCGAGGGCCCGACGGACTTTTCGACGTAGAGCTGAAAGTTACCTAAATACAGACGCCGAGGGCCCGACGGACGTCCGGACGCCGAGGGCCCGACGGACGTCCGGACGCCGAGGGCCCGACGGACGTCCGGACGCCGAGGGCCCGACGGACGTCCGGACGCCGAGGGCCCGACGGACGTCCGGACGCCGAGGGCCCGACGGACGTCCCGACGCCGAGGGCCCGACGGACGTCCGGACGTCGAGAGCTCGACGGACGTCCCGACGTAGAGCTGAAAGTTACCTAAATACAGACGCCGAGGGCCCGACGGACGTGCGGACGCCGAGGGCCCGACGGACGTGCGGACGCCGAGGGCCCGACGGACGTGCGGACGCCGAGGGCCCGACGGACGTGCGGACGCCGAGGGCCCGACGGACGTCCCGACATAGAGCTGAAAGTTACATAAATACAGACGCCGATGGCCCGACGGACGTCCCGAAGCCGAGGGCCCGACGGACGTGCGGACGCCGATGGCCCGACGGACGTCCCGACGTAGAGCTGAAAGTTACATAAATACAGACGCCGATGGCCCGACGGACGTGCGGAAGCCGATGGCCCGACGGACGTGCGGAAGCCGATGGCCCGACGGACGTGCGGAAGCCGATGGCCCGACGGACGTGCGGACGCCGAGACCTGAAAGTTACCTAAATACGGACGCCGAGAGCTGAAAGTTACCTAAATACGGACGCCGAGAGCCCGACGGACGTCCGACGCCGATGGCCCGACGGACGTGCGGAAGCCGATGGCCCGACGGACGTGCGGAAGCCGATGGCCCGACGGACGTGCGGACGCCGATGGCCCGACGGACGTGCGGACGCCGAGACCTGAAAGTTACCTAAATACGGACGCCGAGACCTGAAAGTTACCTAAATACGGACGCCGAGAGCCCGACGGACGTCCGACGCAGAGAGCCCGACGGACGTCCGACGCAGAGGGCCCGACGGACGTCCGTCGCCGAGGGCCCGACGGACGTCCCGACGCCGAGGGCCCGACGGACGTCCGGACTTAGAGCTGAAAGTTACCTAAATACAGACGCCGAGAGCCCGACGGACGTCGCGACGCCGAGGGCCCGACGGACGTGTCAATGTAGAGCTGAAAGTTACCTAAATACAGACGCCGAGAGCCCGACGGACGTCGCGACGCCGAGGGCCCGACGGACGTGTCAATGTAGAGCTGAAAGTTACCTAAATACAGACGCCGAGAGCCCGACGGACGTCGCGACGCCGAGGGCCCGACGGACGTGTTGATGTAGAGCTGAAAGTTACCTAAATACAGACGCCGAGGGCCCGACGGACGTCCCGACGCCGAGGGCCCGACGGACGTCCAGACGCCGAGGGCCCGACGGACGTCCCGACGCCGAGGGCCCGACGGACGTCCCGACGCCGAGGGCCCGACGGACGTCCCGACGCCGAGGGCCCGACGGACGTCCCGTGCCGAGGGCCCGACGGACGTCCCGACGCCGAGAGCTGAAAGTTACCTAAATACAGACGCCGAGAGCCCGACGGACGTCCGTCGCCGAGGGCCCGACGGACGTCCCGATGCCGAGGGCCCGACGGACGTCCCGATGCCGAGGGCCCGACGCACGTCCGGACTTAGAGCTGAAAGTTACCTAAATACAGACGCCGAGAGCCCGACGGACGTCGCGACGCCGAGTGCCCGACGGACGTCCCGACGTAGAGCTGAAAGTTACCTAAATACAGACGCCGAGGGCCCGACGGACGTCCCGACGTAGAGCTGAAAGTTACCTAAATACAGACGCCGAGGGCCCGACGGACGTCGCGACGCCGAGGGCCCGACGGACGTCGCGACGCCGAGGGCCCGACGGACGTCCCGACGTAGAGCTGAAAGTTACCTAAATACAGACGCCGAGGGCCCGACGGACGTCCCGACGCCGAGGGCCCGACGGACGTCCCGACGCCGAGGGCCCGACGGACGTCCCGACGTAGAGCTGAAAGTTACCTAAATGCGGACGCCGATGGCCCGACGGACGTCCGGACGCCGAGGGCCCGACGGACGTCCGGACGCCGAGGGCCCGACGGACGTCCGGACGCCGAGGGCCCGACGGACGTCCGGACGCCGAGGGCCCGACGGACGTCCGGACGCCGAGACGCCGACGGACGTCCCGACGTAGAGCTGAATGTTACCTAAATACAGACGCCGAGGGCCCGACGGACGTCCCGACGCCGAGAGCCCGACGGACGTCCCGACGCCGAGAGCCCGACGGACGTCCCGACGCCGAGAGCCCGACGGACGTCCGGACGCCGAGACCCCGACGGACGTCCCGACGTAGAGCTGAATGTTACCTAAATACAGACGCCGATGTCCCGACGGACGTCCCGACGCCGAGGGCCCGACGGACGTCGCGGCGCCGAGGGCCCGACGGACGTCGCGGCGCCGAGGGCCCGACGGACGTCGCGGCGCCGAGGGCCCGACGGACGTCCCGGCGCCGAGGGCTGAAAGTTACCTAAATACAGACGCCGAGAGCCCGATGGACGTCCGTCGCCAAGGGCCCGACGGACGTCCCGATGCCGAGGGCCCGACGGACGTCCGGACTTAGAGCTGAAAGTTACCTAAATACAGACGCCGAGAGCCCGACGGACGTCGCGACGCCGAGGGCCCGACGGACGTCCCGACGTAGAGCTAAAAGTTACCTAAATACAGACGCCGAGGGCCCGACGGACGTCCCGACGTAGAGCTGAAAGTTACCTAAATACAGACGCCGAGGGCCCGACGGACGTCCCGACGTAGAGCTGAAAGTTACCTAAATACAGACGCCGAGGGCCCGACGGACGTCCCGACGTAGAGCTGAAAGTTACCTAAATGCGGACGCCGAGGGCCCGACGGACGTCCGGACGCCGAGAGCCCGACGGACGTCCGGCCGCCGAGAGCCCGACGGACGTCCCGACGCCGATGGCCCGACGGACGTCCCGACGCCGATGGCCCGACGGACGTCCGGAACCCGAGACCCCGACGGACGTCCGGAACCCGAGACCCCGACGGACGTCCGGAACCCGAGACCCCGACGGACGTCCGGAACCCGAGACCCCGACGGACGTCCGGAACCCGAGACCCCGACGGACGTCCGGAACCCGAGACCCCGACGGACGTCCGGAACCCGAGACCCCGACGGACGTCCGGAACCCGAGACCCCGACGGACGTCCGGACGCCGAGACCCCGACGGACGTCCCGAGGTAGAGCTGAATGTTACCTAAATACAGACGCCGATGGCCCGACGGACGTCCCGACGCCGAGAGCCCGACGGACGTCCCGACGCCGAGAGCCCGACGGACGTCCCGACGCCGAGAGCCCGACGGACGTCCCGACGCCGAGAGGCCCGACGGACGTCCGGACGCCGAGACCCCGACGGACGTCCCGACGTAGAGCTGAATGTTACCTAAATACAGACGCCGATGGCCCGACGGACGTCCCGACGCCGAGGGCCCGACGGACGTCCCGACGCCGAGGGCCCGACGGACGTCCCGGCGCCGAGGGCCCGACGGACGTCGCGGCGCCGAGGGCCCGACGGACGTCGCGGCGCCGAGGGCCCGACGGACTTCCGGACGCCGAGGGCCCGACGGACGTCCCGACGTAGAGCTGATAGTTACCTAAATACAGACGCCGAGAGCCCGACGGACGTCCCGACGCCGAGGGCCCGACGGACGTCCCGACGTAGAGCTGCAAGTTACCTGAATACAGACGCCGAGGGCCCGACGGACGTCCCGACGCCGAGGGCCCGACGGACGTCCCGACGCCGAGGGCCCGACGGACGTCCCGACGCCGAGGGCCCGACGGACGTCCCGACGCCGAGGGCCCGACGGACGTCCCGACGCCGAGGGCCCGACGGACGTCCCGACGCCGAGGGCCCGACGGACGTCCCGACGTAGAGCTGAAAGTTACCTAAATACAGACGCCGAGGGCCCGACGGACGTCCCGACGCCGAGGGCCCGACGGACGTGCGGACGCCGAGGGCACGACGGACGTGCGGACGCCGAGAGCACAACGGGCGTCCCGACGCCGAGCTGAAAGTTACCTAAATACGGACGCCGGGCGCCCGACGGGCGTCCCGACGCCGAGCTGAAAGTTACCTAAATACGGACGCCGGGCGCCCGACGGGCGTCCCGACGCCGAGCTGAAAGTTACCTAAATACGGACGCCGGGCGCCCGACGGGCGTCCCGACGCCGAGCTGAAAGATACCTAAATACGGACGCCGGGCGCCCGACGGGCGTCCCGACGCCGAGCTGAAAGATACCTAAATACGGACGCCGGGCGCCCGACGGGCGTCCCGACGCCGAGCTGAAAGATACCTAAATACGGACGCCGGGCGCCCGCCGGGCGTCCCGACGCCGAGCTGAAAGTTACCTAAATACGGACGCCGGGCGCCCGTCCGGGCGTCCCGACGCCGAGCTGAAAGTTACCTAAATACGGACGCCGGGCGCCCGCCGGGCGTCCCGACGCCGAGCTGAAAGATACCTAAATACGGACGCCGGGCGCCCGCCGGGCGTCCCGACGCCGAGCTGAAAGTTACCTAAATACGGACGCCGGGCGCCCGACGGGCGTCCCGACGCCGAGAGCCAGACAGGCGTCCCGACGTAGAGCTTGAAGTTACCTAAATACGGACGCCGAGCGCCCGACGGGCGTCCCGACGCCGAGAGCCAGACGGGCGTCCCGACGTCGAGCCGAAAGTTACCTAAATACGGACGCCGAGAGCCAGACGGGCGTCCCGACGTCGAGCCGAAAGTTACCTAAACACGGACGCCGAGAGCCAGACGGGCGTCCCGACGTCAAGCCGAAAGTTACCTAAACACGGACGCCGAGAGCCCGACGGACGTCCCGACGCCGATGGCCCGACGGACGTCCGGACGCCGAGAGCCTGACCAACATCCGGACGCCAAGAGCCCGACCGACGTCCCACCTTAGAGCTGAAAGTTACCTAAATACAGACGCCAAGAGCCCGACGGACGTCCCGACGCCAAGAGCCCGACGGACGTCCGGACGCCGAGAGCCTGACCAACATCCGGACGCCGAGAGCCCGACCGACGTCCCAACGGAGAGCTGAAAGTTACCTAAACACAGACGCCGAGAGCCCGACGGACGTCCCGACGCCAAGAGCCCGACGGACGTCCGGACGCCGAGAGCCTGACCAACATCCGGACGCCGAGAGCCCGACCGACGTCCCAACGGAGAGCTGAAAGTTACCTAAATACAGACGCCGAGAGCCCGACGGACGTCCCGACGTAGAGCTGAAAGTTACCCAAATACAGACGCCGAGAGCCCGACGGACGTCCCGACGTAGAGCTGAAAGTTACCCAAATACAGACGCCGAGAGCCCGACGGACGTCCCGACGTAGAGCTGAAAGTTACCCAAATACAGACGCCGAGAGCCCGACGGACGTCCCGACGTAGAGCTGAAAGTTACCCAAATACAGACGCCGAGAGCCCGACGGACGTCCCGACGTAGAGCTGAAAGTTACCCAAATACAGACGCCGAGAGCCCGACGGACGTCCCGACGTAGAGCTGAAAGTTACCCAAATACAGACGCCGAGAGCCCGACGGACGTCCCGAAGCCGAGAGCCCGACGGACGTCCCGACGACGATGGCCCGACGCACGTCCCGACGCCGAGGGCCCGACGGACGTCCCGACGTAGAGCTGAAAGTTACCTAAATACAGACGCCGAGAGCCCAACAGACGTCCCGACGCCGAGAGCCCGACAAACATCCGGACGCCGAGAGCCCGACGGACGTCCCGACAACGATGGCCCGACGGACGTCCCGACAACGATGGCCCGACGGACGTCCCGACGCCGATGGCCCGACGGACGTCCCGACGCCGAGGGCCCGACGGACGTCCCGACGTAGAGCTGAAAGTTACCTAAATACAGACGCCGAGGGCCCGACGGGCGTCCGGACGCCGAGGGCCCGACGGGCGTCCGGACGCCGAGGGCCCGACGGGCGTCCGGACGCCGAGGGCCCGACGGGCGTCCCGACGCCGAGGGCCCGACGGGAGTCCGGACGTAGAGCTTGAATTTATCGAAAAACAGACGCCGAGAGCCAGACGGACGTCCCGACGCCGAGGGCCCGACGGACGTCCCGACGTAGAGCTTGAATTTATCTAAATACAGACGCCGAGAGCCCGACGGACGTCCCGACGCCGAGGGCCCGACGGACGTCCGGACTTAGAGCTGAAAGTTACCTAAATACAGACGCCGAGGGCCCGACGGACGTCGCGACGCCGAGGGCCCGACGGACGTCCCGATGTAGAACTGAAAGTTACCTAAATACAGACGCCGAGGGCCCGACGGACGTCCGGACGCCGAGGGCCCGACGGACTTTTCGACGTAGAGCTGAAAGTTACCTAAATACAGACGCCGAGGGCCCGACGGACGTCCGGACGCCGAGGGCCCGACGGACTTTTCGACGTAGAGCTGAAAGTTACCTAAATACAGACGCCGAGGGCCCGACGGACGTCCGGACGCCGAGGGCCCGACGGACGTCCGGACGCCGAGGGCCCGACGGACGTCCGGACGCCGAGGGCCCGACGGACGTCCGGACGCCGAATGCCCGACGGACGTCCCGACGCCGATGGCCCGACGGACGTGCGGACGCCGATGGCCCGACGGACGTCCCGACATAGAGCTGAAAGTTACATAAATACAGACGCCGATGGCCCGACGGACGTCCCGAAGCCGAGGGCCCGACGGACGTGCGGACGCCGATGGCCCGACAGACGTCCCGACGTAGAGCTGAAAGTTACATAAATACAGACGCCGAGAGCTCGACGGACGTGCGGACGCCGAGAGCCCGACGAACGTCCCGACGTAGAGCTGAAAGTTACCTAAATACAGACGCCGATGGCCCGACGGACGTGCGGAAGCCGATGGCCCGACGGACGTGCGGACGCCGATGGCCCGACGGACGTGCGGACGCCGATGGCCCGACGGACGTGCGGACGCCGAGACCTGAAAGTTACCTAAATACGGACGCCGAGAGCTGAAAGTTACCTAAATACGGACGCCGAGAGCCCGACGGACGTCCGACGCAGAGAGCCCGACGGACGTCCGACGCCGAGGGCCCGACGGACGTCCCGACGCCGAGGGCCCGACGGACGTCCCGACGCCGAGGGCCCGACGGACGTCCGGACTTAGAGCTGAAAGTTACCTAAATACAGACGCCGAGAGCCCGACGGACGTCGCGACGCCGAGGGCCCGACGGACGTGTCGATGTAGAGCTGAAAGTTACCTAAATACAGACGCCGAGAGCCCGACGGACGTCGCGACGCCGAGGGCCCGACGGACGTGTTGATGTAGAGCTGAAAGTTACCTAAATACAGACGCCGAGGGCCCGACGGACGTCCCGACGCCGAGGGCCCGACGGACGTCCCGTGCCGAGGGCCCGACGGACGTCCCGACGCCGAGAGCTGAAAGTTACCTAAATACAGACGCCGAGAGCCCGACGGACGTCCGTCGCCGAGGGCCCGACGGACGTCCCGATGCCGAGGGCCCGACGGACGTCCCGATGCCGAGGGCCCGACGCACGTCCGGACTTAGAGCTGAAAGTTACCTAAATACAGACGCCGAGAGCCCGACGGACGTCGCGACGCCGAGTGCCCGACGGACGTCCCGACGTAGAGCTGAAAGTTACCTAAATACAGACGCCGAGAGACCGACGGACGTCCGGACGCCGAGAGCCCGACGGACGTCCCTACAACGATGGCCCGACGGACGTCCCGATGCCGAGTGCCCGACGGACGTCCCGATGCCGAGTGCCCGACGGACGTCCCGACGCCGAGAGCCCGACGGACATCCCGACGCCAAGTGACCGACGGACGTCCCGACGTAGAGCTGAAAGTTACCTAAATACAGACGCCGAGAGCCCAACAGACGTCCCGACGCCGAGAGCCCGACAAACATCCGGACGCCGAGAGCCCGACGGACGTCCCGACGCCGATGGCCCGACGGACGTCCCGACGCCGATGGCCCGACGGACGTCCCGACGCCGAGGGCCCGACGGACGTCCCGACGTAGAGCTGAAAGTTACCTAAATACAGACGCCGAGGGCCCGACGGACGTCCGGACGCCGAGGGCCCGACGGACGTCCGGACGCCGATGGCCCGACGGACGTCCCGACGCCGAGGGCCCGACGGACGTCCCGACGTAGAGCTGAAAGTTACCTAAATACAGACGCCGAGGGCCCGACGGACGTCCGGACGCCGATGGCCCGACGGACGTCCGGACGCCGAGGGCCCGACGGACGTCCCGACGACGAGGGCCCGACGGACGTCCCGACGTAGAGCTGAAAGTTACCTAAATACAGACGCCGAGAGCCCGACGGACGTCTGGACGCCGAGAGCCCGACGGACGTCCGGACGCCGAGAGCCCGACGGACGTCCCGACAACAATGGCCCGACGGACGTCCCGACGCCGATGGCCCGACGGACGTCCCGACGCCGAGGGCCCGACGGACGTCCCGACGCCGAGGGCCCGACGGACGTCCCGACGCCGAGGGCCCGACGGACGTCCCGACGCCGAGGGCCCGACGGACGTCCCGACGCCGAGGGCCCGACGGACGTCCCGACGTAGAGCTGAAAGTTACCTAAATACAGACGCCGAGTGCCCGACGGACGTCCCGACGTAGAGCTGAAAGTTACCTAAATACAGACGCCGAGAGCCCGACGGATATCCCGACGCCGAGAGCCCTACGGACGTCCCGACGTAGAGCTGAAAGTTACCTAAATACAGACGCCGAGAGTCCGACGGACGTCCCGACGCCGAGAGCCCTACGGACGTCCCGACGTAGAGCTGAAAGTTACCTAAATACAGACGCCGAGAGCCCGACGGACGTCCGGACGCCGAGAGCCCGACGGACGTCCCTACAACGATGGCCCGACGGACGTCCCGACGCCGATGACCCGACGGACGTCCCGATGCCGAGTGCCCGACGGACGTCCCGACGCCGAGAGCCCGACGGACATCCCGACGCCAAGTGACCGACGGACGTCCCGACGTAGAGCTGAAAGTTACCTAAATACAGACACCGAGAGCCCGACGGAATTCCGGACGCCGAGAGCCCGACGGACGTCCCGACTTAGAGCTGAAAGTTACCTAAATACAGACGCCGAGAGCCCGACGGACTTCCGGACGCCGAGAGCCCGACGGACGTCCCGACTTAGAGCTGAAAGTTACCTAAATACAGACGCCGAGAGCCCGACGGACGTCCGGGCGCCGAGAGCCCAAAGGACGTCCCGACGCCGAGGGCCCGACGGACGTCCCGACGCCGATGGCCCGACGGACGTCCCGACGCCGAGGGCCCGACGGACGTCCCGACGCCGAGGGCCCGACGGACGTCCCGACGCCGAGATCCCGACGGACGTCCCGACGCCGATGGCCTGACGGACGTCCCGACGCCGAGAGCCCGACGGACGTCCCGACATAGAGCTGAAAGTTACCTAAATACAGACGCCGAGAGCCCGACGGGCGTCCCGACGCCGAGAGCCAGACAGGCGTCCCGACGTAGAGCTTGAAGTTACCTAAATACGGACGCCGAGCGCCCGACGGGCGTCCCGACGCCGAGAGCCAGACGGGCGTCCCGACGTCGAGCCGAAAGTTACCTAAATACGGACGCCGAGAGCCAGACGGGCGTCCCGACGTCGAACCGAAAGTTACCTAAACACGGACGCCGAGAGCCAGACGGGCGTCCCGACGTCAAGCCGAAAGTTACCTAAACACGGACGCCGAGAGCCCGACGGACGTCCCGACGCCGATGGCCCGACGGACGTCCGGACGCCGAGAGCCTGACCAACATCCGGACGCCGAGAGCCCGACCGACGTCCCAACGGAGAGCTGAAAGTTACCTAAACACAGACGCCAAGAGCCCGACGGACGTCCCGACGCCAAGAGCCCGACGGACGTCCGGACGCCGAGAGCCTGACCAACATCCGGACGCCGAGAGCCCGACCGACGTCCCAACGGAGAGCTGAAAGTTACCTAAACACAGACGCCGAGAGCCCGACGGACGTCCCGACGCCAAGAGCCCGACGGACGTCCGGACGCCGAGAGCCTGACCAACATCCGGACGCCGAGAGCCCGACCGACGTCCCAACGGAGAGCTGAAAGTTACCTAAATACAGACGCCGAGAGCCCGACAGACGTCCCGACGTAGAGCTGAAAGTTACCCAAATACAGACGCCGAGAGCCCGACGGACGTCCCGACGTAGAGCTGAAAGTTACCCAAATACAGACGCCGAGAGCCCGACGGACGTCCCGAAGCCGAGAGCCCGACGGACGTCCCGACGACGATGGCCCGATGCACGTCCCGACGCCGAGGGCCCGACGGACGTCCCGACGTAGAGCTGAAAGTTACCTAAATACAGACGCCGAGAGCCCAACAGACGTCCCGACGCCGAGAGCCCGACAAACATCCGGACGCCGAGAGCCCGACGGACGTCCCGACGCCGATGGCCCGACGGACGTCCCGACGCCGATGGCCCGACGGACGTCCCGACGCCGAGGGCCCGACGGACGTCCCGACATAGAGCTGAAAGTTACCTAAATACAGACGCCGAGGGCCCGACGGACGTCCCGACATAGAGCTGAAAGTTACCTAAATACAGACGCAGAGGGCCCGACGGACGTCCGGACGCCGATGGCCCGACGGACGTCCGGACGCCGAGGGCCCGACGGACGTCCCGACGACGAGGGCCCGACGGACGTCCCGACGTAGAGCTGAAAGTTACCTAAATACAGACGCCGAGAGCCCGACGGACGTCCGGACGCCGAGGGCCCGACGGACGTCCCGACGACGAGGGCCCGACGGACGTCCCGACGTAGAGCTGAAAGTTACCTAAATACAGACGCCGAGAGCCCGACGGACGTCCGGACGCCGAGAGCCCGACGGACGTCCCGACAACGATGGCCCGACGGACGTCCCGACGCCGAGGGCCCGACGGACGTCCCGACGCCGAGGGCCCGACGGACGTCCCGACGCCGAGGGCCCGACGGACGTCCCGACGCCGAGGGCCCGACGGACGTCCCGATGCCGAGTGCCCGACGGACGTCCCGACGTAGAGCTGAAAGTTACCTAAATACAGACGCCGAGAGTCCGACGGATGTCCCGACGCCGAGAGCCCTACGGACGTCCCGACGTAGAGCTGAAAGTTACCTAAATACAGACGCCGAGAGTCCGACGGATGTCCCGACGCCGAGAGCCCGACTGACATCCCGACGTAGAGCTGAAAGTTACCTAAATACAGGCGCCGAGAGCCCGACGGACGTCCGGACGCCGAGAGCCCGACGGACGTCCCGACAACGATGGCCCGACGGACGTCCCGACGCCGATGACCCGACGGACGTCCCGACGCCGAGTGCCCGACGGACGTCCCGACGCCGAGTGCCCGACGGACGTCCCGACGCCGAGTGCCCGACGGACGTCCCGACGCCGAGTGCCCGACGGACGTCCCGACGCCGAGAGCCCGACGGACGTCCCGACGTAGAGCTGAAAGTTACCTAAATACAGACGCCGAGAGCCCGACGGAATTCCGGACGCCGAGAGCCCGACGGACGTCCCGACTTAGAGCTGAAAGTTACCTAAATACAGACGCCAAGAGCCCGACGGACTTCCGGACGCCGAGAGCCCGACGGACGTCCCGACTTAGAGCTGAAAGTTACCTAAATACAGACGCCGAGAGCCCGACGGACGTCCGGGCGCCGAGAGCCCAAAGGACGTCCCGACGCCGAGGGCCCGACGGACGTCCCGACGCCGAGGGCCCGACGGACGTCCCGACGCCGAGATCCCGACGGACGTCCCGACGCCGATGGCCTGACGGACGTCCCGACGCCGAGAGCCCGACGGACGTCCCGACATAGAGCTGAAAGTTACCTAAATACAGACGCCGAGAGCCCGACGGACGTCCGGACGCCGAGAGCCCGACGGACGTCCCGACATAGAGCTGAAAGTTACCTAAATACAGACGCCGAGAGCCCGACGGACGTCCGGACGCCGAGAGCCCGACGGACGTCCGGACGCCGAGAGCCCGACGGACGTCTCGACGCCGAGAGCCCGACGGACCTCCCGACGTAGAGCTGAAAGTTACCTAAATACAGACACCGAGAGCCCGACGGACGTCCCGACGCCGAGAGCCCGACAGACGTCCCGACGCCGATGGCCCGACGGACGTCCGGACGCCGAGCTGAAAGTTACCTAAATACAGACGCCGAGAGCCCGACGGAAGTTCCGACGCCGAGGGCCCGACGGACATCCCGACGCCGAGGGCCCGACGGACATCCCGACGCCGAGGGCCCGACGGACGTCCCGACGCCGAGGGCCCGACGGACGTCCCGATGTAGAGTTGAAAGTTACCTAAATACAGACGCCGAGAGCCTGACGGACGTCCCAACGCCGAGAGCCCGACGGACGTCCCGACGCCGAGAGCCCGACGGACGTCCCGACGTAGAGCTGAAAGTTACCTAAATACAGACGCCGAGAGCCCGACGGACGTCCCGACGCCGACGGCCCGACGGACGTCCCGACGCCGAGAGCCCGACGGACGTCCGGACGCGGATGTCCCGACCGATGTCCCAACGCCGAGAACCCGACGGACGTCCCGACGACGATGGCCCGACGGACGTCCCGACGCCGAGGGCCCGACGGACGTCCCGACGCCGAGGGCCCGACGGACGTCCCGACGCCGAGGGCCCGACGGACGTCCCGACGCCGAGGGCCCGACGGACGTCCCGACGTAGAGCTGAAAGTTACCTAAATACAGACGCCGAGGGCCCGACGGACGTCCCGACGCCGAGGGCCCGACGGACGTCCCGACGCCGAGGGCCCGACGGACGTCCGGACGCCAATGGCCCGACGGACGTCCCGACGCCGACGGCCCGACGGACGTCCCGACGCCGACGGCCCGACGGACGTCCCGACGCCGAGAGCACGACGGACGTCCCGACGCCGAGAGCACGACGGACGTCCCGACGCCGACGGCCCGACGGACGTCCCGACGCCGAGAGCACGACGGACGTCCCGACGCCGAGAGCCCGACGGACGTCCCGACGCCGAGAGCCCGACGGACGTCCCGACGCCGACGGCCCGACGGACGTCCCGACGCCGACGGCCCGACGGACGTCCCGACGCCGAGAGCACGACGGACGTCCCGACGCCGAGAGCACGACGGACGTCCCGACGCCGACGGCCCGACGGACGTCCCGACGCCGAGAGCACGACGGACGTCCCGACGCCGAGAGCACGACGGACGTCCCGACGCCGACGGCCCGACGGACGTCCCGACGCCGAGAGCACGACGGACGTCCCGACGCCGAGAGCACGACGGACGTCCCGACGCCGACGGCCCGACGGACGTCCCGACGCCGAGAGCACGACGGACGTCCCGACGCCGAGAGCACGACGGACGTCCCGACGCCGAGAGCCCGACGGACGTCCCGACGTAGAGCTGAAAGTTACCTAAATACAGACGCCGAGAGCCCGACGGACGTCCCAACGCCGAGAGCCCGACGGACGTCCGGACGCCGAGAGCCCGACGGACGTCCGGACGCCGAGGGCCCGACGGACGTCCGGACGCCGAGGGCCCGACGGACGTCCCGACGCCGAGGGCCCGACGGACGTCCCGACGCCGAGGGCCCGACGGACGTCCCGACGCCGAGGGCCCGACGGACGGCCCGACGTAGAGCTGAAAGTTACCTAAATACAGACGCCGAGAGCCCAACAGACGTCCCGACGCCGAGAGCCCGACGGACGTCCCGTCGCCGATGGCCCGACGGACGTCCCGACGCCGATAGCCCGACGGACGTCCCGACGCCGAGGGCCCGACGGACTTCCCGACGCCGATAGCCCGACGGACTTCCCGACGCCGATGGCCCGACGGACGTCCCGACGCCGATGGCCCGACGGACGTCCCGACGCCGAGAGCCCGACGGACGTCCCGACGCCGAGGGCCCGACGGACTTCCCGACGCCGATGGCCCGACGGACGTTAGGACGCCGAGTGCCCGACGGACGTCCCGACGCCGAGGGCCCGACGGACGTCCCGACGCCGAGGGCCCGACGGACTTCCCGACGCCGATGGCCCGACGGACGTTAGGACGCCGAGTGCCCAACAGACGTCCCGACGCCGAGGGCCCGACGGACGTCCCGACGCCGAGGGCCCGACGGACGTCCCGACGTAGAGCTGAAAGTTACCTAAATGCGGACGCCGATGGCCCGACGGACGTCCGGACGCCGAGGGCCCGACGGACGTCCCGACGTAGAGCTGAAAGTTACCTAAATACAGACGCCGAGGGCCCGACGGACGTCCCGACGCCGAGGGCCCGACGGACGTCCCGACGCCGAGAGCCCGACGGACGTCCCGACGCCGAGGGCCCGACGGACTTCCCGACGCCGATGGCCCGACGGACGTTAGGACGCCGAGTGCCCAACAGACGTCCCGACGCCAAGGGCCCGACGGACGTCCCGACGCCGAGGGCCCGACGGACGTCCCGACGTAGAGCTGAAAGTTACCTAAATGCGGACGCCGATGGCCCGACGGACGTCCGGACGCCGAGGGCCCGACGGACGTCCCGACGTAGAGCTGAAAGTTACCTAAATACAGACGCCGAGGGCCCGACGGACGTCCCGACGCCGAGGGCCCGACGGACGTCCCGACGCCGAGGGCCCGACGGACGTCCCGACGTAGAGCTGAAAGTTACCTAAATGCGGACGCCGATGGCCCGACGGACGTCCGGACGCCGAGAGCCCGACGGACGTCCGGACGCCGAGAGCCCGACGGACGTCCCGACGTCGAGAGCCCGACGGACGTCCCGACGCCGATGGCCCGACGGACGTCCCGACGCCGAGACCCCGACGGACGTCCGGACGCCGAGACCCCGACGGACGTCCGGACGCCGAGACCCCGACGGACGTCCCGACGCCGAGACGCCGACGGACGTCCCGACGTAGAGCTGAATGTTACCTAAATACAGACGCCGAGGGCCCGACGGACGTCCCGACGCCGAGAGCCCGACGGACGTCCCGACGCCGAGAGCCGGACGGACGTCCCGACGCCGAGAGCCCGACGGACGTCCGGACGCCGAGACCCCGACGGACGTCCCGACGTAGAGCTGAATGTTACCTAAATACAGACGCCGATGGCCCGACGGACGTCCCGACGCCGAGGGCCCGACGGACGTCCCGGCGCCGAGGGCCCGACGGACGTCGCGGCGCCGAGGGCCCGACGGACGTCCCGACGCCGAGGGCCCGACGGACGTCCCGACGCCGAGGGCCCGACGGACGTCCCGTGCCGAGGGCCCGACGGACGTCCCGACGCCGAGAGCTGAAAGTTACCTAAATACAGACGCCGAGAGCCCGACGGACGTCCGTCGCCAAGGGCCCGACGGACGTCCCGATGCCGAGGGCCCGACGGACGTCCGGACTTAGAGCTGAAAGTTACCTAAATACAGACGCCGAGAGCCCGACGGACGTCGCGACGCCGAGGGCCCGACGGACGTCCCGACGTAGAGCTGAAAGTTACCTAAATACAGACGCCGAGGGCCCGACGGACGTGCGGACGCCGAGGGCCCGACGGACGTCCGGACGCCGAGAGCCCGACGGACGTCCGGACGCCGAGAGCCCGACGGACGTCCCGACGTCGAGAGCCCGACGGACGTCCCGACGCCGAGAGCCCGACGGACGTCCCGACGCCGATGGCCCGACGGACGTCCGGAACCCGAGACCCCGACGGACGTCCGGACGCCGAGACCCCGACGGACGTCCCGACGTAGAGCTGAATGTTACCTAAACACAGACGCCGATGGCCCGACGGACGTCCCGACGCCGAGAGCCCGACGGACGTCCCGACGCCGAGAGCCCGACAGACGTCCCGACGCCGAGAGCCCGAAGGACGTCCGGACGCCGAGACCCCGACGGACGTCCCGACGTAGAGCTGAATGTTACCTAAATACAGACGCCGATGGCCCGACGGACGTCCCGACGCCGAGAGCCCGACGGACGTCCCGACGCCGAGAGCCCGACGGACGTCCCGACGCCGAGAGCCCGAAGGACGTCCGGACGCCGAGACCCCGACGGACGTCCCGACGTAGAGCTGAATGTTACCTAAATACAGACGCCGATG
This sequence comes from Leptosomus discolor, assembly GCF_034619465.1. Classification (NCBI taxonomy): domain Eukaryota; kingdom Metazoa; phylum Chordata; class Aves; order Leptosomiformes; family Leptosomidae; genus Leptosomus; species Leptosomus discolor. Next base: position 4,595,186 of record NW_028237788.1, read on the forward strand.
GCCCGACGGACGTCCCGACGCCGAGAGCCCGACGGACGTCCCGACGCCGAGGGCCCGACGGACGTCGCGGCGCCGAGGGCCCGACGGACGTCGCGACGTAGAGCTGAAAGTTACCTAAATACAGACACCGAGAGCCCGACGGACTTCCGGACGCCGAGGGCCCGACGGACGTCCCGACGTAGAGCTGATAGTTACCTAAATACAGACGCCGAGAGCCCGACGGACGTCCCGACGCCGAGAGCCCGACGGACGTCCCGACGTAGAGCTGCAAGTTACCTGAATACAGACGCCGAGGGCCCGACGGACGTCCCGACGCCGAGGGCCCGACGGACGTCCCGACGTAGAGCTGAAAGTTACCTAAATACAGACGCCGAGGGCCCGACGGACGTCCCGACGCCGAGGGCACGACGGACGTGCGGACGCCGAGAGCACAACGGGCGTCCCGACGCCGAGCTGAAAGTTACCTGAATACGGACGCCGGGCGCCCGACGGGCGTCCCGACGCCGAGCTGAAAGTTACCTAAATACGGACGCCGGGCGCCCGACGGGCGTCCCGACGCCGAGCTGAAAGATACCTAAATACGGACGCCGGGCGCCCGCCGGGCGTCCCGACGCCGAGCTGAAAGATACCTAAATACGGACGCCGGGCGCCCGCCGGGCGTCCCGACGCCGAGCTGAAAGTTACCTAAATACGGACGCCGGGCGCCCGCCGGGCGTCCCGACGCCGAGCTGAAAGTTACCTAAATACGGACGCCGGGCGCCCGCCGGGCGTCCCGACGCCGAGAGCCAGACAGGCGTCCCGACGTAGAGCTTGAAGTTACCTAAATACGGACGCCGAGCGCCCGACGGGCGTCCCGACGCCGAGAGCCAGACGGGCGTCCCGACGTCGAGCCGAAAGTTACCTAAATACGGACGCCGAGAGCCAGACGGGCGTCCCGACGTCGAGCCGAAAGTTACCTAAACACGGACGCCGAGAGCCAGACGGGCGTCCCGACGTCAAGCCGAAAGTTACCTAAACACGGACGCCGAGAGCCAGACGGGCGTCCCGACGTCAAGCCGAAAGTTACCTAAACACGGACGCCGAGAGCCCGACGGACGTCCCGACGCCGATGGCCCGACGGACGTCCGGACGCCGAGAGCCTGACCAACATCCGGACGCCGAGAGCCCGACCGACGTCCCAACGGAGAGCTGAAAGTTACCTAAACACAGACGCCAAGAGCCCGACGGACGTCCCGACGCCAAGAGCCCGACGGACGTCCGGACGCCGAGAGCCTGACCAACATCCGGACGCCGAGAGCCCGACCGACGTCCCAACGGAGAGCTGAAAGTTACCTAAACACAGACGCCGAGAGCCCGACGGACGTCCCGACGCCAAGAGCCCGACGGACGTCCGGACGCCGAGAGCCTGACCAACATCCGGACGCCGAGAGCCCGACCGACGTCCCAACGGAGAGCTGAAAGTTACCTAAATACAGACGCCGAGAGCCCGACGGACGTCCCGACGTAGAGCTGAAAGTTACCCAAATACAGACGCCGAGAGCCCGACGGACGTCCCGACGTAGAGCTGAAAGTTACCCAAATACAGACGCCGAGAGCCCGACGGACGTCCCGAAGCCGAGAGCCCGACGGACGTCCCGACGACGATGGCCCGATGCACGTCCCGACGCCGAGGGCCCGACGGACGTCCCGACGTAGAGCTGAAAGTTACCTAAATACAGACGCCGAGAGCCCAACAGACGTCCCGACGCCGAGAGCCCGACAAACATCCGGACGCCGAGAGCCCGACGGACGTCCCGACGCCGATGGCCCGACGGACGTCCCGACGCCGAGGGCCCGACGGACGTCCCGACGTAGAGCTGAAAGTTACCTAAATACAGACGCCGAGGGCCCGACGGACGTCCGGACGCCGAGGGCCCGACGGACGTCCGGACGCCGATGGCCCGACGGACGTCCCGACGCCGAGGGCCCGACGGACGTCCCGACGTAGAGCTGAAAGTTACCTAAATACAGACGCCGAGGGCCCGACGGACGTCCGGACGCCGATGGCCCGACGGACGTCCGGACGCCGAGGGCCCGACGGACGTCCCGACGACGAGGGCCCGACGGACGTCCCGACGTAGAGCTGAAAGTTACCTAAATACAGACGCCGAGAGCCCGACGGACGTCTGGACGCCGAGAGCCCGACGGACGTCCGGACGCCGAGAGCCCGACGGACGTCCCGACAACGATGGCCCGACGGACGTCCCGACGCCGATGGCCCGACGGACGTCCCGACGCCGAGGGCCCGACGGACGTCCCGACGCCGAGGGCCCGACGGACGTCCCGACGCCGAGGGCCCGACGGACGTCCCGACGTAGAGCTGAAAGTTACCTAAATACAGACGCCGAGAGCCCGACGGACATCCCGACGCCGAGAGCCCTACGGACGTCCCGACGTAGAGCTGAAAGTTACCTAAATACAGACGCCGAGAGTCCGACGGACGTCCCGACGCCAAGAGCCCTACGGACGTCCCGACGTAGAGCTGAAAGTTACCTAAATACAGACGCCGAGAGCCCGACGGACGTCCGGACGCCGAGAGCCCGACGGACGTCCCGACAACGATGGCCCGACGGACGTCCCGACGCCGATGACCCGACGGACGTCCCGATGCCGAGTGCCCGACGGACGTCCCGATGCCGAGTGCCCGACGGACGTCCCGACGCCGAGAGCCCGACGGACATCCCGACGTAGAGCTGAAAGTTACCTAAATACAGACGCCGAGAGCCCGACGGAATTCCGGACGCCGAGAGCCCGACGGACGTCCCGACTTAGAGCTGAAAGTTACCTAAATACAGACGCCGAGAGCCCGACGGACTTCCGGACGCCGAGAGCCCGACGGACGTCCCGACTTAGAGCTGAAAGTTACCTAAATACAGACGCCGAGAGCCCGACGGACGTCCGGGCGCCGAGAGCCCAAAGGACGTCCCGACGCCGAGGGCCCGACGGACGTCCCGACGCCGATGGCCCGACGGACGTCCCGACGCCGAGGGTCCGACGGACGTCCCGACGCCGAGGGCCCGACGGACGTCCCGACGCCGAGGGCCCGACGGACGTCCCGACGCCGATGGCCTGACGGACGTCCCGACGCCGAGAGCCCGACGGACGTCCCGACATAGAGCTGAAAGTTACCTAAATACAGACGCCGAGAGCCCGACGGGCGTCCCGACGCCGAGAGCCAGACAGGCGTCCCGACGTAGAGCTTGAAGTTACCTAAATACGGACGCCGAGCGCCCGACGGGCGTCCCGACGCCGAGAGCCAGACGGGCGTCCCGACGTCGAGCCGAAAGTTACCTAAATACGGACGCCGAGAGCCAGACGGGCGTCCCGACGTCGAACCGAAAGTTACCTAAACACGGACGCCGAGAGCCAGACGGGCGTCCCGACGTCAAGCCGAAAGTTACCTAAACACGGACGCCGAGAGCCCGACGGACGTCCCGACGCCGATGGCCCGACGGACGTCCGGACGCCGAGAGCCTGACCAACATCCGGACGCCGAGAGCCCGACCGACGTCCCAACGGAGAGCTGAAAGTTACCTAAACACAGACGCCAAGAGCCCGACGGACGTCCCGACGCCAAGAGCCCGACGGACGTCCGGACGCCGAGAGCCTGACCAACATCCGGACGCCGAGAGCCCGACCGACGTCCCAACGGAGAGCTGAAAGTTACCTAAACACAGACGCCGAGAGCCCGACGGACGTCCCGACGCCAAGAGCCCGACGGACGTCCGGACGCCGAGAGCCTGACCAACATCCGGACGCCGAGAGCCCGACCGACGTCCCAACGGAGAGCTGAAAGTTACCTAAATACAGACGCCGAGAGCCCGACAGACGTCCCGACGTAGAGCTGAAAGTTACCCAAATACAGACGCCGAGAGCCCGACAGACGTCCCGACGTAGAGCTGAAAGTTACCCAAATACAGACGCCGAGAGCCCGACGGACGTCCCGACGTAGAGCTGAAAGTTACCCAAATACAGACGCCGAGAGCCCGACGGACGTCCCGAAGCCGAGAGCCCGACGGACGTCCCGACGACGATGGCCCGATGCACGTCCCGACGCCGAGGGCCCGACGGACGTCCCGACGTAGAGCTGAAAGTTACCTAAATACAGACGCCGAGAGCCCAACAGACGTCCCGACGCCGAGAGCCCGACAAACATCCGGACGCCGAGAGCCCGACGGACGTCCCGACGCCGATGGCCCGACGGACGTCCCGACGCCGATGGCCCGACGGACGTCCCGACGCCGAGGGCCCGACGGACGTCCCGACGTAGAGCTGAAAGTTACCTAAATACAGACGCCGAGGGCCCGACGGACGTCCGGACGCCGAGGGCCCGACGGACGTCCGGACGCCGATGGCCCGACGGACGTCCCGACGCCGAGGGCCCGACGGACGTCCCGACATAGAGCTGAAAGTTACCTAAATACAGACGCCGAGGGCCCGACGGACGTCCGGACGCCGATGGCCCGACGGACGTCCGGACGCCGAGGGCCCGACGGACGTCCCGACGACGAGGGCCCGACGGACGTCCCGACGTAGAGCTGAAAGTTACCTAAATACAGACGCCGAGAGCCCGACGGACGTCTGGACGCCGAGAGCCCGACGGACGTCCGGACGCCGAGAGCCCGACGGACGTCCCGACAACGATGGCCCGACGGACGTCCCGACGCCGAGGGCCCGACGGACGTCCCGACGCCGAGGGCCCGACGGACGTCCCGATGCCGAGTGCCCGACGGACGTCCCGACGTAGAGCTGAAAGTTACCTAAATACAGACGCCGAGAGTCCGACGGATGTCCCGACGCCGAGAGCCCTACGGACGTCCCGACGTAGAGCTGAAAGTTACCTAAATACAGACGCCGAGAGTCCGACGGATGTCCCGACGCCGAGAGCCCGACTGACATCCCGACGTAGAGCTGAAAGTTACCTAAATACAGGCGCCGAGAGCCCGACGGACGTCCGGACGCCGAGAGCCCGACGGACGTCCCGACAACGATGGCCCGACGGACGTCCCGACGCCAAGTGACCGACGGACGTCCCGACGTAGAGCTGAAAGTTACCTAAATACAGACGCCGAGAGCCCGACGGAATTCCGGACGCCGAGAGCCCGACGGACGTCCCGACTTAGAGCTGAAAGTTACCTAAATACAGACGCCGAGAGCCCGACGGACTTCCGGACGCCGAGAGCCCGACGGACGTCCCGACTTAGAGCTGAAAGTTACCTAAATACAGACGCCGAGAGCCCGACGGACGTCCGGGCGCCGAGAGCCCAAAGGACGTCCCGACGCCGAGGGCCCGACGGACGTCCCGACGCCGAGGGCCCGACGGACGTCCCGACGCCGAGGGCCCGACGGACGTCCCGACGCCGAGATCCCGACGGACGTCCCGACGCCGATGGCCTGACGGACGTCCCGACGCCGAGAGCCCGACGGACGTCCCGACATAGAGCTGAAAGTTACCTAAATACAGACGCCGAGAGCCCGACGGACGTCCGGACGCCGAGAGCCCGACGGACGTCCCGACATAGAGCTGAAAGTTACCTAAATACAGACGCCGAGAGCCCGACGGACGTCCGGACGCCGAGAGCCCGACGGACGTCTCGACGCCGAGAGCCCGACGGACCTCCCGACGTAGAGCTGAAAGTTACCTAAATACAGACACCGAGAGCCCGACGGACGTCCCGACGCCGAGAGCCCGACAGACGTCCCGACGCCGATGGCCCGACGGACGTCCGGACGCCGAGCTGAAAGTTACCTAAATACAGACGCCGAGAGCCCGACGGAAGTTCCGACGCCGAGGGCCCGACGGACATCCCGACGCCGAGGGCCCGACGGACATCCCGACGCCGAGGGCCCGACGGACGTCCCGACGCCGAGGGCCCGACGGACGTCCCGACGTAGAGTTGAAAGTTACCTAAATACAGACGCCGAGAGCCTGACGGACGTCCCAACGCCGAGAGCCCGACGGACGTCCCGACGCCGAGAGCCCGACGGACGTCCCGACGTAGAGCTGAAAGTTACCTAAATACAGACGCCGAGAGCCCGACGGACGTCCCGACGCCGACGGCCCGACGGACGTCCCGACGCCGAGAGCCCGACGGACGTCCGGACGCGGATGTCCCGACCGATGTCCCAACGCCGAGAACCCGACGGACGTCCCGACGACGATGGCCCGACGGACGTCCCGACGCCGAGGGCCCGACGGACGTCCCGACGCCGAGGGCCCGACGGACGTCCCGACGCCGAGGGCCCGACGGACGTCCCGACGTAGAGCTGAAAGTTACCTAAATACAGACGCCGAGGGCCCGACGGACGTCCGGACTCCGATGGCCCGACGGACGTCCCGACGCCGAGGGCCCGACGGACGTCCGGACGCCAATGGCCCGACGGACGTCCCGACACCAATGGCCCGACGGACGTCCCGACGCCGACGGCCCGACGGACGTCCCGACGCCGAGAGCACGACGGACGTCCCGACGCCGACGGCCCGACGGACGTCCCGACGCCGACGGCCCGACGGACGTCCCGACGCCGACGGCCCGACGGACGTCCCGACGCCGAGAGCACGACGGACGTCCCGACGCCGACGGCCCGACGGACGTCCCGACGCCGAGAGCACGACGGACGTCCCGACGCCGAGAGCACGACGGACGTCCCGACGCCGACGGCCCGACGGACGTCCCGACGCCGAGAGCACGACGGACGTCCCGACGCCGAGAGCCCGACGGACGTCCCGACGTAGAGCTGAAAGTTACCTAAATACAGACGCCGAGAGCCCGACGGACGTCCCAACGCCTAGAGCCCGACGGACGTCCGGACGCCGAGGGCCCGACGGACGTCCGGACGCCGAGGGCCCGACGGACGTCCCGACGCCGAGGGCCCGACGGACGGCCCGACGTAGAGCTGAAAGTTACCTAAATACAGACGCCGAGAGCCCAACAGACGTCCCGACGCTGAGAGCCCGACGGACGTCCCGTCGCCGATGGCCCGACGGACGTCCCGACGCCGATAGCCCGACGGACGTCCCGACGCCGAGGGCCCGACGGACTTCCCGACGCCGATGGCCCGACGGACGTCCCGACGCCGATGGCCCGACGGACGTCCCGACGCCGATGGCCCGACGGACGTCCCGACGCCGAGAGCCCGACGGACGTCCCGACGCCGAGAGCCAGACGGACGTCCCGACGCCGAGGGCCCGACGGACTTCCCGACGCCGATGGCCCGACGGACGTTAGGACGCCGAGTGCCCAACAGACGTCCCGACGCCGAGAGCCCGACGGACGTCCCAACGCCGAGAGCCCGACAGACGTCCCGACGCCGATGGCCCGACGGATGTCCGGACGCCGAGAGCCCGACGGACGTCCCGACGCCGAGGGCCCGACGGACGTCCCGATGCCGAGAGCCCGACGGACGTCCGGACGCCGAGAGCCCGACGGACGTCCGGACGCCGAGAGCCCGACCGACGTCCGGACGCCGAGAGCCCGACGGACATACCAACGTAGAGCTGAAAGTTACCTAAATACAGACGCCGAGAGCCCGACGGACGTCCGGACACCGAGAGCCCGACGGACGTCCGGACACCGAGAGCCCGACCGACGTCCCGACGCCGAGGGCCCGACGGACTTCCCGACGCCGATGGCCCGACAGACGTCCGGACGCTGAGAGCCCGACGGACGTCCCGACATAGAGCTGAAAGTTACCTAAATACAGATGCCGAGAGCCCAACAGACGTCCCGACGCCGAGAGCCCGACGGACGTCCCGACGCCGAGAGCCCGACGGACGTCCGGACGCCTAGAGCCCGACGGACGTCCCGACGCCGAGGGCCCGACGGACTTCCCGACGCCGATGGCCCGACAGACGTCCGGACGCCGAGAGCCCGACGGACGTCCCAACATAGATCTGAAAGTTACCTAAATACAGATGCCGAGAGCCCAACAGACGTCCCGATGCCGAGAGCCCAACAGTCGTCCCGACGCCGAGAGCCCGACGGACGTCCCAACGCCGAGAGCCCCACAGACGTCCCGACGCCGATGGCCCGACGGACGTCCGGACGCCGAGAGCCTGACGGACGTCCGGACGCCGAGGGCCCGACGGACGTCCCGACGCCGAGGGCCCGACGGACGTCCCGACGACGATGGCCCAACGGACGTCCGGACGCCGAGAGCCTGACGGACGTGCCGACGCCGAGGGCCCGACGGACGTCCCGATGACGATGGCCCGACGGACGTCCGGACGCCGAGAGCCCGACCGACGTCCGTACGCCGAGAGCCCGACGGACATCCCAACGTAGAGCTGAAAGTTACCTAAATACGGACGCCGAGAGCCCGACGGACGTCCCGACGCCGACAGCCCGACGGACGTCCCGACGCCGAGGGCCCGACGGACGTCCCGACGCCGAGGGCCCGACGGACGTCCCGACGTAGAGCTGAAAGTTACCTAAATACAGACGCCGAGAGCCCGACGGACGTCCCGACGCCGAGAGCCCGACGGACGTCCGGACGCCGAGGGCCCGACGGACGTCCCGACGCCGAGGGCCCGACGGACGGCCCGACGCCGAGGGCCCGACGGACGGCCCGACGTAGAGATGAAAGTTACCTAAATACAGACGCCGAGAGCCCGACGGACGTCCCAACGCCGAGAGCCCGACGGACGTCCCAACGCCGAGAGCCCGACGGACGTCCCGACGACGATGGCCCGACGGACGTCCGGACGCCGAGGGCCCGACGGACGTCCGGACGCCGAGGGCCCGACGGACGTCCCGACGCCGAGGGCCCGACGGACGGCCCGACGTAGAGCTGAAAGTTACCTAAATACAGACGCCGAGAGCCCAACAGACGTCCCGACGCCGAGAGCCCGACGGACGTCCCGTCGCCAATGGCCCGACGGACGTCCCGACGCCGATAGCCCGACGGACGTCCCGACGCCGATAGCCCGACGGACGTCCCGACGCCGAGGGCCCGACGGACGTCCCGACGCCGAGGGCCCGACGGACTTCCCGACGCCGATGGCCCGACGGACGTTAGGACGCCGAGAGCCCGACGGACGTCCCGACATAGCGCTGAAAGTTACCTAAATACAGATGCCGAGTGCCCAACAGACGTCCCGACGCCGAGAGCCCGACGGACGTCCCGACGCCGAGAGCCCGACAGACGTCCCGACGCCGAGAGCCCGACAGACGTCCCGACGCCGATGGCCCGACGGATGTCCGGACGCCGAGAGCCCGACGGACGTCCCGACGCCGAGGGCCCGACGGACATACCAACGTAGAGCTGAAAGTTACCTAAATACAGACGCCGAGAGCCCGACGGACGTCCCGACGCCGAGAGCCCGACGGACGTCCCGACGCCGAGGGCCCGACGGACGTCCCGACGCCGAGGGCCCGACGGACGTCCCGACGCCGATGGCCCGACGGACGTCCGGACGCCGAGGGCCCGACGGACGTCCCGACGCCGATGGCCCGACGGACGTCCGGACGCCGAGGGCCCGACGGACGTCCCGACGCCGAGGGCCCGACGGACGTCCGGACGCCGAGGGCCCGACGGACGTCCGGACGCCGAGGGCCCGACGGACGTCCCGACGCCGAGGGCCCGACGGACGTCCCGACGCCGATGGCCCGACGGACGTCCGGACGCCGAGGGCCCGACGGACGTCCGGACGCCGAGGGCCCGACGGACGTCCGGACGCCGAGGGCCCGACGGACGTCCCGACGCCGAGGGCCCGACGGACGTCCCGACGCCGAGGGCCCGACGGACGTCCCGACGCCGAGGGCCCGACGGACGTCCGGACGCCGAGGGCCCGACGGACGTCCGGACGCCGAGAGCCCGACGGACGTCCGGACGCCGAGAGCCCGACGGACGTCCCGACGCCGAGGGCCCGACGGACTTCCCGACGCCGATGGCCCGACAGACGTCCGGACGCTGAGAGCCCGACGGACGTCCCGACATAGACCTGAAAGTTACCTAAATACAGATGCCGAGAGCCCAACAGACGTCCGGACGCTGAGAGCCCGACGGACGTCCCGACATAGAGCTGAAAGTTACCTAAATACAGATGCCGAGAGCCCAACAGACGTCCCGACGCCGAGAGCCCGACGGACGTCCCGACGCCGAGAGCCCGACGGACGTCCGGACGCCGAGAGCCCGACGGACGTCCCGACATAGACCTGAAAGTTACCTAAATACAGATGCCGAGAGCCCAACAGACGTCCCGACGCCGAGAGCCCGACAGACGTCCCGACGCCGATAGCCCGACAGACGTCCCGACGCCGATGGCCCGACGGACGTCCGGACGCCGAGAGCCCGACGGACGTCCCGACGCCGAGGGCCCGACGGACGTCCCGACGCCGATGGCCCGACGGACGTCCCGACGCCGAGGGCCCGACGGACGTCCCGACGCCGAGGGCCCGACGGACGTCCCGACGCCGAGGGCCCGACGGACGTCCCGACGTAGAGCTGAAAGTTACCTAAATACAGACGCCGAGAGCCCGACGGACGTCCCGACGCCGAGGGCCCGACGGACGTCCCGACGTAGAGCTAAAAGTTACCTAAATACAGACGCCGAGGGCCCGACGGACGTCCCGACGCCGAGAGCCGGACGGACGTCCCGACGCCGAGAGCCCGACGGACGTCCCGACGACGATGGCCCGACGGACGTCCCGACGACGAGAGCCCGACGGACGTCCCGACGCCGAGGGCCCGACGGAGGTCCTTACGCCGAGGGCCCGACGGACGTCCCGACGCCGAAGGCCAGACGGACGTCCCGACGCCGAGGGCCCGACGGACGTCCCGACGTAGATCTGAAAGTTACCTAAATACAGACGCCGAGAGCCCAACAGACGTCCCGACGCCGAGAGCCCGACGGACGTCCGGACGCCGAGGGCCCGACGGACGTCCCGACGCCGAGGGCCCGACGGACGTCCCGACGTAGAGCTGAAAGTTACCTAAATACAGACGCCGAGAGCCCGACGGACGTCCCGACGCCGAAGGCCCGACGGACGTCCCGACGCCGATGGCCCGACGGACGTCCCGACGCCGAGGGCCCGATGGACGTCCCGACGCCGAGGGCCCGACGGACGTCCCGACGCCGAGAGCCGGACGGACGTCCCGACGTAGAGCTAAAAGTTACCTAAATACAGACGCCGAGAGCACGACGGACGTCCCGACGCAAAGAGCCCGACGGACGTCCCGACGCCGAGAGCCCGACGGACGTCCCGACGACGATGGCCCAACGGACGTCCCGACGACGAGAGCCCGACGGATGTCCCGACGCCGAGGGCCCGACGGACGTCCTTACGCCGAGGGCCCGACGGACGTCCCGACGCCGAGGGCCCGACGGACGTCCCGACGTAGATCTGAAAGTTACCTAAATACAGACGCCGAGAGCCCAACAGACGTCCCGACGCCGAGAGCCCGACGGACGTCCCGACGTAGAGCTGAAAGTTACCTAAATACAGACGCCGAGAGCCCGACGGACGTCCCGACGCCGAGGGCCCGACGGACGTCCCGACGCCGAGGGCCCGACGGACGTCCCGACGCCGAGGGCCCGACGGACGTCCCGACGCCGAGGGCCCGACGGACGTCCCGACGCCGAGAGCCCTACGGACGTCCCGACGTAGAGCTGAAAGTTACCTAAATACAGACGCCGAGAGTCCGACGGCCGTCCCGACGCCGATGGCCCGACTGACATCCCGACGTAGAGCTGAAAGTTACCTAAATACAGACGCCGAGAGCCCGACGGACGTCCGGACGCCGAGAGCCCGACGGACGTCCCGACAACGATGGCCCGACGGACGTCCCGACGCCGATGACCCGACGGACGTCCCGATGCCGAGTGCCCGACGGATGTCCCGACGCCGATGGCCCGACGGACGTCCCGACGCCGATGACCCGACGGACGTCCCGATGCCGAGTGCCCGACGGATGTCCCGACGCCGATGGCCCGACGGACGTCCCGACGCCGAGAGCCCGACGGACATCCCAACGCCAAGTGACCGACGGACGTCCCGACGTAGAGCTGAAAGTTACCTAAATACAGACGCCGAGAGCCCGACGGACTTCCGGACGCCGAGAGCCCGACGGACGTCCCGACTTAGAGCTGAAAGTTACCTAAATACAGACGCCGAGAGCCCGACGGACGTCCGGGCGCCGAGAGCCCAAAGGACGTCCCGACGCCGAGGGCCCGACGGACGTCCCGACGCCGAGGGCCCGACGGACGTCCGGACGCCGAGGGCCCGACGGACGTCCGGACGCCGAGAGCCCGACGGACGTCCGGACGCCGAGAGCCCGACGGACGTCCCGACGCCGAGGGCCCGACGGACTTCCCGACGCCGATGGCCCGACAGACGTCCGGACGCTGAGAGCCCGACGGACGTCCCGACATAGACCTGAAAGTTACCTAAATACAGATGCCGAGAGCCCAACAGACGTCCGGACGCTGAGAGCCCGACGGACGTCCCGACATAGAGCTGAAAGTTACCTAAATACAGATGCCGAGAGCCCAACAGACGTCCCGACGCCGAGAGCCCGACGGACGTCCCGACGCCGAGAGCCCGACGGACGTCCGGACGCCGAGAGCCCGACGGACGTCCCGACATAGACCTGAAAGTTACCTAAATACAGATGCCGAGAGCCCAACAGACGTCCCGACGCCGAGAGCCCGACAGACGTCCCGACGCCGATAGCCCGACAGACGTCCCGACGCCGATGGCCCGACGGACGTCCGGACGCCGAGAGCCCGACGGACGTCCCGACGCCGAGGGCCCGACGGACGTCCCGACGCCGATGGCCCGACGGACGTCCCGACGCCGATGGCCCGACGGACGTCCCGACGCCGAGGGCCCGACGGACGTCCCGACGCCGAGGGCCCGACGGACGTCCCGACGCCGAGGGCCCGACGGACGTCCCGACGTAGAGCTGAAAGTTACCTAAATACAGACGCCGAGAGCCCGACGGACGTCCCGACGCCGAGGGCCCGACGGACGTCCCGACGTAGAGCTAAAAGTTACCTAAATACAGACGCCGAGGGCCCGACGGACGTCCCGACGCCGAGAGCCGGACGGACGTCCCGACGCCGAGAGCCCGACGGACGTCCCGACGACGATGGCCCGACGGACGTCCCGACGACGAGAGCCCGACGGACGTCCCGACGCCGAGGGCCCGACGGAGGTCCTTACGCCGAGGGCCCGACGGACGTCCCGACGCCGAAGGCCAGACGGACGTCCCGACGCCGAGGGCCCGACGGACGTCCCGACGTAGATCTGAAAGTTACCTAAATACAGACGCCGAGAGCCCAACAGACGTCCCGACGCCGAGAGCCCGACGGACGTCCGGACGCCGAGGGCCCGACGGACGTCCCGACGCCGAGGGCCCGACGGACGTCCCGACGTAGAGCTGAAAGTTACCTAAATACAGACGCCGAGAGCCCGACGGACGTCCCGACGCCGAAGGCCCGACGGACGTCCCGACGCCGATGGCCCGACGGACGTCCCGACGCCGAGGGCCCGATGGACGTCCCGACGCCGAGGGCCCGACGGACGTCCCGACGCCGAGAGCCGGACGGACGTCCCGACGTAGAGCTAAAAGTTACCTAAATACAGACGCCGAGAGCACGACGGACGTCCCGACGCAAAGAGCCCGACGGACGTCCCGACGCCGAGAGCCCGACGGACGTCCCGACGACGATGGCCCAACGGACGTCCCGACGACGAGAGCCCGACGGATGTCCCGACGCCGAGGGCCCGACGGACGTCCTTACGCCGAGGGCCCGACGGACGTCCCGACGCCGAGGGCCCGACGGACGTCCCGACGTAGATCTGAAAGTTACCTAAATACAGACGCCGAGAGCCCAACAGACGTCCCGACGCCGAGAGCCCGACGGACGTCCCGACGTAGAGCTGAAAGTTACCTAAATACAGACGCCGAGAGCCCGACGGACGTCCCGACGCCGAGGGCCCGACGGACGTCCCGACGCCGAGGGCCCGATGGACGTCCCGACGCCGAGGGCCCGACGGACGTCCCGACGCCGAGGGCCCGACGGACGTCCCGACGCCGAGAGCCCTACGGACGTCCCGACGTAGAGCTGAAAGTTACCTAAATACAGACGCCGAGAGTCCGACGGCCGTCCCGACGCCGATGGCCCGACTGACATCCCGACGTAGAGCTGAAAGTTACCTAAATACAGACGCCGAGAGCCCGACGGACGTCCGGACGCCGAGAGCCCGACGGACGTCCCGACAACGATGGCCCGACGGACGTCCCGACGCCGATGACCCGACGGACGTCCCGATGCCGAGTGCCCGACGGATGTCCCGACGCCGATGGCCCGACGGACGTCCCGACGCCGATGACCCGACGGACGTCCCGATGCCGAGTGCCCGACGGATGTCCCGACGCCGATGGCCCGACGGACGTCCCGACGCCGAGAGCCCGACGGACATCCCAACGCCAAGTGACCGACGGACGTCCCGACGTAGAGCTGAAAGTTACCTAAATACAGACGCCGAGAGCCCGACGGACTTCCGGACGCCGAGAGCCCGACGGACGTCCCGACTTAGAGCTGAAAGTTACCTAAATACAGACGCCGAGAGCCCGACGGACGTCCGGGCGCCGAGAGCCCAAAGGACGTCCCGACGCCGAGGGCCCGACGGACGTCCCGACGCCGATGGCCCGACGGACGTCCCGACGCCGAGGGCCCGACGGACGTCCCGACGCCGAGATCCCGACGGACGTCCCGACGCCGATGGCCTGACGGACGTCCCGACGCCGAGAGCCCGACGGACGTCCGGACGCCGAGGGCCCGACGGACGTCCGGACGCCGAGGGCCCGACGGACGTCCCGACGCCGAGGGCCCGACGGACGTCCCGACGCCGACGGCCCGACGGACGTCCCGACGTAGAGCTGAAAGTTACCTAAATACAGACGCTGAGAGCCCGACGGACGTCCCGACGCCGAGAGCCCGACGGACGTCCCGACGCCGATGGCCCGACAGACGTCCCGACGTAGAGCTGAAAGTTACCTAAATACAGATGCCGAGAGCCCAACGGACGTCCCGACGCCGAGAGCCCGACGGACGTCCCGACGCCGAGAGCCCGACAGACGTCCCGACGCCGATGGCCCGACGGACGTCCGGACGCCGAGAGCCCGACGGACGTCCCGACGCCGAGGGCCCGACGGACGTCCCGACGCCGAGGGCCCGACGGACGTCCCGACGCCGATGGCCCGACGGACGTCCGGACGCCGAGAGCCCGACGGACGTCCCGACGCCGAGGGCCCGACGGACGTCCCGACGCCGAGAGCCCTACGGACGTCCCGACGTAGAGCTGAAAGTTACCTAAATACAGACGCCGAGAGCCCGACGGACGTCCCGACGCCGAGAGCCCGACTGACATCCCGACGTAGAGCTGAAAGTTACCTAAATACAGACGCCGAGAGCCCGACTGACATCCCGACGTAGAGCTGAAAGTTAGCTAAATACAGACGCCGAGAGCCCGACGGACGTCCGGACGCCGAGAGCCCGACGGACGTCCCGACAACGATGGCCCGACGGACGTCCTGACGCCGATGACCCGACGGACGTCCCGATGCCGAGTGCCCGACGGATGTCCCGACGCAGATGGCCCGACGGAAGTCCCGACGCCGAGAGCCCAACGGACATCCCGACGCCAAGTGACCGACGGACGTCCCGACGTAGAGCTGAAAGTTACCTAAATACAGACGCCGAGAGCCCGACGGACTTCCGGACGCCGAGAGCCCGACGGACGTCCCGACTTAGAGCTGAAAGTTACCTAAATACAGACGCCGAGAGCCCGACGGACGTCCGGGCGCCGAGAGCCCGACGGACGTCCCGACGCCGAGGGCCCGACGGACGTCCCGACGCCGAGATCCCGACGGACGTCCCGACGCCGAGATCCCGACGGACGTCCCGACGCCGAGAGCCCGACGGACGTCCGGACGCCGAGGGCCCGACGGACGTCCCGACGCCGAGGGCCCGACGGACGTCCCGACGCCGACGGCCCGACGGACGTCCCGACGCCGAGAGCCCGACGGACGTCCCGACATAGAGCTGAAAGTTACCTAAATACAGACGCCGAGAGCCCGACGGACGTCCCGACGCCGATGGCCCGACGGACGTCCCGACGCCGATGGCCCGACGGACGTCCCGACGCCGATGGCCCGCCGGACGTCCGGACGCCGAGAGCCCGACGGACGTCCCGACGTAGAGCTGAAAGTTACCTAAATACAGACGCCGAGAGCCCGACGGACGTCCCGACGTAGAGCTGAAAGTTACCTAAATACAGACGCCGAGAACCCGACGGACGTCCCGACGCTGAGGGTCCGACGGACGTCCCGACGTAGAGCTGAAAGTTACCTAAATACAGACGCCGAGAGCCCGACAAACGTCCCAACGCCGAGGGCCCGACGGACGTCCCGACGACGATGTCCCGACGGACGTCCCGACGCCGAGAGCCCGACGGACGTCCCGACGCCGAGTGCCCGACGGACGTCCCCATGCCGAGTGCCCGACGGACGTCCCGACGCCGAGGGCCTGACGGACGTCCCGACGCCGATGATCCGACGGACGTCCCGACGCCGAGGGCCCGACGGACGTCCCGACGCCGAGGGCCCGACGGACATACCAACGTAGAGCTGAAAGTTACCTAAATACAGACGCCGAGAGCCCGACGGACGTCCCGACGCCGAGAGCCCGACGGACGTCCCGACGCCGAGGGCCCGACGGACGTCCCGACGCCGAGGGCCCGACGGACGTCCCGACGCCGATGGCCCGACGGACGTCCGGACGCCGAGGGCCCGACGGACGTCCCGACGCCGATGGCCCGACGGACGTCCGGACGCCGAGGGCCCGACGGACGTCCCGACGCCGAGGGCCCGACGGACGTCCCGACGCCGAGGGCCCGACGGACGTCCCGACGCCGAGGGCCCGACGGACGTCCGGACGCCGAGGGCCCGACGGACGTCCGGACGCCGAGGGCCCGACGGACGTCCCGACGCCGAGGGCCCGACGGACGTCCCGACGCCGAGGGCCCGACGGACGTCCCGACGCCGAGAGCCCGACGGACGTCCCGACGCCGAGGGCCCGACGGACGTCCGGACGCCGAGAGCCCGACGGACGTCCGGACGCCGAGAGCCCGACGGACGTCCCGACGCCGAGGGCCCGACGGACTTCCCGACGCCGATGGCCCGACAGACGTCCGGACGCTGAGAGCCCGACGGACGTCCCGACATAGACCTGAAAGTTACCTAAATACAGATGCCGAGAGCCCAACAGACGTCCCGACGCCGAGAGCCCGACGGACGTCCCGACGCCGAGAGCCCGGCGGACGTCCGGACGCCGAGAGCCCGACGGACGTCCCGACATAGACCTGAAAGTTACCTAAATACAGATGCCGAGAGCCCAACAGACGTCCCGACGCCGAGAGCCCGACAGACGTCCCGACGCCGATGGCCCGACGGACGTCCGGACGCCGAGAGCCCGACGGACGTCCCGACGCCGAGGGCCCGACGGACGTCCCGACGCCGATGGCCCAACGGACGTCCCGACGCCGAGGGCCCGACGGACGTCCCGACGCCGAGGGCCCGACGGACGTCCCGACGCCGAGGGCCCGACGGACGTCCCGACGTAGAGCTGAAAGTTACCTAAATACAGACGCCGAGAGCCCGACGGACGTCCCGACGCCGAGGGCCCGACGGACGTCCCGACGTAGAGCTAAAAGTTACCTAAATACAGACGCCGAGGGCCCGACGGACGTCCCGACGCCGAGAGCCGGACGGACGTCCCGACGCCGAGAGCCCGACGGACGTCCCGACGACGATGGCCCGACGGACGTCCCGACGACGAGAGCCCGACGGACGTCCCGACGCCGAGGGCCCGACGGAGGTCCTTACGCCGAGGGCCCGACGGACGTCCCGACGCCGAAGGCCAGACGGACGTCCCGACGCCGAGGGCCCGACGGACGTCCCGACGTAGATCTGAAAGTTACCTAAATACAGACGCCGAGAGCCCAACAGAAGTCCCGACGCCGAGAGCCCGACGGACGTCCGGACGCCGAGGGCCCGACGGACGTCCCGACGCCGAGGGCCCGACGGACGTCCCGACGTAGAGCTGAAAGTTACCTAAATACAGACGCCGAGAGCCCGACGGACGTCCCGACGCCGAAGGCCCGACGGACGTCCCGACGCCGATGGCCCGACGGACGTCCCGACGCCGAGGGCCCGATGGACGTCCCGACGCCGAGGGCCCGACGGACGTCCCGACGCCGAGAGCCGGACGGACGTCCCGACGTAGAGCTAAAAGTTACCTAAATACAGACGCCGAGAGCACGACGGACGTCCCGACGCAAAGAGCCCGACGGACGTCCCGACGCCGAGAGCCCGACGGACGTCCCGACGACGATGGCCCAATGGACGTCCCGACGACGAGAGCCCGACGGATGTCCCGACGCCGAGGGCCCGACGGACGTCCTTACGCCGAGGGCCCGACGGACGTCCCGACGCCGAGGGCCCGACGGACGTCCCGACGTAGATCTGAAAGTTACCTAAATACAGACGCCGAGAGCCCAACAGACGTCCCGACGCCGAGAGCCCGACGGACGTCCCGACGTAGAGCTGAAAGTTACCTAAATACAGACGCCGAGAGCCCGACGGACGTCCCGACGCCGAGGGCCCGACGGACGTCCCGACGCCGAGGGCCCGATGGACGTCCCGACGCCGAGGGCCCGTCGGACGTCCCGACGCCGAGGGCCCGTCGGACGTCCCGACGCCGAGGGCCCGACGGACGTCCCGACGCCGAGAGCCCTACGGACGTCCCGACGTAGAGCTGAAAGTTACCTAAATACAGACGCCGAGAGTCCGACGGCCGTCCCGACGCCGATGGCCCGACTGACATCCCGACGTAGAGCTGAAAGTTACCTAAATACAGACGCCGAGAGCCCGACGGACGTCCGGACGCCGAGAGCCCGACGGACGTCCCGACAACGATGGCCTGACGGACGTCCCGACGCCGAGAGCCCGACGGACGTCCCGACATAGAGCTGAAAGTTACCTAAATACAGACGCCGACAGGCCGACGGACGTCCGGACGCCGATGGCCCGACGGACGTCCCGACGCCGATGGCCCGACGGACGTCCCGACGCCGAGAGCCCGACGGACGTCCGGACGCCGAGGGCCCGACGGACGTCCCGACGCCGAGGGCCCGACGGACGTCCCGACGCCGAGAGCCCGACGGACGTCCGGACGCCGAGGGCCCGACGGACGTCCGGACGCCGAGGGCCCGACGGACGTCCCGACGCCGAGGGCCCGACGGACGTCCCGACGCCGACGGCCCGACTGACGTCCCGACGTAGAGCTGAAAGTTACCTAAATACAGACGCCGAGAGCCCGACGGACGTCCCGACGCCGAGAGCCCGACGGACGTCCCGACGCCGATGGCCCGACAGACGTCCCGACGTAGAGCTGAAAGTTACCTAAATACAGATGCCGAGAGCCCAACGGACGTCCCGACGCCGAGAGCCCGACGGACGTCCCGACGCCGAGAGCCCGACAGACGTCCCGACGCCGATGGCCCGACGGACGTCCGGACGCCGAGAGCCCGACGGACGTCCCGACGCCGAGGGCCCGACGGACGTCCCGACGCCGAGGGCCCGACGGACGTCCCGACGCCGATGGCCCGACGGACGTCCGGACGCCGAGAGCCCGACGGACGTCCCGACGCCGAGGGCCCGACGGACGTCCCGACGCCGAGAGCCCGTCGGACGTCCCTACGCCGAGGGCCCGACGGACGTCCCGACGCCGAGAGCCCTACGGACGTCCCGACGTAGAGCTGAAAGTTACCTAAATACAGACGCCGAGAGCCCGACGGACGTCCCGACGCCGAGAGCCCGACTGACATCCCGACGTAGAGCTGAAAGTTACCTAAATACAGACGCCGAGAGCCCGACTGAAATCCCGACGTAGAGCTGAAAGTTAGCTAAATACAGACGCCGAGAGCCCGACGGACGTCCGGACGCCGAGAGCCCGACGGACGTCCGGACGCCGAGAGCCCGACGGACGTCCCGACAACGATGGCCCGACGGACGTCCCGACGCCGATGACCCGACGGACGTCCCGATGCCGAGTGCCCGACGGATGTCCCGACGCCGATTGCCCGACGGAAGTCCCGACGCCGAGAGCCCAACGGACATCCCGACGCCAAGTGACCGACGGACGTCCCGACGTAGAGCTGAAAGTTACCTAAATACAGACGCCGAGAGCCCGACGGACTTCCGGACGCCGAGAGCCCGACGGACGTCCCGACTTAGAGCTGAAAGTTACCTAAATACAGACGCCGAGAGCCCGACGGACGTCCGGGCGCCGAGAGCCCAAAGGACGTCCCGACGCCGAGGGCCCGACGGACGTCCCGACGCCGAGGGCCCGACGGACGTCCCGACGCCGAGATCCCGACGGACGTCCCGACGCCGAGAGCCCGACGGACGTCCGGACGCCGAGGGCCCGACGGTCGTCCCGACGCCGAGGGCCCGACGGACGTCCCGACGCCGAGGGCCCGACGGACGTCCCGACGCCGAGGGCCCGACGGACGTCCCGACGCCGACGGCCCGACGGACGTCCCGACGCCGAGAGCCCGACGGACGTCCCGACATAGAGCTGAAAGTTACCTAAATACAGACGCCGAGAGCCCGACGGACGTCCCGACGCCGAGAGCCCGACGGACGTCCCGACGCCGATGGCCCGACGGACGTCCCGACGCCGATGGCCCGACGGACGTCCCGACGCCGATGGCCCGCCGGACGTCCGGACGCCGAGAGCCCGACGGACGTCCCGACGTAGAGCTGAAAGTTACCTAAATACAGACGCCGAGAGCCCGACGGACGTCCCGACGTAGAGCTGAAAGTTACCTAAATACAGACGCCGAGAACCCGACGGACGTCCCGACGCTGAGGGTCCGACGGACGTCCCGACGTAGAGCTGAAAGTTACCTAAATACAGACGCCGAGAGCCCGACAAACGTCCCAACGCCGAGGGCCTGACGGACGTCCCGACGACGATGTCCCGACGGACGTCCCGACGCCGAGAGCCCGACGGACGTCCCGACGCCGAGTGCCCGACGGACGTCCCCATGCCGAGTGCCCGACGGACGTCCCGACGCCGAGGGCCTGACGGACGTCCCGACGCCGATGATCCGACGGACGTCCCGACGCCGAGGGCCCGACGGACGTCCCGACGCCGAGGGCCCGACGGACGTCCCGACGCCGAGGGCCCGACGGACGTCCCGACACCTAGAGCCCGACGGACGTCACGACTCAGATGGCCTGACGGACGTCCGGACGTCGAGGGCCCGACGGACGTCGCGACGCCGATGGCCCGACGGACGTCCCGAAGCCGAGGGCCTGACGGACGTCCGGACTCCGATGGCCCGACGGACGTCCCGACATAGAGCTGAAAGTTACCTAAATACAGACGCCGAGAGCCCGACGGACGTCCGGACGCCGAGAGCCCGACGGACGTTTCGACGCCGAGGGCCCGACGGACGTCCCGACACCTAGAGCCCGACGGCCGTCACGACTCCGATGGCCTGACGGACGTCCGGACGTCGAGGGCCCGACGGACGTCCCGACGCCGATGACCCGACGGACGTCCCGATGCCGAGTGCCCGACGGATGTCCCGACGCCGAAGGCCCGACGGACGTCCCGACGCCGAGGGCCCGACGGACGTCCCGACGCCGAGAGCCCGACGGACATCCCGACGCCAAGTGACCGACGGACGTCCCGACGTAGAGCTGAAAGTTACCTAAATACAGACGCCGAGAGCCCGACGGACTTCCGGACGCCGAGAGCCCGACGGACGTCCCGACTTAGAGCTGAAAGTTACCTAAATACAGACGCCGAGAGCCCGACGGACTTCCGGACGCCGAGAGCCCGACGGACGTCCCGACTTAGAGCTGAAAGTTACCTAAATACAGACGCCGAGAGCCCGACGGACTTCCGGACGCCGAGAGCCCGACGGACGTCCCGACTTAGAGCTGAAAGTTACCTAAATACAGACGCCGAGAGCCCGACGGACGTCCGGGCGCCGAGAGCCCAAAGGACGTCCCGACGCCGAGGGCCCGACGGACGTCCCGACGCCGATGGCCCGACGGACGTCCCGACGCCGAGGGCCCGACGGACGTCCCGACGCCGAGATCCCGACGGACGTCCCGACGCCGATGGCCTGACGGACGTCCCGACGCCGAGAGCCCGACGGACGTCCCGACATAGAGCTGAAAGGTACCTAAATACAGACGCCGACAGGCCGACGGACGTCCGGACGCCGATGGCCCGACGGACGTCCCGACGCCGATGGCCCGACGGACGTCCCGACGCCGAGAGCCCAACGGACGTCCGGACGCCGAGGGCCCGACGGACGTCCCGAAGCCGAGGGCCCAACGGACGTCCGGACGCCGAGGGCCCGACGGACGTCCCGAAGCCGAGGGCCCGACGGACGTCCCGACGCCGAGGGCCCGACGGACGTCCCGACGCCGAGGACCCGACGGACGTCCCGACGCCGACGGCCCGACGGACGTCCCGACGTAGAGCTGAAAGTTACCTAAATACAGACGCCGAGAGCCCGATGGACGTCCCGACGCCGAGAGCCCGACGGACGTCCCGACGCCGAGAGCCCGACGGACGTCCCGACGCCGATGGCCCGACAGACGTCCCGACGTAGAGCTGAAAGTTACCTAAATACAGATGCCGAGAGCCCAACGGACGTCCCGACGCCGAGAGCCCGACGGACGTCCCGACGCCGAGGGCCCGACGGACGTCCCGACGCCGATGGCCCGACGGACGTCCCGACGCCGAGGGCCCGACGGACGTCCCGACGCCGAGGGCCCGACGGACGTCCCGACGCCGATGGCCCGACGGACGTCCCGACGCCGAGGGCCCGACGGACGTCCCGACGCCGAGGGCCCGACGGACGTCCCGACGCCGAGAGCCCGTCGGACGTCCCTACGCCGAGGGCCCGACGGACGTCCCGACGCCGAGAGCCCGACGGACGTCCCGACGCCGATGGCCCGACAGACGTCCCGACGTAGAGCTGAAAGTTACCTAAATACAGATGCCGAGAGCCCAACAGACGTCCCGACGCCGATGGCCCGACGGACGTCCGGACGCCGAGAGCCCGACGGACGTCCCGACGCCGAGGGCCCGACGGACGTCCCGACGCCGAGGGCCCGACGGACGTCCCGACGCCGAAGGCCCGACGGACGTCCCGACGCCGAGAGCCCGACGGACGTCCCGACGCCGAGAGCCCGACGGACATCCCGACGCCAAGTGACCGACGGACGTCCCGACGTAGAGCTGAAAGTTACCTAAATACAGACGCCGAGAGTCCGACGGACGTCCCGACATAGAGCTGAAAGTTACCTAAATACAGACGCCGAGAGCCCGTCGGACGTCCGGACGCCGAGGGCCCGACGGACGTCCCGACGCCGAGAGCCCTACGGACGTCCCGACGTAGAGCTGAAAGTTACCTAAATACAGACGCCGAGAGTCCGACGGACGTCCCGACGCCGAGAGCCCAACTGACATCCCGACGTAGAGCTGAAAGTTACCTAAATACAGACGCCGAGAGCCCGACGGACGTCCCGACGCCGAGAGCCCGACGGACGTCCCGACAACGATGGCCCGACGGACGTCCCGACGCCGATGACCCGACGGACGTCCCGATGCCGAGTGCCCGACGGATGTCCCGACGCCGAAGGCCCGACGGACGTCCCGACGCCGAGAGCCCGACGGACATCCCGACGCCAAGTGACCGACGGACGTCCCGACGCCGAGAGCCCGACGGACATCCCGACGCCAAGTGACCGACGGACGTCCCGACGTAGAGCTGAAAGTTACCTAAATACAGACGCCGAGAGCCCGACGGACTTCCGGACGCCGAGAGCCCGACGGACGTCCCGACTTAGAGCTGAAAGTTACCTAAATACAGACGCCGAGAGCCCGACGGACGTCCCGACTTAGAGCTGAAAGTTACCTAAATACAGACGCCGAGAGCCCGACGGACGTCCCGACTTAGAGCTGAAAGTTACCTAAATACAGACGCCGAGAGCCCGACGGACGTCCCGACTTAGAGCTGAAAGTTACCTAAATACAGACGCCGAGAGCCCGACGGACGTCCCGACTTAGAGCTGAAAGTTACCTAAATACAGACGCCGAGACCCCGACGGACGTCCCGACTTAGAGCTGAAAGTTACCTAAATACAGATGCCGAGAGCCCGACGGACGTCCGGGCGCCGAGAGCCCAAAGGACGTCCGGGCGCCGAGAGCCCAAAGACGTCCCGACGCCGAGGGCCCGACGGACGTCCCGACGCCGATGGCCCGACGGACGTCCCGACGCCGATGTCCCGACGGACGTCCCGACGCCGAGGGCCCGACGGACGTCCCGACGCCGAGATCCCGACGGACGTCCCGACGCCGATGGCCTGACGGACGTCCCGACGCCGAGAGCCCGACGGACGTCCCGACATAGAGCTGAAAGTTACCTAAATACAGACGCCGACAGGCCGACGGACGTCCGGACGCCGATGGCCCGACGGACGTCCCGACGCCGATGGCCCGACGGACGTCCCGACGCCGAGAGCCCAACGGACGTCCGGACGCCGAGGGCCCGACGGACGTCCCGACGCCGAGGGCCCGACGGACGTCCCGACGTAGAGCTGAAAGTTACCTAAATACAGACGCCAAGAGCCCGACGGACGTCCCGATGCCGATGGCCCGACGGACGTCCCGACGCCGAGTGCCCGACGGATGTCCCGACGCCGATGGCCCGACGGACGTCCCGACACCGAGAGCCCGACGGACATCCCGACGCCGAGTGACCGACGGACGTCCCGACGTAGAGCTGAAAGTTACCTAAATACAGACGCCGAGAGCCCGACGGACTTCCGGACGCCGAGAGCCCGACGGACGTCCCGACTTATAGCTGAAAGTTACCTAAATACAGACGCCGAGAGCCCGACGGACGTCCGGACGCCGAGAGCCCGAAGGACGTCCCGACGCCGAGGGCCCGATGGACGTCCCGACGCCGATGGCCCGACGGACGTCCCGACGGACGTCCCGACGCCAATGGCCCGACGGACGTCCGGACGTCGAGGGCCCGACGGACGTCCCGACGCCGATGGCCCGACGGACGTCCCGAAGCCGAGGGCCTGACGGACGTCCGGACTCCGATGGCCCGACGGACGTCCCGACATAGAGCTGAAAGTTACCTAAATACAGACACCGAGAGCCCGACGGACGTCCGGACGCCGAGAGCCCGACGGACGTCCCGACATAGAGCTGAAAGTTACCTAAATACAGACGCCGAGAGCCCGACGGACGTCCGGACGCCTAGAGCCCGACGGACGTCTCGACGCCGAGGGCCCGACGGACGTCCCGACACCTAGAGCCCGACGGACGTCACGACTCCGATGGCCTGACGGACGTCCGGACGTCGAGGGCCCGACGGACGTCCCGACGCCGATGGCCCGACGGACGTCCCGAAGCCGAGGGCCTGACGGACGTCCGGACTCCGAAGGCCCGACGGACGTCCCGACATAGAGCTGAAAGTTACCTAAATACAGACGCCGAGAGCCCGACGGACGTCCGGACGCCGAGAGCCCGACGGACGTCCCGACATAGAGCTGAAAGTTACCTAAATACAGACGCCGAGAGCCCGACGGACGTCCGGACGCCGAGAGCCCGACGGACGTCCCGACATAGAGCTCAAAGTTACCTAAATACGGACGCCGAGAGCCCGACGGACGTCCCGACATAGAGCTGAAAGTTACCTAAATACAGACGCCGAGAGCCCGACGGACGTCCCGACATAGAGCTGAAAGTTACCTAAATACAGACGCCGAGAGCCCGACGGACGTCCAGACGCCGAGAGCCCGACGGACGTCTCGACGCCGAGAGCCCGACGGACCTCCCGACGTAGAGCTGAAAGTTACCTAAATACAGACACCGAGAGCCCGACGGACGTCCCGACGCCGAGAGCCCGACAGACGTCCCGACGCCGATGGCCCGACGGACGTCCGGACGCCGAGCTGAAAGTTACCTAAATACAGACGCCGAGAGCCCGACGGAAGTTCCGACGCCGAGGGCCCGACGGACGTCCCGACGCCGAGGGCCCGACGGACGTCCCGACGCCGAGGGCCCGACGGACGTCCCGACGCCGAGGGCCCGACGGACGTCCCGATGCCAAGTGCCCGACGGACGTCCCGACGTAGAGCTGAAAGTTACCTAAATACAGACGCCGAGAGCCTGACGGACATCCCGACGCCGAGGGCCCGACGGACATCCCGACGCCGAGGGCCCGACGGACGTCCCGACGCCGAGGGCCCGACGGACGTCCCGACGCCGAGGGCCCGATGGACGTCCCGATGCCAAGTGCCCGACGGACGTCCCGACGTAGAGCTGAAAGTTACCTAAATACAGACGCCGAGAGCCTGACGGACGTCCGAACGCCGAGAGCCTGACGGACGTCCCGACGCCGAGAGCCCGACGGACGTCCCGACGCTGAGAGCCCGACGGACGTCCCGACGTAGAGCTGAAAGTTACCTAAATACAGACGCCGAGAGCCCGACGGACGTCCCGACGCCGACGGCCCGACGGACGTCCCGACGCCGAGAGCACGACGGACGTCCCGACGCCGACGGCCCGACGGACGTCCCGACGCCGACGGCCCGACGGACGTCCCGACGCCGAGAGCCCGACGGACGTCCCGACGCCGAGAGCCCGACGGACGTCCCGACGCCGACGGCCCGACGGACGTCCCGACGCCGAGAGCACGACGGACGTCCCGACGCCGAGAGCCCGACGGACGTCCTGACGTAGAGCTGAAAGTTACCTAAATACAGACGCCGAGAGCCCGACGGACGTCCCAACGCCGAGAGCCCGACGGACGTCCCGACGACGATGGCCCGACGGACGTCCCGACGCCGATAGCCCGACGGACGTCCGGACGCCGAGGGCCCGACGGACGTCCCGACGCCGAGGGCCCGACGGACGTCCCGACGCCGAGGGCCCGACGGACGGCCCGACGTAGAGCTGAAAGTTACCTAAATACAGACGCCGAGAGCCCAACAGACGTCCCGACGCCGAGAGCCCGACGGACGTCCCGTCGCCGATGGCCCGACGGACGTCCCGACGCCGAGAGCCCGACGGACGTCCCGACGCCGAGGGCCCGACGGACTTCCCGACGCCGATGGCCCGACGGACGTTAGGACGCCGAGAGCCCGACGGACGTCCCGACATAGCGCTGAAAGTTACCTAAATACAGATGCCGAGAGCCCAACAGACGTCCCGACGCCGAGAGCCCGACGGACGTCCCGACGCCGAGAGCCCGACAGACGTCCCGACGCCGATGGCCCGACGGATGTCCGGACGCCGAGAGCCCGACGGACGTCCGGACGCCGAGGGCCCGACGGACGTCCCGACGCCGATGGCCCGACGGACGTCCCGACGCCGAGAGCCCAACGGACGTCCGGACGCCGAGGGCCCGACGGACGTCCCGAAGCCGAGGGCCCAACGGACGTCCGGACGCCGAGGGCCCGACGGACGTCCCGAAGCCGAGGGCCCGACGGACGTCCCGACGCC
Organism: Leptosomus discolor; assembly: GCF_034619465.1. Taxonomy (NCBI): domain Eukaryota; kingdom Metazoa; phylum Chordata; class Aves; order Leptosomiformes; family Leptosomidae; genus Leptosomus; species Leptosomus discolor. The sequence continues at coordinate 4,622,850 of NW_028237788.1, forward strand.
GAGGGCCCGACGGACGTCCCGACGCCGAGGACCCGACGGACGTCCCGACGCCGACGGCCCGACGGACGTCCCGACGTAGAGCTGAAAGTTACCTAAATACAGACGCCGAGAGCCCGATGGACGTCCCGACGCCGAGAGCCCGACGGACGTCCCGACGCCGAGAGCCCGACGGACGTCCCGACGCCGATGGCCCGACAGACGTCCCGACGTAGAGCTGAAAGTTACCTAAATACAGATGCCGAGAGCCCAACGGACGTCCCGACGCCGAGAGCCCGACGGACGTCCCGACGCCGAGGGCCCGACGGACGTCCCGACGCCGATGGCCCGACGGACGTCCCGACGCCGAGGGCCCGACGGACGTCCCGACGCCGAGGGCCCGACGGACGTCCCGACGCCGAGGGCCCGACGGACGTCCCGACGCCGAGGGCCCGACGGACGTCCCGACGCCGAGAGCCCGTCGGACGTCCCTACGCCGAGGGCCCGACGGACGTCCCGACGCCGAGAGCCCGACGGACGTCCCGACGCCGATGGCCCGACAGACGTCCCGACGTAGAGCTGAAAGTTACCTAAATACAGATGCCGAGAGCCCAACAGACGTCCCGACGCCGATGGCCCGACGGACGTCCGGACGCCGAGAGCCCGACGGACGTCCCGACGCCGAGGGCCCGACGGACGTCCCGACGCCGAGGGCCCGACGGACGTCCCGACGCCGAAGGCCCGACGGACGTCCCGACGCCGAGAGCCCGACGGACGTCCCGACGCCGAGAGCCCGACGGACATCCCGACGCCAAGTGACCGACGGACGTCCCGACGTAGAGCTGAAAGTTACCTAAATACAGACGCCGAGAGTCCGACGGACGTCCCGACATAGAGCTGAAAGTTACCTAAATACAGACGCCGAGAGCCCGTCGGACGTCCGGACGCCGAGGGCCCGACGGACGTCCCGACGCCGAGAGCCCTACGGACGTCCCGACGTAGAGCTGAAAGTTACCTAAATACAGACGCCGAGAGTCCGACGGACGTCCCGACGCCGAGAGCCCAACTGACATCCCGACGTAGAGCTGAAAGTTACCTAAATACAGACGCCGAGAGCCCGACGGACGTCCCGACGCCGAGAGCCCGACGGACGTCCCGACAACGATGGCCCGACGGACGTCCCGACGCCGATGACCCGACGGACGTCCCGATGCCGAGTGCCCGACGGATGTCCCGACGCCGAAGGCCCGACGGACGTCCCGACGCCGAGAGCCCGACGGACATCCCGACGCCAAGTGACCGACGGACGTCCCGACGCCGAGAGCCCGACGGACATCCCGACGCCAAGTGACCGACGGACGTCCCGACGTAGAGCTGAAAGTTACCTAAATACAGACGCCGAGAGCCCGACGGACTTCCGGACGCCGAGAGCCCGACGGACGTCCCGACTTAGAGCTGAAAGTTACCTAAATACAGACGCCGAGAGCCCGACGGACGTCCCGACTTAGAGCTGAAAGTTACCTAAATACAGACGCCGAGAGCCCGACGGACGTCCCGACTTAGAGCTGAAAGTTACCTAAATACAGACGCCGAGAGCCCGACGGACGTCCCGACTTAGAGCTGAAAGTTACCTAAATACAGACGCCGAGACCCCGACGGACGTCCCGACTTAGAGCTGAAAGTTACCTAAATACAGATGCCGAGAGCCCGACGGACGTCCGGGCGCCGAGAGCCCAAAGGACGTCCGGGCGCCGAGAGCCCAAAGACGTCCCGACGCCGAGGGCCCGACGGACGTCCCGACGCCGATGGCCCGACGGACGTCCCGACGCCGATGTCCCGACGGACGTCCCGACGCCGAGGGCCCGACGGACGTCCCGACGCCGAGATCCCGACGGACGTCCCGACGCCGATGGCCTGACGGACGTCCCGACGCCGAGAGCCCGACGGACGTCCCGACATAGAGCTGAAAGTTACCTAAATACAGACGCCGACAGGCCGACGGACGTCCGGACGCCGATGGCCCGACGGACGTCCCGACGCCGATGGCCCGACGGACGTCCCGACGCCGAGAGCCCAACGGACGTCCGGACGCCGAGGGCCCGACGGACGTCCCGACGCCGAGGGCCCGACGGACGTCCCGACGTAGAGCTGAAAGTTACCTAAATACAGACGCCAAGAGCCCGACGGACGTCCCGATGCCGATGGCCCGACGGACGTCCCGACGCCGAGTGCCCGACGGATGTCCCGACGCCGATGGCCCGACGGACGTCCCGACACCGAGAGCCCGACGGACATCCCGACGCCGAGTGACCGACGGACGTCCCGACGTAGAGCTGAAAGTTACCTAAATACAGACGCCGAGAGCCCGACGGACTTCCGGACGCCGAGAGCCCGACGGACGTCCCGACTTATAGCTGAAAGTTACCTAAATACAGACGCCGAGAGCCCGACGGACGTCCGGACGCCGAGAGCCCGAAGGACGTCCCGACGCCGAGGGCCCGATGGACGTCCCGACGCCGATGGCCCGACGGACGTCCCGACGGACGTCCCGACGCCAATGGCCCGACGGACGTCCGGACGTCGAGGGCCCGACGGACGTCCCGACGCCGATGGCCCGACGGACGTCCCGAAGCCGAGGGCCTGACGGACGTCCGGACTCCGATGGCCCGACGGACGTCCCGACATAGAGCTGAAAGTTACCTAAATACAGACACCGAGAGCCCGACGGACGTCCGGACGCCGAGAGCCCGACGGACGTCCCGACATAGAGCTGAAAGTTACCTAAATACAGACGCCGAGAGCCCGACGGACGTCCGGACGCCTAGAGCCCGACGGACGTCTCGACGCCGAGGGCCCGACGGACGTCCCGACACCTAGAGCCCGACGGACGTCACGACTCCGATGGCCTGACGGACGTCCGGACGTCGAGGGCCCGACGGACGTCCCGACGCCGATGGCCCGACGGACGTCCCGAAGCCGAGGGCCTGACGGACGTCCGGACTCCGAAGGCCCGACGGACGTCCCGACATAGAGCTGAAAGTTACCTAAATACAGACGCCGAGAGCCCGACGGACGTCCGGACGCCGAGAGCCCGACGGACGTCCCGACATAGAGCTGAAAGTTACCTAAATACAGACGCCGAGAGCCCGACGGACGTCCGGACGCCGAGAGCCCGACGGACGTCCCGACATAGAGCTCAAAGTTACCTAAATACGGACGCCGAGAGCCCGACGGACGTCCCGACATAGAGCTGAAAGTTACCTAAATACAGACGCCGAGAGCCCGACGGACGTCCCGACATAGAGCTGAAAGTTACCTAAATACAGACGCCGAGAGCCCGACGGACGTCCAGACGCCGAGAGCCCGACGGACGTCTCGACGCCGAGAGCCCGACGGACCTCCCGACGTAGAGCTGAAAGTTACCTAAATACAGACACCGAGAGCCCGACGGACGTCCCGACGCCGAGAGCCCGACAGACGTCCCGACGCCGATGGCCCGACGGACGTCCGGACGCCGAGCTGAAAGTTACCTAAATACAGACGCCGAGAGCCCGACGGAAGTTCCGACGCCGAGGGCCCGACGGACGTCCCGACGCCGAGGGCCCGACGGACGTCCCGACGCCGAGGGCCCGACGGACGTCCCGACGCCGAGGGCCCGACGGACGTCCCGATGCCAAGTGCCCGACGGACGTCCCGACGTAGAGCTGAAAGTTACCTAAATACAGACGCCGAGAGCCTGACGGACATCCCGACGCCGAGGGCCCGACGGACATCCCGACGCCGAGGGCCCGACGGACGTCCCGACGCCGAGGGCCCGACGGACGTCCCGACGCCGAGGGCCCGATGGACGTCCCGATGCCAAGTGCCCGACGGACGTCCCGACGTAGAGCTGAAAGTTACCTAAATACAGACGCCGAGAGCCTGACGGACGTCCGAACGCCGAGAGCCTGACGGACGTCCCGACGCCGAGAGCCCGACGGACGTCCCGACGCTGAGAGCCCGACGGACGTCCCGACGTAGAGCTGAAAGTTACCTAAATACAGACGCCGAGAGCCCGACGGACGTCCCGACGCCGACGGCCCGACGGACGTCCCGACGCCGAGAGCACGACGGACGTCCCGACGCCGACGGCCCGACGGACGTCCCGACGCCGACGGCCCGACGGACGTCCCGACGCCGAGAGCCCGACGGACGTCCCGACGCCGAGAGCCCGACGGACGTCCCGACGCCGACGGCCCGACGGACGTCCCGACGCCGAGAGCACGACGGACGTCCCGACGCCGAGAGCCCGACGGACGTCCTGACGTAGAGCTGAAAGTTACCTAAATACAGACGCCGAGAGCCCGACGGACGTCCCAACGCCGAGAGCCCGACGGACGTCCCGACGACGATGGCCCGACGGACGTCCCGACGCCGATAGCCCGACGGACGTCCGGACGCCGAGGGCCCGACGGACGTCCCGACGCCGAGGGCCCGACGGACGGCCCGACGTAGAGCTGAAAGTTACCTAAATACAGACGCCGAGAGCCCAACAGACGTCCCGACGCCGAGAGCCCGACGGACGTCCCGTCGCCGATGGCCCGACGGACGTCCCGACGCCGAGAGCCCGACGGACGTCCCGACGCCGAGGGCCCGACGGACTTCCCGACGCCGATGGCCCGACGGACGTTAGGACGCCGAGAGCCCGACGGACGTCCCGACATAGCGCTGAAAGTTACCTAAATACAGATGCCGAGAGCCCAACAGACGTCCCGACGCCGAGAGCCCGACGGACGTCCCGACGCCGAGAGCCCGACAGACGTCCCGACGCCGATGGCCCGACGGATGTCCGGACGCCGAGAGCCCGACGGACGTCCGGACGCCGAGGGCCCGACGGACGTCCCGATGCCGAGAGCCCGACGGACGTCCGGACGCCGAGGGCCCGACGGACGTCCCGATGCCGAGAGCCCGACGGACGTCCGGACGCCGAGAGCCCCACCGACGTCCGGACGCCGAGAGCCCGACGGACATACCAACGTAGAGCTGAAAGTTACCTAAATACAGACGCCGAGAGCCCGACGGACGTCCCGACGCCGAGAGCCCGACGGACGTCCCGACGACGAGAGCCCGACGGACGTCCCGACGCCGATGGCCCGACGGACGTCCCGACGCCGAGGGCCCGACGGACGTCCCGACGCCGAGGGCCCGACGGACGTCCCGACGCCGATGGCCCGACGGACGTCCCGACGCCGAGGGCCCGACGGACGTCCCGACACCAAGAGCCCGACGGACATCCGGACACCGAGAGCCCGACGGACGTCCCGACGCCGAGGGCCCGACGGACTTCCCGACGCCGATGGCCCGACAGACGTCCGGACGCTGAGAGCCCGACGGACGTCCCGACATAGAGCTGAAAGTTACCTAAATACAGATGCCGAGAGCCCAACAGACGTCCCGACGCCGAGAGCCTGACGGATCTCCGACGCCCAGAGCCCGACGGACGTCCGGACGCCTAGAGCCCGACGGAAGTCCCGACGCCGAGGGCCCGACGGACTTCCCGACACCGATGGCCCGACAGACGTCCGGACGCCGAGAGCCCGACGGACGTCCCGACATAGATCTGAAAGTTACCTAAATACAGATGCCGAGAGCCCAACAGACGTCCCGACGCCGAGAGCCCGACGGACGTCCCAACGCCGAGAACCCCACGGACTTCCCGACGCCGATGGCCCGACAGACGTCCGGACGCCGAGAGCCCGACGGACGTCCCGACATAGATCTGAAAGTTACCTAAATACAGATGCCGAGAGCCCAACAGACGTCCCGACGCCGAGAGCCCGACGGACGTCCCAACGCCGAGAGCCCCACGGACTTCCCGACGCCGATGGCCCGACAGACGTCCGGACGCCGAGAGCCCGACGGACGTCCCGACATAGATCTGAAAGTTACCTAAATACAGATGCCGAGAGACCAACAGACGTCCGGACGCCGAGAGCCCGACGGACGTCCCGACATAGATCTGAAAGTTACCTAAATACAGATGCCGAGAGACCAACAGACGTCCCGACGCCGAGAGCCCGACGGACGTCCCAACGCCGAGAGCCCCACAGACGTCCCGACGCCGATGGCCCGACGGACGTCCCGACGCTGAGAGCCTGACGGACGTCCCGACGCCGAGGGCCCGACGGACGTCCCGACGCCGAGGGCCCGACGGACGTCCCGACGACGATGGCCCGACGGACGTCCGGACGCCGAGAGCCTGATGGACGTGCCGACGCCGAGGGCCCGACGTACGTCCCGACGACGATGGCCCGACGGACGTCCGGACGCCGAGAGCCCGACCGACGTCCGTACGCCGAGAGCCCGACGGACATCCCGACGTAGAGCTGAAAGTTACCTAAATACGGACGCCGAGAGCCCGACGGACGTCCCGACGCCAAGAGCCCGACGGACATCCCGACGTAGAGCTGAAAGTTACCCAAATACAGACGCTGAGAGCCCGACGGACGTCCCGACGCCGAGAGCCCGACGGACGGCCCGACGCCGAGGGCCCGACGGACGTCCCGACGCCGAGGGCCCGAAGGACGTCCCGACGCCGAGGGCCCGACGGACGTCGCGGCGCCGAGGGCCCGACGGACGTCCCGACGCCGAGGGCCTGACGGACGTCCCGACGTAGAGCTGAAAGTTACCTAAATACAGACGCCGAGAGCCCGACGGACGTCCGGACGCCGAGGGCCCGACGGACGTCCCGACGTAGAGCTGATAGTTACCTAAATACAGACGCCGAGAGCCCGACGGACGTCCCGACGCCGAGATCCCGACGGACGTCCCGACGTAGAGCTGCAAGTTACCTAAATACAGACGCCGAGGGCCCGACGGACGTCCCGACGCCGAGATCCCGACGGACGTCCCGACGTAGAGCTGCAAGTTACCTAAATACAGACGCCGAGGGCCCGACGGACGTCCCGACGCCGATGGCCCGACGGACGTCCCGACGCCAGAAGCCCGACGGACGTTTCGACGCCGGAAGCCCGACGGACGTCCCGACGCCGAGGGCCCGACGGACGTCCCGACGCCGGAAGCCCCACGGACGTCCGGACGCCGAGTGCCCGACGGACGTCCCGAGGCCGAGAGCCCGACGGACGTCCCGACGCCGAGAGCCCGACGGACGTCCCGACGCCGAGAGCCCGACGGACGTCCGGACGCCGAGAGCCCGACGGACGTCCCGACGTAGAGCTGAAAGTTACCTAAATACAGACGCCGAGGGCCCGACGGACGTCCCGACGCCGAGGGCCCGACGGACGTACGGACGCCGAGAGCCCGACGGACGTCCCGACGTAGAGCTGAAAGTTACCTAAATACAGACGCCGAGGGCCCGACGGACGTCCCGACGCCGAGGGCCCGACGGACGTGCGGACGCCGAGGGCCCGACGGACGTGCGGACGCCGAGACCACGACGGACGTCCCGACGTAGAGCTGAAAGTTACCTAAATACAGACGCCGGGAGCCCGACGGACGTCCGGACGCCGAGAGCCCGACGGACGTGCGGACGCCGAGAGCCCGACGGATGTCCCGACGTAGAGCTGAAAGTTACCTAAATACAGACGCCGAGGGCCCGACGGACGTCCGGACGCCGAGGGCCCGACGGACGTCCGGACGCCGAGGGCCCGACGGACGTCCGGACGCCGAGACCCCGACGGACGTCCGGACGCCGAGGGCCCGACGGACGTCCGGACGCCGAGACCCCGACGGTCGTCCCGACGCCGAGGGCCCGACGGTCGTCCCGACGCCGAGGGCCCGACGGACGTCGCGGCGCCGAGGGCCCGACGGACGTCGCGGCGCCGAGACCCCGACGGACGTCGCGACGCCGATGGACGGACGGACGTCGGGACGCCGAGACCCCGACGGACGTCGCGACGCTGATGGACGGACGGACGTCCGGACGCCGAGACCCGGACGGACGTCGGGACGCCGAGACCCCGACGGTCGTCCGGACGCCGAGACCCCGACGGACGTCCGGACGCCGAGACCCCGACGGACGTCCGGACGCCGATGGTCCGACAGATGTGCGGACGCCGAGAGCTCGAGGGACGTCCCGACGTAGAGCTGAAAGTTACCTAAATACAGATGCCGAGAGCCCGACGGAAGTCCGGACGCCGAGAGCCCGATGGACGTCCCGAAACCGAGAGCCCGACGGACGTCCCGACGCCGATGGCCCGACGGACGTCCCGACGCCGATGGCCCGACGGACGTCCCGACGCCGAGAGCCCGACGGATGTCCTGACGTAGAGCTGAAAGTTACCTAAATACAGACGCCGAGAGCCCAACAGACGTCCCGACGCCGAGAGCCCGACGGACATCCCGTCGCCGATGGCCCGACGGACGTCCGGACGCCGAGAGCCCGAAGGACGTCCCGACGCCGAGGGCCCGATGGACGTCCCGACACCGATGGCTCGACGGACGTCCCGACGCCGAGGGCCCGACGGACGTCCCGACGCCGAGATCCCGACGGACGTCCCGACGCCGAGATCCCGACGGACGTCCCGACGCCGAGGGCCCGACGGACGTCCCGACGCCGAGATCCCGACGGACGTCCCGACGCCGAGATCCCGACGGACGTCCCGACGCCGAGAGCCCGACGGACGTCCCGACATAGAGCTGAAAGTTACCTAAATACAGACGCCGACAGGCCGACGGACGTCCGGACGCCGATGGCCCGACGGACGTCCCGACGCCGATGGCCCGACGGACGTCCCGACGCCGATGGCCCGACGGACGTCCGGACACCGAGGGCCCGACGGACGTCCCGACGCCGACAGCCCCACGGACGTCCCGACGTAGAGCTGAAAGTTACCTAAATACAGACGCCGAGAGCCCGATGGACGTCCCGACGCCGAGAGCCCGACGGACGTCCCAACGCCGATGGCCCGACGGACGTCCCGACGCCGATGGCCCGACGGACATCCCGACGCCGAGAGCCCGACGGACGTCCTGACGTAGAGCTGAAAGTTACCTAAATACAGACGCCGAGAGCCCAACAGACGTCCCGACGCCGAGAGCCCGACGGACGTCCCGACGCCGATGGCGCGACGGACGTCCCGATGCCGAGAGCCCGACGGACGTCCCGACATAGAGCTGAAAGTTACCTAAATACAGACGCCGACAGGCCGACGGACGTCCCGACGATGAGGGCCCGACGGACGTCCCGACGCCGAGATCCCGACGGACGTCCCGACGACGATGGCCCGACGGACGTCCCGACGCCGATGGCCCGTCGGACGTCCCGACGCCGATGGCCCGCCGGACGTCCGGACGCCGAGAGCCCGACGGACGTCCTGACGTAGAGCTGAAAGTTACCTAAATACAGACGCCGAGAACCCAACACACGTCCCGACGCCGAGAGCCCGACGGACGTCCCGTCGCCGATGGCCCGACGGACGTCCCGACGCCGAGAGCCCGACGGACGTCCCGACGCCGAGACCCCGACGGACGTCCCGACGCCGATGGTCCGACAGACGTCCCGACGTAGAGCTGAAAGTTACCTAAATACAGATGCCGAGAGCCCGACGGACGTCCCGACGCCGAGAGCCCGACGGACGTCCCGACGCCGAGGGCCCGACGGACGTCCGGACGCCGAGAGCCCGACGGACGTCCCGACGCCGAGCGCCCGACGGACGTCCCGACGCCGATGGCCCGACGGACGTCCCGACGCCGAGAGCCCGACGGACGTCCCGACGCCGAGGGCCCGACGGACGTCCCGACGCCGAGGGCCCGACGGACGTCCCGACGCCGATGGCCCGACGGACGTCCGGACGCCGAGAGCCCGACGGACGTCCGGACGCCGAGAGCCCGACGGACGTCCCGACGCCGAGGGCCCGACGGACGTCCCGACGCCGATGGCCTGACGGACGTCCCGACGCCGAGGGCCCGACGGACGTCCCTACGCCGAGGGCCCGACGGACGTCCCGACGCCGATGGCCCGACGGACGTCCGGACGCCGAGAGCCTGACCGACATCCGGACGCCGAGAGCCCGACCGACGTCCCAACGTAGAGCTGAAAGTTACCTAAACACAGACGCCGAGAGCCCGACGGACGTCCCGACGCCAAGAGCCCGACGGACGTCCGGACGCCGAGAGCCTGACCAACATCCGGACGCCGAGAGCCCGACCGACGTCCCAACGTAGAGCTGAAAGTTACCTAAATACAGACGCCGAGAGCCCGACGGACGTCCCAACGCCAAGAGCCCGACGGACGTCCCGACGTAGAGCTGAAAGTTACCCAAATACAGACGCCGAGAGCCCGACGGACGTCCCGAAGCCGAGAGCCCGACGGACGTCCCGACGACGATGGCCCGACGGACGTCCCGACGCCGAGGGCCCGACGGACGTCCCGACGTAGAGCTGAAAGTTACCTAAATACAGACGCCGAGAGCCCAACAGACGTCCCGACGCCGAGAGCCCGACGGACGTCCGGACGCCGAGAGCCCGACGGACGTCCCGACGCTGAGGGCCCGACGGACGTCCCGACGCCGAGGGCCCGACGGACGTCCCGACGTAGAGCTGAAAGTTACCTAAATACAGACGCCGAGGGCCCGACGGACGTCCCGACGCCGATGGCCCGACGGACGTCCCGACGCCGATGGCCCGACGGACGTCCCGACGCCGATGGCCCGACGGACGTCCCGACGCCGAGAGCCCGACGGACGTCCCGACGCCGAGAGCCCGACGGACGTCCCGACGTAGAGCTGAAAGTTACCTAAATACAGACGCCGAGAGCCCGACGGACGTCCCGACGCCGAGAGCCCGACGGACGTCCCGACGCCGAGGGCCCGACGGACGTCCCGACGCCGAGGGCCCGACGGACGTCCCGACGCCGAGAGTCCGACAGACATCCGGACGCCTGAGGGCCCGACGGACGTCCCGACGTAGAGCTGAAAGTTACCTAAATACAGACGCCGAGAGCCAGACGGACGTCCCGACGCCGAGGGCCCGACGGACGTCCCGACGTAGAGCTGTAAGTTACCTAAATACAGACGCCGAGAGCCCGACGGATGTCCCGACGCCGAGGGCCCGACGGACGTCCCGACGTAGAGCTGTAAGTTACCTAAATACAGACGCCGAGAGCCCGACGGACGTCCCGACGCCGAGAGCCCGACGGACGTCCCGACGACGATGGCCCGACGGACGTCCCGACGCCGAGGGCCCGACGGACGTCCCGACGCCGAGGGCCCGACGGACGTCCGGACGCCGAGAGCCCGACGGACGTCCCGACGCCGATGGCCCTACGGACGTCCCGACGCCGAGGGCCCGACGGACGTCCCGACGCCGAGGGCCCGACGGACGTCCCGACGTAGAGTTGAAAGTTGCCTAAATACAGACGCCGAGAGCCCGACGGATGTCCCAACGCCGAGAGCCCGACGGACGTCCCGACGACGATGGCCCGACGGACGTCCCGACGTAGAGCTGAAAGTTACCTAAATACAGACTCCGAGAGCCCGACGGACGTCCCGACGCCGAGAGCCCGACGGACGTCCCGACGACGATGGCCCGACTCACGTCCCGACGCCGAGAGCCCAACGGACGTCCCGACGTAAAGCCCAACACACGTCCCGACGTAGAGCCCAACTCACGTCCCGACGTAGAGCCCAACACACGTCCCGATATAGAGCCCATCACACGTCCCGACGTAGAGCCCATCACACGTCCCGACGTAGAGCCAAACACACGTCTCAACGGAGAGCCGAAAGCAAGCTCAAGACAGATGTCCCGACGCAGAGCCCAAAAGTCATCCCAACGTCGAGTCCAACAGACGTTCTGACGTAGAGCTGAAAGCAAGCTAAATCCAGATGTAGAGCGTAACAGACATCTCGACGTAGAGCCCAACAGATGTTCCGATGTAGAGCTGAAATTTAGCTAACTACAGACTTAGAGCCCAACACAAGTCCCGACGTAGAGCCGAACACACGTCCCGACGTAAAGCCAAAGAGACGTCTCGACGGAGAGCCAAAAGCGAGCTCAAGACAGACGTCCCGACGCAGAGACCAAAAGACATCCCAACCTAGAGCCCAACAGACGTCCCGACGTAGAGCCCAACAGATGTTCCGATGTAGAGCTGAAATTTAGCTAACTACAGACTTAGAGCCCAACACACGTCCCGACGTAAAGCCAAAGAGACGTCTCGACGGAGAGCCAAAAGCGAGCTCAAGACAGACGTCCCGACGCAGAGACCAAAAGACATCCCAACGTAGAGCCCAACAGACGTCCCGATGTAGAGCCGAACAGATGTCCCGAAGTAAAGCACAACAGATGTTCCGAAGTAGAGCCGAAAGCGAGCTCAAGCCAGACATCCCGACGTAGAGCCCAACACACGTCCCGACGTTGAGCCCAACAGTCGTCCCGATATAGATCCGAAAGCGAGCTCAAGACACACTTCCCAAACTAGAGCCCAAGACACGTCCCGACTTAGAGCCCTACAGACGTCCCAACGTTGAGACCATCAGACATCCCAACGTAGAACAGAAAGCGACCTCAAGCCAGACGTAGAGCCCAAGATACGTCCCGACTTAGAGCCCAAGGTACGTCCCGACTTAGAGCCCAACATACGTCCCGACGTAGAGACGAAAGTGAGCTACAGCCAGACATAGAGCCCAAAAGACGTCCCGACGTAGAGCCCAACACACGTCCCGACGTAGAGCCGAAATTAACCTCAAGCCAGACATAGAAACCAACGTACGTCCCGACATACAGCCCAACAGACGTCCCGACGTAGAGCCCAACAGACGTCCCGACGTAGAGCCTAAAGCGAGCTCAAGCCAGACGTATAGCCCAACAGTCGTCCCGACGTAGATCCGAAAGCGAGCTCAAGACACACTATACAAACTAGAGCCCAAGACAAGTCCCGACTTAGAGCGCAACGGACGTCCCGACGTAGAGCCCAACAGATGTCTCAACATAGAGCCGAAAGCGTGCTCAAGCCAGGCTACTTAAAGTAGAACCCAAGACACGTCCCTACGTAGAGCCCAACAGACGTCCCGACGTTGAGACCAACAGACATCCCAAAGTAGAGCAGAAAGTGAGCTCAAGCCAGACGTAGAGCCCAAGAGACGTCCCGAATTAGAGCCCAACAGACGTCCCGACGTAGAGCCCAACACATGTCCCATTGTAGAGCCCAACATACGTCCCGACGTAGAGCCCAACAGACGTTCCAACGTAGAGCCAAAAGTGAGCTACAGCCAGACTGTCCTGGGTTACAGTGTAAAATGTGCCAAAAGGAAAAAAAAAATATTCTATTACCATCTTCAGGAGCTGTTGAGACCAGGTGGGGCGGTGCTCCCTGCCTCCCCCCTCTGGACTATCTCCTGTTACTGGGCACAACAATGCCTTATCGCCTGACCCATCGATAACTCGCTCCTGGGCTATCTCCTGTTAATGGCCCATCAAGGAACTGCCTCACGACTCCCCATCCCATTGTGAGATGCTCCGCCCGGGGAGGGGGGGGAAGGAGCCAAGTAGTCCATGCCAAATAAAAACGGAGATTTTGAACACCCTAGCAGCCTTTCTTCCACTGGATTCCCAGAGGAGCTTTTCCCCCCACTGGAGTTCCAGAGGACAAGAGCTACCTACCTACCACTGGACCTTCAGAGGAAGACCAGACTCTTTTACCTGATTGCTGCTTCCACAGAACTACATCCATCACTTCAGGAGGACTGCAGCCAGCATCTTATCGGACTGCTACTGCCACCCTAACAGGGTGTCAGGTTGTATTCCTGACTCTGTCAGTGTAAACCAGCGGGTTGTTTGTTTTTCCCTGCCTTGTGTTATATATATATATATTAGTAAAGAACTGTTATTCCTATTCCCCATATCTTTGCCTGAAGGCCCATTAATTTCAAAATTATAATAATAATTTGGAGGGAAGGTGGTTGCACTTTCCATTTCAAGGGAGGCTCCTGCCTTCCTCCACAGACACCTGTCTTTTCAAACCAAGACACAGACATAGATCCCAAAAGACGTCCCGACGTAGAGCCCAACAGATGTCCTGACGTAGAGCCGAAATTAACCTCAAGCCAGACGTAGACACCAACGTACGTTCCGACGTAGCGCCCAACACAGGTCCCGTTGTTGAGCTCAGAAGACCTCCCGACGTAGAGCCAAAATTAACCTCAAGCAAGATGTAGACACCAACGTACTTTCCGACGTAGCACCCAACACATGTCCCGTTGTTGAGCTCAGAAGACGTCCCGACGTATAGCCGCAAATGAGCTAAAGCCAGACGTAGAGCCCAAGAGAGGTCCCGACGTAGAGCCCAACCTACGTTCCGACGTAGAGGTGAATGTGAGCTAACAACAGACTTAGAGCCCAACAGACGTCCTGACGTAGAGCCGAACAGATGTCCCGAAGTAAAGCACAACAGATGTTCCGAAGTAGAGCCGAAAGTGAGCTCAAGCCAGACATCCCGACGTAGAGCCCAACAGACATCCCGATGTAGAGCCCAACAGACGTCCCGACGTAGAGCCCAACAGATGTCCCGACGTAGAGCCCAACAGATGTTCCGATGTAGAGCTGAAAGTTAGCTAACTACTGACGTAGAGCCCAATACACATCCCGACGTAGAGATCAACAGATGTCCCGAGATAAAGCCCAACAGACGTCCCGACGTAGAACCGAAAGCAAGCTCAAGCCAGACATATCGAAGTAGAGACCAACAGATGTCCCGATGTAGAGCTCAGAAGACGTCCCGACGTATAGCAGCAAATGAGCTAAAGCCAGACGTAGAGCCCAAGAGACGTCCTGACGTAGAGCTCTAAAGAGGTCCTGACTTAGAGCCCAAGAGACGTCCGGACATAGAGCCCAACAGACGTCCCGACGTAAAGCCCAACAGACGTCCCGACGTAAAGCCCAACAGACGTCCCGACGTAGAGCCCAACACACGTCCCGTTGTAGAGCCGAACATACATCCCGACGTAGGGCCCAACAGACGTTCCAACGTAGAGACGAAAGTGAGCTACAGCCAGACGTAGAGCCCAAAAGACGTCCCAACGTAGAGCCCGAGAAACATCCCGACGTAGAGCCCAACAGGTGTTCGGACGTAGAGCCGAAATTAACCTCAAGCCAGACGTAGACACCAACGTACATTCCGACGTAGCGCCCAACACACGTCCCGTTGTAGAGCTCAGAAGACGTCCCGACATATAGCCGCAAATGAGCTAAAGCCAGACGTAGAGCCCAAGAAACGTCCCGACATTTTGCCCAACAGATGTTCCGACGTAGAGCCGAAAGTGAGCAAAAGCCAAACATAGAGCCCAAGAGAAGTCCAGACGTAGAGCGCAAGAGACGTCCCGACCTAGAGCCCAACAGATGTCCCGACGTAAAGCCCAACAGACGTCCCGACGTAGAGCCCAACACACGTCCCGTTGTAGAGCCCAAAAGACATCCCGACGTAGAGCCCGAGAAACGTCCCGACGTAGAGCCCAACAGGTGTTCGGACGTAGAGCCGAAATTAACCTCAAGCCAGACGTAGAAACCAACGTACGTCCTGACGTAGAGCCCAACAGATGTCCCGATGTAGAGCCGAAAGCGAGCTCAAGCCAGACGTACATCCCAAGAGACGTCCCGACTTAGAGCTCTAAAGACGTCCTGACAGAGCCCAACAGACGTCCCGACGTAGAGCCGAAAGCGAGCTCAAGCCAGACATATCGAAGTAGAGACCAACAGACGTCCCGACGTAGAGACCAACAGATGTTTCGACGTAGAGCAGAAAGTGAGCTACAGCCAGACGTTGCGCCCAACACACGTCCCGACGTATAGCCTGAGAGACATTCCGACGTAGAGATGAAATTAACCTCAAGCCAGACGTAGAAACCAACGTACGTTCCGACGTAGCGCCCAACACACGTCCTATTGTTGAGCTCAGAAGACGTCCTGACGTATAGCCGCAAATGAGCTAAAGCCAGACGTAGAGCCCAAGAGACATCCCGACGTAGAGCCCAACAGATGTTCCGACGTAGAGCTGAAAGTGAGTAAAAGCCAAACATAGAGCCCGAGAGACGTCCCGAAGTAGAGCTCAACAGACGTCCCGACGCAGAGCCCAACAGACGTTCCGACGTAGAGCCGAAAGTGAGCTACAGCCAGACGTAGAGCCCAAAAGACGTCCCGACGTATAGCCTGAGAGACGTCCCGACGTAGAGCCGAAATTAACCTCAAGCCAGACGTAGACACCAACGTACATTCCAACGTAGCGCCCAACACACGTCCCGTTGTAGAGCTCAGAAGACGTCCTGACGTATAGCCGCAAATGAGCTAAAACCAGACGTAGAGACCAAGAGACGTCCCGTCATAAAGCCCAACAGATGTTCCGACGTCTCTACAGCTTGCAACAGTCTGGCCATTGTTTTTTGGAAAGTTTCTGGATATAATGCAGGTCAGTTCTTGGAATGTAAAACCTAAAAATGGGAATAGTATTGTATTTGGCTGCAGAAGCAAGAAGGGGAGAAGACAGGTCCATGAGGGTGAGAAAAATTCTTGCCCCTTTTACCTGCAAAATGACACAGGTATGAAAAGACTTCTTGTTCAAGGCTTCCCAAGAGTTTGCTAAGGTGTGAGGGGGAGAGTTTGAAGTGGGAGAAGGAAGAAACAGAAGAATTTGGGAATGGAAGCTAGGAGGAGAGAGGGTAAGAGGCTTGAAAGTGGAACTGAGAGGAAAAGATGGGCTGTCTGCAACAGGAGGGAGATGAGAAAGAAAAGGAGACCTGTGAGGAAGGATGGAATTACTAAATGGACAGTCACAGAAAAATGAGAAGTGAACAAATATGAAATATAAATATTCTCCCATAGGTTGGAGAAGTAAACACCTTTTAAAAATATGGCTGGAGAGGTGGATGAACTCTAGGTTGTAAAAAAGAAATGTAATGGTCATTAGAAAAATAAAAAAGAGAGAGAAAACAGCACCTGAAAAGCTGAAGGAGGAAATACAGCAGGTAAATGAGGAAATGGAAAAGCCTAGGAAGGACTGAAGCAGAACAAAGAACAAAGCACACTCGGGATAATGGTTTAATGTAGGGTGAAACCAATGCCCAAAATATGTGCAAAGTCACAGCAGTTTGGTTGTCAATTTTCCTATTCTCACACCACGCTCATGCAGTCTTCTGAGACAAATCCTCACCCCAAATGCACACAGCTGGTCCTCAGCAACACACAGCTCTGTCCACACTCCAGCACAGGTACCCTTAAAACCATCCCCCTTCTCCCTCACACACCTCTCGCTGATGCTGCTCCCAAGGCCTAACTCTGGCTAATGGCCACGTCCTCCGTTCCCCTTCAGGGAGGGGCGTTGCTCCCAGCCGTGTCCCAGCTTCAATCTCCACAGCAGCAGCACATCATTTCTTTCTAAATGTGCGACGAAGTGTTCCGGAAGGGGCTCAGGACAGCGCGGAAGGCCAACAGACCGGCTCCCACGGGAACGCAGACCGGCTGCGGCGGGAAGGGCAGCGCCGCCTCCGGCAGCCTCCTGCCGCGGCACCGGCGGCGGGCAGCACGCCCGCGCAGCCACGGCGCTTCCTTCCAGCCGTTCCCGGTTAAGATCTGCCTGGAAACAAAAACGTATTCTTTGTACATTAATTGAGATAGTTCCCACAGCTTCGGGCAGTAATTTTTGATCGATTTATTGCAGAAATGCGTAAAGATAGCGAAAGCAAATGAAAGGTGTGTTAAGTACACCTAGCTATCCAAAATGTCAGCCATAAAATATCCTTGGCAGTATGCTCCACCTTTGTGGCTTTCCTGGGACAAAAGAGATTAGGAGCCAGGCAGAAGAAATGAGGGAGACAAAAAGAGTAGCACGCCAGATGGTACAGTTGTGCCCCCTCCTACCAGTTTAGATCAGAGCAGGGTTGCTCAGAGTTCCCAACAAGCTTCAAAGAGCTATCAACGTGATAAAGCAGCAAGTAGCATTGGTCAAAAGAACTTCAGCTGATCCAAGACAAAAAAGTGGGAAGCAACTGCAATTGCTGCAAATACAGCACAGTGAAAGTTAGAAAGCTGTTAATGATGATCTTTAATTTCAAACGGTACCTAAATTCTGTCAGTGATCATTAAAACTGGTAACTACAGTGCCTGTCATGCCAGCTGCTGTGCAAAAAGAAATCTGCATGTACTCCAGAGGAGCAAAAAAGGGGTTGCAGATGAAGAAACACCGTCTTAAAGAAAAATGCAGCTATTTCAGAGTTAGACAAAGAAAAATACAAGCTTCAGAAAACAGGGTTGACATTACTGATGCCATTAGCCTCAGAGAAGGACCTAGAGACTCAAGAAGCAGCAAAGAATGGGGCGCAAGGCAAGCAAGGAAAGTGAATGATTCATGCTAACTGACGCAGGAGGATGGAAAGCTGTGATCACAGACACTCAGCATGCTCCCAATTCATGAGGCAAAGCAAAACTATGACTAGGCTGAACACTGATTAGTATCAATTACAGAGACCACTACTGGGGCAGACCCGTAAATCCATTTATATGGTACTGCACACATGAAGTCTGCAACTATTTGTACAAGAGAGCAATGCTCCTGTGGGCTGACCCTTGATTTCTACATTCTGGCCCCCTTTGGACCAGATGTACTTTTTTTTTTTTTTTCCCCTCTAATGAGTACTTTTTAACAGCTTCTTAACATAACATGCTAAAAAGAGCTAGTTGAAAGCAGTAATTTTTGTCACATGAACAGCTGGAGCAGGAACTGGAGCCATTTCCATAACAACTGAAAGTTTTCCAATGACTTAGGTAGATCTGAACTCAAAAACTAGTTTGAACTTTGTTTACTTTGACCAGTGCAAGTCACAGAATAAGTTATCAGGCTGCATATTAGTCATGTTCCACAACATTTTATTATCTGTACTCTCAGTAACATTCCAAGGCTTTTAGAAATCTGACCAAATTAAAGAGCGGTGACAAAATGGTTTCTAATAAACTGAAATGCTGAGATAGCTGAATGGTGGTTGAGAACAATTAATGTGTTAGGTTTCTGAAAATGTGCTCAGTCACGTAATAGAGAGCATCTGCCATTCGTTTGTGGCCAGCCCAACCCTAATCCATGACACTTTGAAAGGTGAGGAATCCCTGAATGACGGTCCTCCAAGACATTGTTGTGAGACCCATGGGACTCCATGCAGTTTCATTCTGAAAACCCAGTATCTGGTGCTGTCCTGACCCAACTTGTGAGCAACACCATCATAAAGTATTTAATTTGTAGTTACCCACCCTGAATCTGTTCCTCATGGTTAACTTACCATAAAAAGGTTATTTCCTTTTAATCTGTTAATACGAAACTTACAACTGATCCTTCAATATGAACTATATGACATAAGAAATTTTTATTTTTACCTTAGATGGTTTTCAGGGGTTAAATCATTGTAGACTTCCGAGGCTGACAACAGTGTGCTATTCTTCAAATAACACAGGTAAAACCAACTTAGCAGTGAGGACAGGTTGGAAAAGAATGAAAACGAATAGGTTTGTTAATTCCTGAGAACCTCTAGCGGTTTATAAGGGAGAAAACGACCCCGCGGCAGATGGGGCTCCGCCGCGCGCCGCGCCGGCCCAGGTCCCTCGCGGGCAGCACAACGCCTGCAACAGCCCACCCAGCTCCCGCCCCCTGCCCCCTCAGCTCCCTCCTCCGCCCCCGGCCCCCCCTGCCCGCAGCCAACCGCTGTCCCCGCAGCCGCGCTTCCCGCCAACGGCCACAGGCCGGCGCACGCGGCGGGGGCGGGCCCGCGGGCAGGGCCGAGCGCGGCGCTGGGAGACGCTTCGCGCTGCGACCTGCGCGCGGGCAGCGGGCACAGGGGCGGGAAAGCGACCCCTCCTCGGCGGGAAGTGCTGGTGAGCGACCGCCAGCCTCGGCGCTGCCGAAATACGGCTAACCTCCCACAGCCCGTACTGGCGCTTTTACAAAGGATTTTTGCAAAGGAGCAGGTCTTCACCTTGGCAATTTGTGTCTGGATATAGAAACCAGGTTCGTTATTTATAAAGTGGCCCAAGTCTTCAGTGTGGAAAAATAGGTTTTCTGTGGACGAGTCTAAATAACCAGCATTCACGAGACTAGATCTAAATTAAATATGTTGCCGTGTTCCTTATTAGATGCCTTCAAAATAACACAGATAGTCTCAGTCTTCAGAGGATTAGACTGTCACCCAAACTGCTGTGGCAGCATCCAAGTGGGGAAAGTCTCTAGGCTGAGCTGATGCTGCAGCATCAACTGCTTGCTTTCAATGTTGCTGAAATTGCAAAGCAGGCTAACGTAAGAGGTCTGAATTCTGGTGTTCCACTAGTGCCCAGAATACTCCCCTCTGAGGACAGGCTGAGAGGGTTGGGGTTGTTCAGCCTGGAGAAGGCGCCGGGGTAGACCTTATAGCGGCCTCCCAGTGCTTAAAGGGGGCCTGCAGGAAAGGTGGGGAGGGACTCTTGATCGGGGAGGGTGGTGATAGGACAAGGGGTAAGGGTTGCAAACTGAAAGAGGGTAGGTTTAGACTAGATAGTGGGAAGAAAATTTAGGGTGAGGGTGGTGAGACACTGGCACAGGCTGCCCGGAGAGGTGGTTGATGCCCCAGTCCTGGGAACATTCAAGGCCAAGGCAGACGGGGCTCTGAGCAGCCTGATCCAGCTAAAGATGTCCCTGCTCCTGGTGGGGGTTGTTGGGCTAGATGGTCTTTAAAGGTCCCTTCCAGCCCAAACTCTTCTGATTCTGCATTACTAACTCCACTGAGGCTTTATCTAGACATAGAGCTATTTTAGCATAACCAAAAGTGCCTTTTAGGCGCACCTTACCTAAAGCAATGCCAATTTTTGTTCTAGACACTTTAAAACTATCTGTGTAAGCCAGGCCAGGTTTAAGTTAGTGACACATGTTGAACCATGTAGGCTGATTTTATACCTAATGACGTGTATCCAAGAGTTTGCACTGGTTTGAGCATATGTTTAGATTAAACACTTTATTGGAAATGTCACACAAAGGGAGAAGCGATGAAAGTCATCCACCCAATTACTGTACTTTCAAGGAGGAGGACTTCCCTGCTGTGGGAAGCTATATGCAAACATAATTTTAAAAACTAGGTGATGTCTCTGCTGAGATTATTTGGAAAATCTTGCACAGAACAAATTAATCTAGCCTTTACAAGTAGGATCAAGTTGCCAGTAAACCACCTTTGACAGCACTGAATTTTAGACACAGTGCAGAAACATTGGAAAAGCTGGCAACAGTCCATCTGTGTAAAATACACACTATGGCAACTTAATATATTGTTCTCACTCATGCTAACACATTTTCTATCATATATACACAAACTCTGAGCTTTTTTTAAATTAAAAATACTAAAAAAACCAGCAGGGGGCATAGATTACATACTTTAATTTAATCATACAATCTAATAGTCAAGGTTATTCATATTCTCTTAATGCACAAAGCTGTAGTTTGTTTTTTTTTTCTAAAATTGTGTCATAGCACCATCTCCCTCATCTACTTACACGCAAACCACCAGAAGCTGAAATCAGCTTACAGTCTTCCATTCCCCTGCAATCAGTTTGCTGGCAAGTACCAGTTATCTTTACCTTCACCTCTCTGAAGTGGGAAGACTTTAGAAAACCTGTACAAATAGCTTCTGGGTAGCTGTGAAAACAAGCTAAATTAGAAAAGATGTAAACCCCCCTCTGGTGACTTGGCAGTAATCTTGCAGTCTACAACTTCTTTTACATAATTATTTGCTACTAGGCCTAAACTGGCCAAGCACTTACCTCTGTCTTTAGCACTCACATCACACAGGAATATCATCCATGACCTGGGACTGTGAAGGAATGTGAATATAAAGCCATATTGTCCCTCTTCTTGTAGTTAGGATGGAACTTCGCTCTGCTAGTCAATGAGAGGTATTCTGCTCTGAGAATGTAAATATGTGTATCGTGTGTGCCAGTTGTGGACAGATTTCTCATCATGCTTACTCTAATCGCTTCTCCAAAACACAAGTACAGTGTGTTTATCCTTACAGAGCATTTGGTAGAGCAACAGGCACGCATTTACTACTCAGAATTATGGTCATCCAAGACAAAGTCAAAAACTGAATACAATGGCAGTCATATGACAAATATGAACAATCCACCCAACCTCTGTCCACTTGCATTAAAGCTGTGAGATTAGCAATATCAAGGATCCTGCTAGTTTGACCAAGTATCTTTTGGCTACTTCTATTAAGATGTATATTTAAAAGTCTTTCAAACTGTTTCCATAGTGTCAGAGCAACAGCCTAGCTACACTTCAAACAGAACTTCATGATCCAGACCTTCAGCAGTTAACTTATACTTCACCTTTGTACACTTTCGGTGTTCGTTCATTTGTTTTTCTGAGACTGCTAACAAAGTGGTTGCTTCATTCATGGTTTCTTAAGTAAACTTCACTAGAAAGGGTGGCTGAACTAAAATCCTATTCCAAATGCCACTGAACATCTATAGGTTTTAAAACTGAATTCAGAGCACACAGCATCACGACTAGAACAAAAATCTTCTAAGCAAAAGCTCTGGGTTCTTTTCACTGATTTTACTTTGTTATTTGTCACTTCACTCTAAGGAGAAGCAGTAAATCTGAAGAGCATTTGACATATTTTATTATAAATGGTCATGAATACAGAACCAAAGTAATCTTTATAAATAGCTACAAAAAGCACAAATGCAGGTGTCCTGGGTTACAGTGTAAAATGTGCCAAAAGGAAAAATATTCTATTACCATCTTCAGGAGCTGTTGAGACCAGGTGGGGCGGTGCTCCCTGCCTCCCCCCTCTGGACTATCTCCTGTCAATGGGCACAACAATGCCTTATCGCCTGACCCATCGGTAACTCCCTCCTGGGCTATCTCCTGTTAATGGCCCATCAAGGAACTGCCTCACGACTCCCCATCCTATTGTGAGATGCTCCGCCCGGGGAGGGGGGGGAAGGAGCCAAGTAGTCCATGCCAAATAAAAACGGAGATTTTGAACACCCTAGCAGCCTTTTCTTCCACTGGATTCCCAGAGGAGCTTTTTCCCCCACTGGAGTTCCAGAGGACAAGAGCTACCTGCCGACCACTGGACCTTCGGAGGAAGACCAGACTCTTTTACCTGATTGCTGCTTCCACAGAACTATATCCATCACTTCAGGAGGACTGCAGCCAGCATCTTATCGGACTGCTACTGCCACCCTAACAGGGTGTCAGGTTGTATTCCTGACTCTGTCAGTGTAAACCAGTGGGTTGTTTGTTTTTCCCTGCCTTGTGTTATATATATATATATTAGTAAAGAACTGTTATTCCTATTCCCCATATCTTTGCCTGAAGGCCCGTTAATTTCAAAATTATAATAGTTTGGAGGGAAGGGGGTTGCACTCTCCATTTCAAGGGAGGCTCCTGCCTTCCTCCACAGACACCTGTCTTTTCAAACCAAGACAGCAGGTTAAAAAACATTCTCTAGAGTGAGCAGAGGGCTTGTGGCGCCTTTTTTTTTTTTTTTTTTTTTTTTTACTTTCTATGAGCCTGTTCTTAGGAAAGAAATAATTTTAATAGGCTTTTTTTTTTTTTTTCAAGTATGCTTTTTTAGTGGTTTTGTATTTAACCTTCAATGTGAAAACAAAGCTCTGTTGATTTATCCAAGAGAAAACCAGAAAGGGTGACACATGACATTTTTGTCCAGTAAATCTGGAATAATCCCACTGTACTGTGGGTTTAATGCTAATTTAACTGAAAACAGAAGCTAGTCCAAAGCATTTCAAAACCCCATCTTCCATACTTTTTTTAGCATATTGCCTGTCCACCTCAGTGCCAGCATGAGGACCCAGCAAATCATAAAGGCTTCATTCCTGTCCACACTGGAGAGTTGCTGTCACCCAGAGTCTGGATGAAAGCATGCTACAGTCTTGCTTCTATGCAACTGTTAAAAGGATTTTGTACCTTGCTAGCTGCCCCCCTCTCCTGTAATCTTCAATCGTGCAAACACACAATGTCATAGACAGAACAGCCCCACCTGTTGCTATCCTTTGTGATCAAGAAATTAATCCAGTACTGCCAGTAGAGGCTTTAGCAAGCCTCTAAGCAAATCACTTCAGATTTAATCATTACAGATGAACAATGTTATGTAACATGGTAGTTATCTGTCCCCCCAGTCTGCACATTAAGAGCCTGTGTTCTCTTTCTGCTTTAAAAGAACAGAACAATGCCTGTTTGAGGCATGTGTGTGTGTGCATATACGGTGGAGTGGGGTGCAGGGTTGGAGGAGAGGCAGTATTGCCCTAGTGGTTGAGTACTTCAGGTTATTATTTGTGAAATGGAAATTTCCTTGTCCATATGCCATTTCTTTTGTGCTATGCTCAATGGACAAGTGGAATTGAAGGTGCTACCTTCTGGAGTTTTACCTGCATTTTAAAAGGGAACACCTTCATAGCAGAGTTGCCTGTCACTGCATAAAACTGTGTCCCCAGCCTAACAGTTATACGAGCAGCAAATTAGGTTCCTGGGATCTTTAAACACAGTAATATTAAAAGTCCAACCTACTACTAGCACCAAAATGACAGCGTTTACCTTTCCCTATGTTTTTGTCTTTTTTTCCAAACATATTTCTGTCTTACTGACATGCTGATGTGATCAACACTTTGGGCGCTGCTCAGCAACACTTCAGTCAGCCAGCCATGCAGTTGAATGTAAGCAAAGGGACAGTAAAAAGCAAGAAATAACACCGCGTTCCATTTGCAAAATGTCACTCTTCCCACTAGCACACTGTACTTGACCCTTCTGGCTGGAGAGGTGTCAATGATTTTATTCAAAGCGTCGCAGATGATTGTATAAAGACTGGACATAGGTGAAGACACACATGGGATCCGGCTTATGACCCATCACCATCATGTCATCCACTTCTATCAGACGATCGCAGTGAGCCATTTTCCTGTAGCAATAATAAAACAGACAAGAGTTAAATCTAAGGCCTGTAACTACTTCCAAGACTCATTTGCCGCTCTGATCACGCTGAGCATCACTGAGGCATTAGAGAAATCCTGAGGTTTAGCAGCAAGATTTCATTTCACAATGAAATGGTCAGGCTCAGGTTGGAGATTATTTTTGTGACCATGGAATATTCCTATTCTTTCCCCTCCTTCCTCTATACTGGGATCTGATCCAAAGCCCTGTAGGTCATTGGTTTTTTTTCATCTAATGACTCCCATTCACATCCCTGATATCTGTAGCATGTAGCCCAATCTCACATTCCCCTGTCCAAGTCTCAGTAAGCAAGGTCATGCGAGTTTGCAAATCACGAGTTTTTCTGGTTATTACACAGGAAGCTCCAAAAGAATGGCAAAACATGAGAAGAGATGATATGTGCCAATGAAGGCCCACGTGGCTGTGGGCTGTTTCTTCTCCACCACTCCATATCTTCAAGGTGTGTGTGACTTGGACAACAGTCTCAGATGATCAGGTTGGAGAGCAGAAGCCTGACTGAGATCTGGCCCAACAGAAAGGAACAGATCTGCTGAGGCCCAAGATGAAAAATCACAAGAGCAGGAAGCAATTTGATCAGCAGAGCTCATACTGAGGTGAACAGCAATAACAGAGAAAAGCCTTTTCTGGCACTAGAAGAGAACAGTTAGTTTAAAGGCAATCACACCTATGAAGTAGTAATTTCTGTAGATACTCTTACCTAATGTTTCTTACTCTTGTGCGCATGCTGTCTTTTGTTCTCCCCTATACTTACTGAGATAGAAAAACACTGCAACTTTCCTTTGAGAGTTTGGATAGTTTTACTTTAGAGATCAACCACCTAAAAGTGTCATAGAATCTCTTTCAACTCACTGACAAGCAACAAAATTTTTTTATATATATGTATAGATATGTGTGTATTAACACCTTGTAATTCCCAAATGAATTCCTTTGCTAGGGGCTGTAATAAGGAGAGCCAACATTACGCTAAGAATTTTCAAAGCTTTTCTTTGGAATGGCAAATGGCAAATCCAGTTCTGTAAGTTATTACTTGAAAAAAAGAAAAAAACCACTCTGAATGAACCCCAGAGCTTCAGTGTGGTGGTACCAATATTTGAAGCTGTATGAGAAGCTGCAGGAAACTAGCCATGTATTCCCACATCTTGTTAGTATTTGGAAAGTGTACCAAACCCAGCTGCATACCACATGGAGTGTTTACTGTTACACAAGTCAAATAAAACAGTAAGTAAGAATCATGTTGATACTGGGTTCAGAAAGTTACTGTTTCTAGTTGACAAGTTCACACTCATGATGAATTTAATAAACAAGTTACCATTTAATTGCCTGGTATACTGCATCAGAAAGGATCAGGTCAGTGTGACTGAGGGTATTAGCTCTGTTTTACAAAAATGCAGTTACCAGGTTGAGCAGCTCTCAGCCTTGATCTAACTCTACTTACACTGAATTCAACCTTTATTCTTGTTTAACCAAAGAAACGGAGAGAGAGATGTGAACCCTGCCACAAAACCCAATTCCAAAAGTTAATCTACTTGCTCCCTGCCGTTCAGGGCGTCACAGTTTTTCCAGAGAGACTGGATGGATATATTAACATGCCTCAAGTTGAAATTTGGTATCAAGCAGGTGGGATTGGCTAAGAAAATACCAGTTGTATATCCGGTTTCTATGGACTGTTGGTTAGTAAACATTGGATGCCTTGTGCTCTACGAACTCAAACGTCTTTTTTAACAATTAATATTGGCAAAATCATTAAGAATCATTCATTACTTGAATAAAATAATTAAAAAAACAAAACAAAAACCAGAAAGAAGTAGCATTTTTTCCTCTTCTGTCCAAGTATAACTCATGAGGCCAATTTCTCAAGTGTCAGTGCTAAGACTAGTGAGAATCACAGAGGTGAGAAAGCAGAATTCAAGTACTGCCTGAAGACAATGAATGACCTGAACACAGGACTCCATGAACTATCCTGTGCCTCATAAAACCACCTCTGATTTTAGACTGCCGAGTCACCTGTTCTATGCCTTCTCTATGCAGAGTTTTATTATCTTTTTTTTGGCATGACACGTGTAAGCTGGTGATACAGGATCTACAAGAAGAATAATGAAACTTTTTACTGCTGCCCAGCCACATTAGACTTGAACTGGAAGTACTTCACAGAGATCTAATGTGATACTCACTCAGCCATGGTGAAGGCCAGCTCAAAGTTCTGCTTGCGATTAGCTGGGTCAAGCTTATTATAATCAAAAGTTTCAGGAAAGAAAGAATGCACAAGAGCACAGAATGCCATCCCATCATTCCAGCTTGAGGAGAAGTTTTGGAGATCAATGTGCTGTCATGATGAAAAAAATATGCATGTTAATGCAGCATGGGGGAACAGGGAAGAGCTGGTTTTGCTCACTGCAGTTTTCTGTCCTTCTATCCCACTAACCAAAGCAACAGAGCACAGGTTTTGTTTCTCTTCCCCTCTTTGTAGATCCATTATATTATTTGTATTCTGAGAAAAAAAAAAAAAAAAAACAGCACACTCAGCAATGAAAGCCTTTTTGCCTGAAATGACCAGATGCAAAGCAGACATACAGTCAAGGACCCTGATCCAAAGCCCAGGAAGAAAATACTGGGAAGAATCTTGTCGATGTCAGTGAGCTCTGGAGCAGGCCCAAAGCACCAGTATCTGCAGAAACCAAGGACACCGCTTATCCCTGTGAGGTATTTATAATGGAAGAATGGTTCATTTTGTGGCTGTGAATAACACTAGATAAGGACTACGTTTGCTTGCTTTGCTTTTCAGTAAGGCCCAATTCAATGCCTGTTTACACAGACCAGTAGAAATACAGGAAGAATTAACGCCTACTGTAAAATCAGATTCTTAGAACAAACGCTTATTGTTACTTTCTACCACCACATTCAAAAGAAACGTACTCGGGCTTTTGTCTCACGCTGCTTTTCCGTCATATAAAATTCAAGCCCCAGCTTTTCTGGTAAGCAACTAACAGTAATTTTCACTAGTTCTGCTTGTGAATACTATAATTTAGAGTTTAGCAATAATAATGCACATTTTAAAATAATGTTGTGAAACATATTACAGAAAAAAAGCCTGTACTATTTTCTTTCTCCTGGAAATTGCTTTGGCACCTGCAGTTTAAGGCCAGGTAAAATTACAAAAATCTCAACTGCTGAATTCTTTTAGCTACACTGATGTTACCTCATAGAAATTAGGTCATTAACACCATGGGATTCAACCTCAACCATTTACTACAAATTCCCTTGTCTAATACCAGTAGAGAGTATTTTGGTCTGCTGTGTAGAAAAAGGGCCATAGTCTCCTTGTACTGGCAAAATGTTATTCAGATCTTGCCCTATATAATAAGAATGCAAAAATAATAGCCTGAAACTAAGAAAAAAAAATGTGAGCTTATACTGAAGTCTACATCCATAAGCACAAAAATGTAGGCTTTCAGACAAACACTAATGCATTGCTTTGACAGACATACAGAATCTCATTCATGCAATCACTGACTGTCTTGAAGTGCTGCCCATACAAACCATGATGTTTGTGTTACCCACACAGAACTTGATGATCTTGAGGAAGTTAGCTCATTGTCTAGCATGTTTTACATTCACTTTGAGTATATTTTTTTGGAAAATTCTCCCAAAAAAAGCACACTGAAAATGCTAACACGTCTTCACCTTGTATCCTATGGTTTTTGAGCGACACCAGTCTAATAGAATTTGTTTAATGCTGCTAGCGCTGGCAACCCCAAAACTCATGCAACCTCTTCAGCTTAGCTCTGGATTCTCCTTTTCCTCTGGAAAATTAACAGAGATGAGATTAAATTAAATTCTGGAAAAACTTAAACTTATTTGTCAGCAACATCTATGCAACCTTGCCCAAGTCAGCACCTGTCCAGGTGATCCTTGAGAAACACATTGCTGAAACTTCAACTTGCTGGTCCTCCAAGAAAAACTCATTTTCATTTCACTAAAGCCAGTATTCCAAGCCCTCTTCTATTTAAATCATACCCCCATCGTTGTGCATAAGGAATAGCCCATGCTTTTGTTCCTTAATAAGTGGCAACAGAAAGTCGCTATATTCCCAGTCTTTTATAATAACGGAGAAGGCAGCTTTCACAGCACTCTTTCCTGATAAAACATACCTGCTTCTTCAGCTGAAGAACTCCAAAGCCAGAGGAATCTGTAGCTGTGAATTTCCAGGGCTCAGCCTGTGAAGTCAGTGAAGCTATCCACACATGACCACATATTTTCTCTTAGCTCAAAATCCTACACTGAGAGAGTCCTCCCACCCAGCTGTCCTCTGCTGGTAATAATTGACAAATTAGTTTCCCATTAGCCAACCCATTCTGGAGACAAGGTGTGTGACATACTTTCCACCATCCTGTTCAAATTTCTCAAAAAGTGCTTTCCTGGCCTGTGTTCCTGTAGTCCGTGGGAGTGTCTGAGACCGCACCAGTTCTCTCCTCCTTTCAACTCGGCGATGTACAGTGGGAGGAGACGAGCGAGAGCTGGGGGTCACATCACAGCAGCTGTCAGTGGCACTGGAGAAACGAAACATGAAAAGTATGTGGTTAAAGAAAAAAAATAACTCTCTGCAGTGCCAGGAATCAGCATAAAAGTCCAACTGTTGCCTACTCCAAACCTCCCACAACCTCAAGAGCACCTGAATGAGTCAAAAGCAATTTAAGTAAAAGTCAGAGTTTTATTGACAAACAACAGCACTTAAGTATAGAAGAGTCTAAGGTACTTTTACAAATGAGACACAGCTGGCCAAGTCACAAATGCTTTGTGACAAAGCACTAAGTAGAACAACACTTAAACACTTTTAAGAAAAAAACAGAAAAGAAAAATAATAATAATTAAAAAAAAAAAAAGACATGGCCACACAGGAGCTCTGAATCCCTTTAATTTACAACTGTGGGGTTCCTGGAGGGTAAGTCACATTTTAAAAAATGTAACTTGAAGAGTAATTCAGGCAGTATTGCCCTCGTGAGACCCCACCTGGGATACTGCATCCAGCTCTGGAGACTATGTTTCAGCTATAGCAAGCCACTATAATAACAAGGATACCAGAGCATCATTTGGACATATAAACTTTGGCCCTGAAAACATGCAAAACCTTATGGCAGATATTAAACTTAAAGGCCACTTCAGTATATTCCCAGAAACCAGCCATTCAAACAATAAAAGGAGGGCAGTTTTGAGGTACAATCTCAAGGTGATTACTCTCTCTTAAATTCTTAAACTGTATCACCAGTAAAGTAAAACAGTGCTAAGACTTCTTCTGACAATACACGTATCTATTTAATGCAAACCTGCTATAAGAACAAGCCTGAGTTTCCTGTTACTTAAGGCAGTCTGAATGCACTGAAACAAACTAGCATTGCTTGTTTCACCTCTCACGTGCAACAATTATGTCCAGACCCTTCACAAAGTTCTGTTCTCCAATACTGAACTCCATTCCTCCACTTAACTGCATTGTTTAAATACAGACAAAATAAAGGACTGACTCCCATTGATGACAATGATGATGGTATTTGAATGAATCGTTGAGACCTTGACTTTAGTGTAGTTCAAGCATACATAAAGAAGCGGGAGCTAATCTCTAGCCAGCACCACTGTCCTATACCATCTGAAGTTACTAAAATGTAAAATATTTACATTTACAGGGGGTCAATAAAACTGCTGTCTTGGACTTCCAGAGGGCACACTTTGGCCTGTTCAGGAGACTGATTGACAAAATCCCTTGGGAGGCAGCCCTTAAGGGTAAAGGTGTCCAAGAAGGCTGGACATACTTCAAGAAGGAGGTCTTAAAGGCACAGGAGAAGGCTGTCCCCATGTGCCGAAAAACGTGTCGGCGGGTAAGAAGACCTGCCTGGCCGGATGGGGACCATTGGCATGACCTCAGGAACAAAAGGAGAATTTATGACCTTTGGAAGAGGGGGCAGGTCTCTTGTGAGGACTATAAAGAAGTAGTGAGGCTATGCACGGAGAAAATTAGGAGAGCCAAAACCCAATTAGAACTTAAACCAGCTACAACTGTTAAGGACAAGGGAAAATGTTTCTATAAATACATTAACAATGAAATGAGGGCTACGTAGAATCTTTCTCCTTTACTAGATAGAGGAGGAAACACAGTGACAAAGGATGAGGAAAATGCTGAGGTGCTCAATGCCTTCTTTGCCTCAGTCTTTAGTAGTAGAACTAGTTGTTCCCTAGACACCTGGCTCCTTGAGCTTGAAGACAGGGAGGGGGGGCAGAATGTGTCCTTCACATTTAAAGAGGAAGTGGTCAGTGACCCACTACACCACCTAGATGCACACAAGTCTATGGGGCCAGATGGGTTACATGCAAGAGCAGTGAAAGAGCTGGCGGATGTGCTCACCAAGCCTCTTTCCATCATCTACCAGAAGTCCTGGATAACTGGGGAGGTCCCAGTGGACTGGAGAATAGCAAATGTGACACCCATCTACAAGAAAGGCCGAAAGGAGGATCTGGGAAACTACAGACCTGGCGGACTGACCTTGGTGCCAGGGAAGGTCATGGAGCAGATCATCTCGAGTGCCATCACGAGTCCTTTACAGAAAAACCAGGTGATCGCACACAGTCAGCATGGGTTTATGAAAGGCAGGTCTTGCTTAAGGAACTTGATCTCCTTCTATGACAAGATGACCCGCCTGACGGATGAGGGAAAGGTTGTGGACATTGTTCACCTCGACCTCCATAAAGCCTTCGACACTGTTTCCCACGGAATTCTAGTGAAGAAACTGGCTGCTCATAGCTTGGATGAGCATATGCTCTGCTGGGTAAAACACTGGCTGGACGGCCGGGTCCGGAGAGTGGTGAACAATGGAGTTACATCCAGCTGGTGGCCAGTCACAAGTGGTGTTCCGCAGGGGTCAGTACCAGGGCCACTTCTGTTAACGTATTTATCAATGATCTTGACCAAGGGATAGAATGCACCCTTAGTAAGTTTGCAGACAGCACCAAGTTAGGTGGGAGTGTTGATCTGCTTGAGGGTAGGGAGGCTCTAACAGAGGGGCTTGGACAGGCTGGATCACGGGGCCGAGGCCAACTGTACGAGCTCCAACAAGGCCAAGTGCCGGCTCCTGCACTTGGGCCACAACGACCCCATACAATGCTACAGGCTTGGGGAAGAGTGGCTGGAAAGCTGTCTGGCAGGAAAGGACCTGGGGGTACTGATTGACAAGCGGCTGAATGTGAGTCAGCAGTGTGCCCAGGCGGCCAAAAAAGCCAATGGCAACCTGGTTTGTATTAGGAGTAGTGCGGCCAGCAGGAGTAGGGAGGTGATCGTCCCCCCGTACTCAGCATTGGTGAGGCCACACCTCGAGTACTATGTTCAGTTTTGGGCACCTCAATACAAGAAAGACATCGAGGTGCTGGAGAGAGTGCAGAGAAGGGCAACAAAGCTGGTGAAAGGCCCAGAGAATGAGTCTTATGAAGAGAGACTGAGGGAACTGGGGCTACTTAGTCTTAAGAAAAGGAGGCTGAGGGGAGACCTTATTGCTCTCTGCAACTACCTGAGAGGACATTGTAGAGAGGTAGGTACTGGTCTCTTCTCACAGGCAATTAATGATAGAACAAGAGGGAACGGGCTCAAGCTGCACCAGGGTAGGTCTAGGCTTGACATTTGGAAAAATTTTTTCACTGAAAGGGTTGTCAGGCATTGGAATAGGCTGCCCACAGGGAGGTGGTTGTGTCACCATCCCTTAATGTGTCTAAAGGTCGCTTAGATGTGGTGCTTGGAGATATGGTTTAGGGGTGTACTTGGTAGAGTAGGGTTGATGGTTGGACTTGATGATCTCAAAGGTCTTTTCCAACCTGAATGATTCTATGATTCAGTCCAGAGTCGCTCCCCCAGGCATCTGTAGTATAACAGCATATAGCATGCTGATGATATAAGGACACGGATAACTCTACGTCAGTACTTTGGTCACAGTACCATAAACACTGGACACTTCACAGATCATGATCTGGAATACGGAGAGGCAATCGCCAGATGGCGTTTATCCAGCTACTGGGAATGCTGGCTGGTTAACCAACAGACCAACTATGTGGGAAGTTATTTTTGGGGGTGGCAGGAGTGTGCATTTGTACAGACAGAAAGAAAATAGGCCATGGCCTCCACATACCCATTATTGTATCCTGAGTTACCTGGCTGGGCACATACAGAATTTGAGCCTCCACGATGGCTGGCATTCAAAAGCTGCGGCTTATGCAACACTGGATGCTGATTTACCTGGGAATGCATAGAATTCAACACTGAAAAATGGAAGCAGCTAGATACTCTCTTCCTCAGGCAACTACCTGAATAACAGTTCCCATGTTTTTGTCAACTATTTGAACAGCTTATCTGAGCATTTCACACTAGTGAATAATCCTGTTTTGCCTAAGCTTAACAGCCCCCGCCACGGGTCATGAAGGTGGTTGCAACTCGTGACCTTCAGCATTGTCACGAGCCTTACACGGGACTGAAAAAAAATCCCCCAAACAATTCTATAATAAAGGATTGTTATCCTCTCCTATGGGCCAATAAATGAGTAACAAAGGAAGGTGTTCTTTATCTAGGCTTACAAGAACATACACAAAAAGAGGCAGAGAAAATCACTCTCTTCTTGTTTGTGTTTTGCTTCATCAAAAACCTTTGATCTCAACTGTGCTAGTGCAAGCGTCTGAAAGGCACTAGTCTAGAACCACTGGACAGTCTAGCTGGACCCTGGTGAGGCATTAACATCAGAGCAATGACCTTGCTTCAACTAATTTTATACAGAACCAAACTAATCCCTGATTCCTTAGATACATATACTTCTTCCTGTGAGTAGATTACTAAATCCTTTAAGAAAGCCAAGATTTTAATCCCCGTTTTACAGACAGGACAGAAATGGAGGCATTTTCTGAAGTGATCTGCCTACAGCACCAGTCGTTAAGCTGCCGGATGAGAACTCAGCTTTGTACAGTTCCCATTCCGCATTAGGCCTGAGCTTTCCCTCTGTGCTGCTTCAGCATGTGCCCTGACAGCTGTGAAAGGAGGAAGCCGTGGGAGTGCACCTATCCATTTGTCTCTTTCTTGCTGCCTTAAGATATGTCCCTCAGCAAAGAAATACTTAAGACTTCCCCATCGGAATTAAACTGATACAACTTCCTCATCCTTCGCCCTAAAATAAGAGAAAATACGGGGACCTTTCCTACGCTTCTGGTTTTAAACTTTCCCATGAACATCAACATCAAATCTTTCCAGAAATCCCACCCTCCCAACACCCACGATGTATTTAGAAAGTGTTTTCTTCCATAATCTGCAGGATTATGGAACTGGCCGTTTCTTTACCTATATACTGTACAGCTTCATACAGCTTGGAAGGTTTACTCCAAATTAGCATTGCAAGTAATACCCAAAAGAGTTGAAATGCAGAGCAGAATAGCAGGCATTTGACAACTGTTATCCTGAAGCCAGTGGAATATACAATGCCTTTTTCCAGTCCTGCTACTGTATTCCTAATGAGCTCCTTACAGCATAGACCAGCACTGGGCTGCCCACACCAACATTAGGCAGTCTATGTGGTGGTCAGCAGCACGCCTTTTACATGGGAGCTTGAAAGCAGAGGTGAGCTCACTCTTCTGTTACAAGCAAACCAGAAGCTAAGCAAAAGTGATTTAAGCAGTAGTACTTAATACCAGCAGTCAGGGCCTGAAGCTTACCCTTGCTCAGAGTATATTCAAGAGTAAACTAGGCTCTCCTCTGCAATACCTGGAGCTATCTTCACAATGTGCTAAGATTCAGAAAGCTTGCAGGCAGATAAAGAGTCTGGCTCACACCACTAAAAAACAGGCAACTTTGTTCTGAAGGTTTTTAGCGGTCGACAGAAATAGCACTTGGAAAAGGTCCGCAACTCGTCTTTCTGGACCCAATAACAATAACAGGGCCAGCAAGGTTGTTCTGTGATGACAACCACAGTGAATTATGACCCGCAGGGACCATGTGACAGCAAGAGCAAATAAAATGCACTAATGCGAGTCGCAGCTTGGACATTGCGCTCTTTATGGCAAAGGGATATTTTTTTTCGCCAAATACAAACATACAAGTAAACAGCCAAGTAGGGGGTGGGGAGCAGGGTGGGAAATGGACAGAGGATGCTATTACTGGCACGATGATTCCGCATCTTTACAAAGCAGCAAGCTTGGTAACAAGATGCCCACTGCGACTTAGAACCACAGCATCACTGTGCAAGCATTTGACAATGATCAGTAAGAAACACTTGAGATCACAAGGCCAGTGATTAGAAGGGTTCGCTTTGAATGGATGTGCCTAAGCAAAGAGATTTTGGTAAACAAGTAATTAATCGAGTCTCTTAACCCCCACTTCTGAGCTGCATAGCACCTCCCTGTTGAAATGAATGGCTGAATGTCCCAAGATGAAGATGTTGCAGAAGAAATTTGTAGCTTTGAGTCTTGTTCTGACTCTGCTGTGGGTTTGGTGCATGACCTCGGTCAAGTCATTCAAACTCCCAATGAACGTGTTCCTGCTCATCTACTGCTCCATCTTTTCCCTGCTAGAAGTTACCGTCCCTTCAAACCTGCACCTATGATCATCCCTAGCAATTTAGGTCACCTTTAGCACCTTCAGTAGAATCCTACCAAAACAAATTCGACCCTGAAACAGTTTCCCAGAATTCTGAACCTGCTCCATCCATGTCCGCTGAAAGGAATTGGTACCTCATGTTCTCCATTTCAATGGAACAAACAAAATCCCAAGCATGAACAACTTTCTAAGTTGCAGGATACTGCCTTGAGCAGATGGCTGAATGAAATGCTTTCTAAACATTTAAACCCAGAGAACCCATGAGAAACCTGAATGCAGAAGGGGTAGCTTCAATAACAGAATAAGATAAAAAGAAAGCCAAAGGCCTGTGAATTGTAGTTACGCAGCACCTACAAAGGCATTTAAGATGGCTAAAGTTGGTGTAAATCTAGGTACTTTGAATGGCTCTCTGAAGGAAACTCTTATTCCATCAACAAGACAGAGAGACCTAGGGAGACATAGACTTTAAATGATAAACCCAAGTCTAAAAGATGAATACTGCCACTTACAGCTACATCGAGAGGACCACGCAAAGACTAGGAAGGTAGATACTGACTGCATCCACACCCACTGTCATGCATGTGCTGAAAAGCTCCTCATTAAATATTTTTCAAGGTTTATATTGTACTCACTGTCTTTCTTACTGCAATCTAGGGGGATCAGATGGACACTATGCAGCTCAACTTTCAAGTTGCCTGACCAAACGGACATCTCTCTCTGTCACTCCTCAAAACTCCCAACCCACCTGTTCAAAGTTGTCATTAATTTTAATCTTCCAGTCCACTCCAGAGGCTGCGTAGCACTTAGCGTTTGCCACATCTGAGGCATTAAATTTTCTGAGTAATCTGAATCACCAGTAAAAATGACCAGCAGACCATTTTCTTGCTTTGAAAAATGGCCTTTTTACACGCTGATTCAAGTCTATGAAATGAGCCTTCCCAATGCTCTCAATCCCACTCCAGAAACTAGGACGACCACTCATCTCTTCTCCTGCCCTTCCAAGAACAAGTTGCATCCTTTTGAATGCATCTCCCCTAACCTAGAGCTGTAGAAAAAGAAAAAAACACACCAAAATAAATAACCCCAAATCTTCCCAAGAAAAAGTCCAGAGCCAAAACATTCTACCAAAGCAGAACTTCCATGGCACACTCTTCTCCCTCAGGGAAAGTGAGCAGTTTTAAAAAAAAAGTGACAGATGTTAGCCATCTCACTCGGTGCACCACTGGAAGGCACCCAGTATGATGAGGTGTACAGCATAAGAACCTCTGATGATACCAGATTAATCGCTGCTTGCATTTTTCACATTGGCTTTGAGTTTGGCTTGCATTTTTCACATTGGCTTGGCTTGGTTTGGCTTGCATTTTCATCGTTACTCTGATTACGTTCCCAATTGGGTCAGTAGGTACCATTGGACAGGAATAATTTGCATACTTCACTATGGTGTTGATGATACCATGAGTGAGTCAGTCAGTGTCGGCACGGGTGATGAGGAAGCCACGGGTGAGCTGACCTCTAAAAGGTCTGTGCTTCATCAGAACAACTCTAAGACGTTAAGTGGCTGAAATACATGGGTTAATGCAACCAAAATACTTTATCAGCAGAGAACTGTGAAAATCACAGGCCAGCTACAGCGCTTAACACAGAGGCTGACTGGGCTACATATCATTTCAGGCTGCAAAGGACCAGGACATACGACTGCAGGAAAAACAGGATCTCAGTACACCACTGTGGATGCCAAAGAGGGGGTAACAAAACCTGCAGCTGAGGGAAAGGAAGGCTACTCTGCCCTTGCCAGCTAATGTTTCCATGCAGCTTTTATAGGCTTCTTCTCCCATAGAGAACTGAGAGCCAGTGAGGTCAAAGAGTTTGAGAAGTAAGCAGTGAAAAGACCAGGAAGCTCAGCTCAGTTTTCATTCAGTACTTGCAGTTATACTTTTACAGCCTGCAGGCAGTTCCTTTTCACATGTATGTCATTGGCTGGGAAGAAGAGTTGAGAAGATGACAAAATTGACAATTTGGGGATTGAATAACTCGGTCGGGGGAAATGCAGGGCAGAGTTGCATGCTGGAAGGACTGCTTTCTAATTTTGTGCCACGATACAGATGGACAGATGGGAAACTAATCCTGAGAGCTGAATGCAATGCACATTGATTCACTTGCAGTTTTCCCTGCTAAGCATGATACTATAGCTTCAGCAGGAGTGAAAACCGAGTTGTACAATTACCTCTTATCAATCAACTTCCAAAAGGGTGAGGGAAAAAAAAAAAAAAAAAGGATAAAAAAAAAGCCCCAAACAACCTCTCTTATCTCTGCTATGTAGACCCCTTAATGGGATCTGGATCTCTAAGAGGCTAAAATAACGAGTGAGTTAATTAATTCTCTGCACTTAATCAGCACAGCTGCAGCACTGACATGCATGGAAATGGAATGAAGGGAAGAACAGCAGCATTGACAGCCACAATGGTAAAAGAATAACCTTGCCAGCTGTCACCAGCCGTCTTCCTACAACCCAAGTAACTGTCACTGAATCCTCTCTGGACATAGCACATGCTCCACAGATCGCCTTGTCAGTCACACTGTGTTTCTAAGGCTAGGCTCAGCCTTCGTCCATGTCACAACTTCCCTAAAAAAGGCAACGACCGGCTCCAAATGAAGGTTACTAACAGTCAGGAAGTCCTGCCTTCTCTCCAGAGAGGAGACTGGCTAAGTGAATGTGCAATGCAGAAAAGCCTCTGTGGGAAAGATCCCACGCAATTGCCCATGCAATAAAGTAGAGCAGGCATGTCTTTTGCATGAATCTGGCAGTCAAGACAGAGGAAGCTACAGTGAAACAGCTCTTAGAAAAGCTGGGTTTAACAGCCCCATTGTGGCTGTCCCTTACCAAGAAAGGCCAGTGACAGCTAAACAGACAGCAAGCAAGAGTCTGCAAAACACTTCCAGTGTCCAAGAGACAGAGCAAGGTAAATACTACTGAACCTAGATTCCATGGACTCTGTCCTCAGTCAAAACACAGCACAGAGGGAAGTCAAGCAGGACGTGTCAGGCTGAGAGGATCTGAATGAGCAGTACTTCCTTCAGCAGTGGCTCCTAAGGCCAATTCCACACCAGCACCACCTCCTTTTGCTGACTTCTGTCCCCTCGAAGCAAATGTTACTATAGCCACAGCAGCTGTGTGGGGCTGCCAGCTAGAGCATAATCAGAGAGTTATTTGGTTTTAAAAGAAACCCTCCTCCCCAGGTGTTTTGTTTTACAATTCAATCACTTTACACACCCCCACAGAACTACGGACAGGACATTAATGCCTCCTAAGGCCGCCCAGAGCCTCTTAATCTAGACCTACCACTCACGAAATAACTATAATCGTTACCTACAATGCATGCTGAAGAAAGAAGCTCAGAAATGCAGCTAAAACAGTACTGTGTGACTCTGGCCTCAAACACATGCAGCCATTATGACTTCATCACATGTTCTGAATCTCTCAAAACAACTCTTTGAAACCACCGATAGCATCAGTAAAACTCCCCTAGGACCATAAATCTACAAAGTGCTCTTGGTTGTTTGTCATATTCTCACTCCCTTACTTTGGATGCAGAAGGACAGAAGTGGATATTCTGTGTTACACTCTGCAAATATGTACAAACTGAGCCAGGGTACTGGCACTGCCTGCAGGCCAAAAGTCAGCTATGGCCAAATGCTAACTTAGCTTTGACAAAGGCCATCTCAGCCACACTGGGCAAATCACTTCTTTCTGGCCTCAAAGTGAAACACACAGGCAGGCTTGCTCAGGAAGCACTATGCAGTTCAACTTTCAAATGTCTTCTGTGCCTTAAACCTTCTCGGGTCTCGGTGCCTTCCTTGCTCTTTGCGCTTGACGAGCACGGCACGTATCTCGGGTGCCATCCCTAGTCTCTCGAATGCCTGTACTTACCAGCATATCGCCAGTCCAGGGCTTCTTTTCTTGCGTTAACAAGCTTAAATCATGGATTGGTAGCATGTCTCAGAAGTTTCTGGACAGTCCTCGTTTGCGGCGTCCTTCTGTGCTGTGTTGGTGGCTCTACCTGCTAGCTGTCCATTTTCACGGACTGGAACTTCTTCCCTGCATCCTTCCGTTCGTAGGTCTTTAAGCTGGGCTTTCTGAGCATCTGTCATCTCAGATTTGACAGCAACTTCTTGTAACGGGCCATTACATTGGACTCTATTCTGGGGCCGCTCTAGAGTGTCTTTGCCATCGTGGCACCACAGGGCTTTTATTCTGGCAGCATCTTCTTCTGGTGTCATTCTTGCTTGTGGTCTTACTGGGTCTCATGTCACATTTATCGTGTTGTCTGCGTGTATTGTTGGTCTTCGTGCCAGGGTTGGAGCTGCCTTGCCCAGGGGTGTAGCAATTTTAAAGACAGGGGTAGCACAGCTTTATTGTTGTGGGGTGATATGTTGATCTGCTCAGATTCTTTTGGCAATGACCATACAGTCCATCTCTGGCCAATTAGCTGTAGCCAGCTGCCACAGTTATTTTCATAGTGTTTTGGAGTTGTGTGAGGTTGGACTCTGGTCTTCTGGGAACAGCAGTTTGTGTGGTAGTCAATACATGTGAGGCTTGATAGGTGATGTTTTTTTAGCTGTAGTTAGAAAGAACGTGCCAAGAGAAGATGGACCTTGCATCTTGTCAAGCTATCGGTCAGCAGCCAGCCGACTTGCTTCATGGGGTTTGTTTGGGCTGTTTTTCAGATGCGGAGGGACAAACCCGTGCCAAAGTGCAACAGAAGAGGTGAGCTGAGTGCCGAATGATGGTGGGCCGGTGTGCAAGGTCAGAGAATTGGCATTACTGTTGGTGGCTCGGAGTAGCTTACACTGTTTTGGCATTGTTTTCTAGGTGTGAATCAATGTCTGAAGTGAGAGATCCACAATGGTGTGGATTCTGGCAAGGTGAGTGATGACCGGTGTGCTGAAGTAGCAGTTTTTGGGATGTCATATTATTGATGTAGCTATAATCATACCCTGTTGTTTGAGTTGGAAAGGTGGCGGGCAGATGGAAGAATGTAACTCCAGGCGGTCGAGCGGCCAAGGTAAAAGAGGGGGAGAGAGGAAGAGCTGCGGGTTTGGCCTGTATCTTAGCATATGCTTTTTCCTCTGGTTTTTTTTTGGCGATGCTGGACATCCCATCTCACTTTCTGGGAGTAGTGCTTCTGAGGCAGGTGTCATTGCTTTAGAGGTGAATGCTGGCCCCTGCGGCTGTGATGGGTGGAGTTCTGTCTTGCAGGTCATGAAGAGCAACCTGCTGAATGCAGGAGCATCCCCATTAGTTCATGTGCTCCAGATTCTGGACCCTGCCCTCTGAACTGTAAGTCAAGAGGCAAAAGTGGGCTGACTGGGGCCAGCAGGGAATTTAAATTTGGAGTTATAGAGATGGCCCTTTGGGGTCTGTTATTCCCGGTGGTTGCTAGAGCACCCAGGGTCCATTCCTCAGGATGCGAACGGGGGCCAAGCAGGGCCGTTCTAGCCTGCGTCCGTGGCCTAGTGTCATTTGCGTAGTCTGTGCTACACTTCCTATACAGTGCCTTCTACAGATCTCTCTATGGTTCACCCCATGGGCCCTCTGCACTTGGTACATGCAATGGTAATGTCTTGAGTGCCTCTCCTTTTCAATACAGAGCATGTCAAGCGCTTACCATCTTGTCATGGGAGCCAAAAGTCTATTTTGCATTGCAGATGTTTCTGGAGGGTTACCTTTGTGGAGGCATCTGTGCTGGAACGATCTGCTCTTGAAAAATATATTTCCATTTAGATCCCAGACAGGATTGCATGGCTGCGTTCATATGGGTTTAGGTTTTAGAGTCCAACTTGTCATGCATCTGCTGTTCTGGTTTTGCATTGCATTGCTCAGTATTTACAGTGACAGCCACCTGACATGGTGTTGCAGTGTGGTGTTCTGTATGACACTGTATGGAAGGGTGTTGTATTTGTCCTGCATTGCAGCACTGCAAGGTTCTGTATTCATGTGGCCCTGCACTGTGATGTAAGACGGCATTGTCCTGCATGGCTCTGTATCGCGCTTGGTCTCGACTGTGGCCTAAGCATGTGTTGTATTGTAGAGCTCTGTATCGCCCATGGTAGTGCGTCGCACTGTGTGGCCCTATTGCACTTGGTCTCAACTGTGACTATGAACTCTGGACTTTATGCAGATTGGATCCTTGTTTTTGTTACTAGTTTTGCTGACACCAATTCTCTGAATAGGACTGAAGGTGAGATTATGTAGCAGGTGTTAGGATGCGCATCACCTCTGGATCTGTATATGCCCCTTCCTCTTCCTGCATGGTTTTTCCCTAAGTGAGGTTTTGCCTGTGGGTGTGCCTTGTGCCTGCCCCCTGCTTGATCCTGTCCCGT
Source organism: Leptosomus discolor (assembly GCF_034619465.1). NCBI lineage: Eukaryota > Metazoa > Chordata > Aves > Leptosomiformes > Leptosomidae > Leptosomus > Leptosomus discolor. The sequence goes on from NW_028237788.1 coordinate 4,664,780, forward strand.
GCTTGTGCCTGCCCCATGCACCTGCCTTGTCCCCATCTCCCTAACTACTGCTGCTCAAAATGCACACCACCAATAAACTGTTTGCACTGTGAACTTTGCTCTGGTAACTCCTTCGGCCCAAAATCCCATCATGGACAATCCACCCTGAAGCCCTGTGGCTTCCGTAGGGCTTTCCCAAAGCCAAGGGATGGGAGGGTGGAAAAGCAGCATCACTTTTTACATTTTCTCCCTGTATCTCCCTCTTCCAATCTCCCTGTCCCTGAGTGTTTGTTCTTGCCCCTGTTCCTGATGGGCTCCAGGTGTTGCCAGTGGGGCTGAAGACAGGACTGGCCCTTCTGTGGGCTATAAATGCTCTGCCTGAGGGAGCTAGTAAAGGGGAACTGGCTGAGGAGGGAGTATGGTGCCTCTAGCACGGAAGGGCTGGTCCCTGCAGCAAGGAAGGATCCCCTAGCAGATGACTGGCACACTATGTCAGGAAATCTGTGCCTGCATCACCCGCACATGCGAGTCCCTGGCCGTGGAGGGGCATTGAAGGTCTGAGCCCATGTGAGCAGCTGCAGTGAGTTGCGCATTCTCCTGTGTGTGCCCCCATCCATCTCTGCCACCCTGCCTGTCGCTCCTTCCCACTCTGCTGCCTGTGAAAGGGCTGCCCAGACACCATGAGGGCCAGCGATAGTTTTTTATCCTGGCACCTTTGCTGTGGGATCCTGCTGGGCACGCTGCCGTCTTCCCAAGGGCACCAGGGCTTCTGCCAGGCTTTTCTCAAGCTGGGGTGTGTGTGTGTATGTGTGTGACATAGCTGGAAAAAAAGTGGAGGCTGAGATGGGGTGCGAAGTCAGGGAAAATGTGGGAGTCAAGAGGTGGTGGGAGGGCAGAAAAATGATGTCACTTCTTAAGTTTTCTTTGTATGTCTCCCTCTTTCTATCTCCCTGACCCTATGTGCTAGTTCTTACCTTTGTTTCTTTTCCCCTATCACTTTAGACCTCGGTTACTTCCACCTCTCTCCTGCTCCCTGTCTCTTACATATTCCTCCATCTTTTCCCATCCACCCCCCAGCTCTCCTCTCTCTATACTGTTGTCCCTCTCCTGTTTGCAGCATCCCGTTTGCTGGCTGCCTGTCCCCCATCTCTTCTCTACCTTCCTCCTACTTTTCTCTTTCCTGCTCTCCTGCTGTCCTGCTGCATTTGGGCACCGAGCCTTGTAGCCAGCTCAGTGCCAGGAGTCGTTCTGGGCAGGAGTGAGTAAACTTTTCCTGCCTCCTCTGTGCCCCTGGATGGTTTTCAAGCCCCTGGGTGCAGAGCTCCTGGTTGTGGGCAGGTGCCAGGGAGGGGGCCATGTGCTGTGGGGCTTTGGCCAGGCCCCTGTTCCTGACGGGCTCCAGCTGGGGCAGGTGTGGCCAGTGAGGCTAATGATGGGGCTGGCCCTGCTTTGGGCTATGAAGGGGACTGCCTGGACACGCCTGCCTGAGGAGTCAAACCAAGGGGCTTCCACAGGCAGCTGTCTCCAGCTGGTCCCTGTGGCAAGGAAGGATCCCTCCCAGCCATCCCCAACAGAGCGCCCCACCGGCACATGACACTGGGACCTTGCCGTCTCTGTTGGCTGCACACATGTGAGCTGCTGCATGTCCAGGAAACCTCATGGGAGAGGTGTATTGAGTCACCCACCACCTACTCCTAAGGTGAGGCAGTGGAGGGGGAAGGGGCAGAGACAGAGAAAAGCCTCAGGGTGGTGGAGGTCTGCCGTTGGCACCAGGAGCCATGTGTCCCCTCACGTGTGTCCAGTCCCATCCCTGTCCTGGTTCTCCAGATCTCTGCCTGCCTCCTTGCCTGTCGCTGCCTCTGTCTGCCTTTCAGGCTGTCTAGTTTGCCAAAGCTTTTTGCTCTTCTGCTAGCATTGCCCTGTAAAGTGTCACCTTCTACCTTTCCTTTCTCTGTCTTTTCCTTCCTGGCACCCCACGAGCTCTGTTCTCATTCTGCCCTATTGCTTGTGAAAAGGGCATTTCTAGGTCTCCCTCTCTCCCTGCCTCCATTTATCCAGGTCCCTGTTGATTGTGGGAAGTGTGGTGGGTTTCCACTAGCGCTTTTGTTGTATTTTCTTCCTCTGGTTGAGGAAAGGAAGTGATGGAGCACCTTGGTGGGCACTCAACAGCCAGCCAAGGTCAACCCATGGCAGTTTGCTTCTACTGGGCTCTCTGTTCCTGTTTTTTCCTCCTTGCATGTTTCTTGTACCCCATTGCTTTTGAAAGTTTCTACCTCTCCGTTCCTGTCTTTTAACTTCTCACTTAAGTCTCTTGAACCCAGTCGCTTTTTAAATTTTCTTGCAACCTCTCTCTTGCTCTCCCCCTCCCTGACCTAATTTTAATTTCTTGCCTGTTTCTCGTCTCTTGTTGTTTTTCACATTTTTGCCTGCATCCCTTTACGCAGGTCCATATACCTATTCTTTTAATTCTTGTACCCTTTCACATTTAAAATATTCTTTCTGCTTTTCCCTCTGTCCATCTCCCTGACTCTAGTTCTTAATTCTTCCCTCTGTGTCCTCTACCCAACCACTTCTTCAGTTTTGCTTCTTCCATCTGTCACCCTGCCCCCATGTGTTATTTCTTGCCTGTGTTTCCCGTACTCCATCGCTTTTTGAAATATTTGTTCTACATGTGTTTCTATTTGGCTCCCTGTTTCTATTTTTAATTTCTTGCCTATGTTTCTTTTTCCCTGTTGCTTTAGAATTTGTCCCCGGCCCTTGTTTTGCCTCTGTCTCGTCAGTCCCTTCTGCCTCACTCCCCATCTCTCCGATTTGTCTCTCGGTCCCTATTTTCTGGTGCAATCTCTCAGCTCTCCTCTCTACACCCTTGTCCCCCTCTCCAGCCCTCTCTTGTTCATGGTGTCCCATTTTCTGGCTCCCTCTCCCAATTTCTTAATGCTTTCCCGTGTTTCTTGTGCCTCACTGCATTGCAATTTCTCTTTCTCATTTTCCCTCCCTCTGGCACCCTGTCCCTCCTTTTTAATTCCTCTCTCTGTCCTGTATGCTCTCACTTAAAAAAAAAAAAAAAAATTCTTCCTCAATTTTCTTCTATCCACCTCCCCGACCCTATTTTTAAATTATTTCTGTTTCTTGTACCCTGTTGCTCTTAAAGATTTCTATCTACTTTTATCCCACATCCTGTCTTTATTTTTTAATTATGCCTTATCTTTCCTCACCACCATCCTTTTAAATTTTTCTTTCTCTGTCTCCATTTTTGTTGGCTGTCACTTTCTGTATTTTTATATCTTTCCCCTTTATTTCCCTAATCCCTATTGCTTACACTGTATTTTCTACATCTACTCTTTGCTTTTTGATATCTTAAGTTTTAACTTTTTCTTTTTCTTCAGTGCCTTTGCTTTACAGATTTTTCTTTCTACTTCTCCATTACTATTTTTATTTTTTTCCCTTATTTCCTTAATCCCCATCGCTTTTAAAAGTTTCTGTCTACAGCCTTGCCTGTCTGTGTTTTGCCGTCACGGTTTGGCTGGTCCAGAATCACAGCCCAGCAATGCTCAGCAGGCTGTTAGCAGTTTGAGTCAGCTACAGGTGTAGCCCAGACCACTGTGTCATGCTCAGTATAAAGGGGGAAGGTTTGCTGAGGAAGGGGATCTCCCGCGGGGCTCCTGCAGGGCTCTCTCCTTTCCCTGCTTCTCCTTGCTCCCGAGGACCCCTCTCCTGTCGATCGTGGCTGCTGCACGTTCATTTGGCCCAGTCTAACTTTGCATGCCTCTGTTGGTAGTGGTGCTGTCTCGTTAAACGCGATTTCACTTCGACCCGCAGGTCTCCTCCCCTTTTCTCGACGCCCCTCCCTGGCTAGTGAGGGGTCATCGGGGGACAGGGCAGCTGTTGCAGTGTAGCCCCGGATACGGGCTGGAGGGGCACGTTCGCTGCCTTTTCTGTCCATCGCCCCCGGATTTCCTCAGAGCCCGCGCTTCTTAAATGGGCTTTCTGCGCGTTTCAGTTCGCTTTGCGGCGCTCTGCTGCCACCATGCGGCCAAGGGCAGGTACTGCAGCCCCGACCCGCGGTGTCGTTCGCTGTTTCCACGCTGCCGTTCGCCCGCAGCGGCCATGCGAGACCGCGGGGGCTGCCTGGCGCCGTCTGCTGCCTCCCGGTAAGGCAGCCCCGCTGCCGCTCCGCCCCTCGCCCTCTGCCCGTTCGCGCGCCGGCTCCGGCCCCTCCGGCGCGTCGGTGGTGGGCGGGGCAAGCGCGTGCCGGGCAAACGCGTGCCCGGCAGCAGCACGGCGGCGCGCCGGGGGAGGGCCGAGGCCACCGGTGAGGCGAGCGAGTCATCCCTTTCGGCGGGTGCGCGGGGTCTCCTGGTCGCCGGCCGCCCGGAGGTGCCGTCCCGCTCCCTCCTCCCGCCCCTGGTGCGCGTGCTTTGGCGCTGCCCAGCGGTGCTCCCGCCCGCCCAGGGGTGTGTCTTCCATGCTCCCCCCGCCCGGCAGGGGGCGCGCTTTGCCGCATCCCCCGTTCTGGTGGGCGCGTGTTCCTGCATCCTGTCGCGCCGCCGGAAGCGTCACTTCCGCCTCTCTCCCCGCCCCTCCGGGGCGCGTGGCTTCCTGCACTCTCCGGTGCACCGCCCGGCAGTGCGAGTCGCGGCAGGAGCGGCGCGGTCACCGAACGTTGCGGGGCTGGGGCTGCGGCTGGGGCTCTTCTGGCTCGGGCTCCGCCGGGGGAGCGGGTGAGTGGGGAGCGGGCGATCGACCGGTGGGTCCCGGGGAAAGCCGTGAGGCGGGCGGCCAGGCCGGCGGGGCCCGTGTCGGAGGCGCGGAGCGGGGCGGGGGGGGCTGCGGGCGGAGCCGCGCCGTGTGGGAAGAAGCGGGGGGGAGCCGCGCCGTGGGGGGGAGGGTGGGGAGGGCGGTGTCCCCGCAGGGCCTGAAGCCGGGCAGGCGCCTCTCGCGGCACGGCGGGAGCGGCGGTCCCGGGGCGCGGCGCTGCTGGGCTGCCCTGCCGGTGCGCCGGAGCGGGCCGGGCGGTGCTCGCCGGTGTCTGGGGCGGGGCGGCGGGGCCTGCTCAGTGCCGGGCAAAGGGGACGGAAACGGGCCGGCTGGGGCTCCAGGGGGCCCTGCCCGGCCCCTCGGGCAGAACCTGGCTCGGTCTTCTCGCCGCTGGCCGGGCGACCTGACCAAGAGGTTCCTGTTCCGCCGCCTCTTCCCGGCGTCGCGTTCCGCGTCCCACGAGGGAGATCCCGCGCGGGCGGATGCGGTCGGTGCTTGGGCGATGGCCCACGTGGGGGTGGGGGAGCGCGGAGGGGCCAGGGCGAGTGGAAGGGCCCCGCCGCCCCTCCCCACCCAAGCCCGGGGCAGAGAAGCTGGGGACAAAACGCCGTTAATGGAGCACGGTTCGTTCCCCGGGAGGTCCCTTGGGAGTCGAGAGTGTTTTTTTTTCCGGGCCGAGGAACAGACTTTCCTCCGTGGTAAGTGCAGAGCTGCCTGTTGCCGCCTTGAGAGTTTCTCTTCTCGTGGTTCACCCTGATTTTATGGGTGGGGTGGAGATGGCTTTTTATTTTTAGATGCCCGAGTACATTGTCAGTAACCTGTGGTGTGAGGACAGTGAACTCTTGAGCACCTAGATGCCGGTAGAAATGTAACCAAAGAAACAGGATGGACAGTGATGTTTAAACTTGGTTTATAGTCGATTTGGTTTTTTCATTAGAGTGTTGATGACTGCTTGTCCTGTGGTTCAGTCCACATGCTATTCCGTGGAGCCCTCAGTCTGGGACTTTTATGTGTTAAAAAAAAAAAAACAACTTGTCCTTCAAAAAAAAGGACTAGTCCTTCGTAGGACTGAGGTATAGACTTGGGGAGTCTCTTAAAGACGTGATCAGAATTAAAGCTGGATTTCACTTAACGTTGCTGCTGTTTGTCTTTGCTTTTGTTACTGTCCCCACCGCTCCGTCATGATTGGGAGCTCCGAATCATGCCCTTTTTTTTTTTTTTCCAATTTGTAATGCCTTTCTCCCCCCTGCCCCTCTCCTAGGACTGTAGCGTACAGACCCTTCATTTAAACATTAGTTTGTTTCCTCACAATTGAGTTCTGATGATTGAAATCGCAGAAATTACACCTGTCTGTCTTACAGATTCAGAGTATTTCTGAACATGTACCCTCACAGACAAATGCTGTGGGGATACGCATCTTCTGCACTTCATCCTCCAGCAGGACAATCCGCTGAGACGGGGACGAGCTGTGAAGGGGCAGTTTCTGCAAGGAGGCAGTTGACAAGGGCAGGTGGGTCGCTGTACATTTTAAGGATAGTATTCGATTTGGGATGTCTAGGGTGAGGAAACCCTGGCTCTATGTAGGCTTGAGAAAAGGTGCGTAGTTATCTGTGTCGATCTAAGGAAGGGAGTTCTGGTGAGACTGAAGCTGCCAATGAGTCAGAAGGAGAAAAAAAAGAAAAAAAAAAAAAGACAGAAAGCACCCAGTTTTCTATGAAAACCAAAATCTCTAGTGGCCTGTCTCAACAGCTGTACCAAAGATGATGCAAAATGCTTTTTCCTCCACTCGGTTGTAGTCATTGCAAACCTTCGCCGAAATAGGAAGCTTTCGATTCCTAGCCCGCTTTGTGCTAAAAGGTGGCTTGTTTTTTTTTTTTTTTCCTCTCTCAGCAGACTATCAACTGGCATCATTTCACCATGGTGACCCTTTCTTCTGCCCTGGAGGTACAAGACTGGCCCAGAGGATCCCGAGTGGCCTACAAGGACAAGGTACGTCTGCCCCGTGCGTCTGCGTTTTTCCCCAGGTACTTGTAGTACGGACTTTAAAGTGAACGTGAAGAACGTGCCAGCTCTCCTTCTCTAGTTTTGATAGGAAGTGCTTCAGCAGAAACACTCAAAATAAGGTCTGTTCTGGAGCACGTTGTGCCTGTGTGAAGTGTACTCCCCTCCGTTTATTTGCTCTTCCTGAGAGCGTGCGTAGCTTTCTGTTTTGTGTGCTTGCTGAGAAACGATTCTGTGAGAATCGTATGGTGCTGAAAGGGGAAAGAAACTGTGCGTCAGAGTTTGGATGTTCTGAAGAAATGGACTGTGTTCCAGATAAAAGCTTTCTCCTTTTTCAGTCCTTAAGTGTTTAAAATATCTCATAGGGGTACGTGAAAACCTGACTGAGATACTGACATCTGTACTAAGAGCAATCAAGGTCGTGGGTTGGGGTTTTTTTTGTGTTGTGTTGTTTTGTTTTGTTGTTTGGGGTTTTTTTGCTTGTTTGGTGGGTTTTTTCCCCCCACCTCTCTCTGGCAAATCTTCCAGTCCTGTTTGGTAGCCTTAAGCATTGCAGAACTGGGTGGTTGATTTCTGCATTGTGTCGTCATCCCTGTCCGTCATGGTCCCATCTGTGTGTGTGTCGTGTGTGTGTGTGTGTCCCCAAAGTAAAATAGTATGGGGATCTCTTATCTTACTAATTTTTTATAAGTTTCATTTCTGATAGGAAAAAACCCCAAACAGTTCATGTTGTGTAATATACAAATGGACTTGCCTTGTTTAAACTGTAACCGCCCGCGAGCTTCAGGGTACGATTGAAGAGGGTGTTTAAGAAATTCGGTATTTCTTCTATGTGTTTAAAAAGAGAGGCTGCTGAATGTTATGGGTGGTTTTCCCCATATTTGGAGGGAGCACTCCAAAGTACTTTATTTCTGTCTGGCTTTCGGTGGTGCATTTCCCTGGCCATTTGGTGGCATCTCTCCTGGGCGGTGCAGCTGCCCAGATGTCCCTCCTAATGGTGTAATGCACAAGAAACCCCCCAGTCGGATGGGAACGGTGTATTTTGGAGACAGGTGATTTAATGGTATCTGCTTGCAGCTGGGTGAGTGCAGTTAACGCAAACATCAAATCAAATACTTTGGTAGTGTAAGCATTTTTGTTGGATGTACATGAACATCCACGTGCTTTTTCGGTATAAAGTGAACGACTGAGATTTGTTTTTTCTTTAAAGAACGTTTTAAACATGACTTTGTTATGTTTATTTAGAGTTTTACACTTCACTCTGCAGATTTATTGACTGAGCAAGCGAGACGTGCAGCAGCAGCGGCGGCGGCGCAAGGGCTGTAGCTGTTGTGGTGAGTCCGAGGATGGTACGAGGTCTTCCTGCGGTCTCACGGGCGGGGGGGGTGGGGTGTGTATCTCCCCCCAGGGGTGCTGTGAGAAAGGGACGAGACGTTTTCCAGCACTATCAAGGGTGTTTGCTTTTATGCTGAGAATGCTTTCAAAATTGTATTGATGAGTCTTAGTATTGATTTTTTTTTTTTAATTTTTTTTTAAGCGTACCGATGGCTCTGGCTTTGAACAGATGTGTTGTAGTTTGAGCTGACCTCCTTTAGCTCAACTGCTATCCTATCCCTCATGCTCACTGAATTCTTCTGCTTTCTCCTGTGTTACTTTTCTCATATGCTGAGACATAACTTGGGATTTTTGTTCTTGAGCTGCCGTGTTGTGTCTGGTGCTGCTCGGCAGCTCCCCCTGCCCAGGTTTGCCTGCCGGCCGTTCAGCGTGCTCGCCTGGCGGCGCCAGCCCTGAGGCCGGAGGCTCCTGGCTCTGTCTCCAGCGGGGACCCGCGGGTGCTGCAGCCGGGGCTGTCCGGTGGGGAGAGTCCGGGGCCCAGAGGGTCTCCTCCCCGCTGTTCTGCCCGCCCCCCCCCCCCCCCCCCCCCATCCCTGTCATCTGTCCCCCTGTCCCCCCCCCCCCCAAGTGATTCCCATGGAGATGTTGCCCCATGCGAGGTTTTTGCGGGACGTGCCCCCGAACCCCCTGCCCTCCGACCTTGTGCCCCCTCCGCCCCACCATGCTCGGCACAGCCCTCCCACCGCCCCTCGGGTGCCGCCTGCACCCCCCGACTTGCCCCTCGCCCCCAGCCCAAGCTCAGACCCGCCCCTTCCCCGCTCCCGCCCCGCCGGGGGCGTGTCCTCCCGCCCCAGGGGCGCGGGGCCGGCGGGCGCTCGGCGCGCAACGCGCGGGGCTGCAGCGTCGGGGCCGCTCCGGGCACGCGCCGCCCGGCGGGCGCTGCTGCCGCGCGGCCAAAGCGCGGTCCCGCCGCGCGGCGGTCGCGCGCCGGGCGTGGCTCTTCCGGCGCGCCGGCGGCGGCTCGCGCATGCGCGGTGCGCGAGAGCAGCATGGCGGCGGGTGAGGGGCGAGGCTGGCGGTGAGGCGAGCTCGCTCCTTCGGCTGGTGCGGGAGTCTCTGCTGGCCGCTGGCCGCCGGGGGTGGCGGGACGGGAAGCCTCAAGGCCCGTGCTGCGGCGGGCAGCCCCGGGGAGCTCCCGGGAGCTGGTGGGAGGGAAGAGGGGAAGGAGGCGGACGCCCCTCCAGGCGCCGGGTGCCTTCCCAACTCGCCAGAGCTCCCCTTGAGCCTTCCCCGGCCCCGCTAGCCCCGCGCAGCTGCCCCCAGCTCCAGCACCTCCCCTGCAGCCTGTCTCCCCAGGTCATCCTGTTGTGATGGCAGCAAGCTGGCCCTCGGATGCACTTGATTCTGCCTTAACGTGGATGCCATTAGCTGCAGTGCAGGGAAAAAGTGGCATCTCCAGAAGCTGCTGTGGAAGGAGGCGATTTGGCCGGGGATGATCTACGGTCATAATGGTCACTGATTCTCCTTGTCTCCCAGAGGCTGCACTGAGGGCACAGGTGTCCCTTCCTCCCCTGAGGATGCTGTTGTCTGCACCCGCCTCGGTCTTGCCTGGGTTGTCTCTGCCTGACCTCGCTCTCATCGCGGCGTGGGGGCAAAAAGGGGCGGGCGGAGCGCTTGCTGGCTGTGGGCAGTGGACAGGAGCTGCTGCGGCTGAAGCTGGAGAGGCCAGAGAAAGGTAAAGAAGAAGGAATCAGAGGCCGGCCGGCCGGCAGCTGCCTCCCGCCGCAGGCAAGCGGAGAGTCCATGTGCGTAACCCACGGCGTGGTACGGCCGTGTGACGCATGAACGAGCGAGGCTACGTGTCTAGGAAGCCTTGTCTCGCAAGAGTTGAGACAGCCATGTAATCTTTTAGGTGGAGAACCACCATGTGACCGGAGCTGCAGAAGAGGAAGGGAGGAGAGGAAGAGAAGGAAGCGTCTGAACGGGCAAATTCTCCTGGCAGCACTGAGAACAAGGGATGCGGTGAGTCCTGGGCCCTCGGGGCCCCATCGCCCCACTTGTGTGTCCCAGGCCCTCCCTATCCCCCTCCCCTGGCCCCCTGTCTTTCACATGGTGCTGTGATTTCCCCCTTGCCCGCCCCCGTCTTTTTTTTTTTTTTTTTTTTTTTTTTTTTTTCCCCTCCCCTTTCTCAGTCTCTCTCTGTCCAGCTCCTGGTCTCTAATTTTAAATTCCCCTCTCTCTCTGGAAGCCTGTCAGGACTTTTCTCTGTCTGGCTCTCTGTCCCTGTTGTTTAATTCCTTCCTGTGTGCCCTTTTAGGCCTCACCATTTTTATTTGCTCGGTCTCTCTTGGTCCAGCACAAGATCCGGATTTTTTAAAATTCCTCCCTCTCTGCCCTGCAGCCTGTCGCTTTCGAAGTTCGTGTTGCGATTTCATTCCTTTTACCGTCTCTCCCTGCTGGGATTTTTCAATTCCTCCCTGTCTGTCTCGCAGCCCGTTGTTGCTTTCTTGTTCTCTCTGTCTCTGTTGGGCTCCCTGTCCCTGTCTTGACCCACTTCTAAAAATGCCTTCCTCTCTGCCTCGTATGCATTGTTCTTGAAACTTCCGTTTCCCGACGTCTCTCTGTAGGTTGCTCCTGGTCCCAGATGTTTATTTCTTCCCTCTCTGTCCTGTGGCCTGTTGCGATTTGGTGTTTCTGCGTGTCTCCTGTTCCCGGCTCTCGGTCCCCGTTTTTCAGTTTCTCTCTCTCAGCCCTGTAGCCCACTGCTGTTATCTGTCTGTCCTCATCTCTCTCTGGCCAGTTGCCTCTCCCCACATATGTGGTTCCTCCCTCTGCCCTGTGGCCTGTCACTGGTTTTCCGTTCTCTGTCCTGCTCCTTTTCCCTGAGTCTTCAGTTGCTCCCTCTCTGTCCTGTAGCCCATCAAGGGGCTTTGTTTCTTTTTCCATCGCTCCCTGTCCGGCTCCCTGCCCCATCTTTTTAATCCTTCCCTTGCTGCCGTGTGGTGGCTCCCCGCTATCTTCCCTTTCTTCATATCTCTCTCTGGACGGCTCCCGCTTCCCTGTTTTTCAGTTTCTTCCTTCTGGGCCCTGTAGCCTGTGGTGATTGAGCTGCTTTCTCCTTCTCTCTGTCCGGCTGTGGATCCCATTTCTTTAATTCCTCCTGCTTCTCCCTGTAGCCTGTCTTTCTGTCTGCCCTCTCCCCCTTTATCTGTCTCCCCACTCCACCTCTGGCGCCCTGTACCTGTGTTTTAATTCTTCCCTCTCTGCCCTCCAGCTGTTGCTGTGCTTCCTGCGTGTGTCACACTGGGTCCGGCCCCTCATCTCTGTCTTTTCATTCCTCCCGCTCCTCCCTGGAGCTTGTCGCTGTCATTTTCTTTTGCTGTTGCTCTGTCTGGCTCCAGATCCTCGCAGCTTCCCCCCACCCCTGCCCCGCCTCGTTGCTCCTGGCTGTTTTTTCTGTCTCGATCTCTCTGTGCCTGGCTCTGGCTCCCTGTTGTTTCACTCCTCCCTCTCTGTCCTGTAGCCCATCGGCACATTTTCTTTCGTTGGGCTCTCTTTGGCCGTTTGCCTGTCCCTGTTGTTCAGTTTCTTCCTTCTCAGCCCTGTAGTGTGCCGTGATTCTTTTTCTTTCTCCCCCTCTCCCAGCTCCCAGTCCCTCCCTTTTAATTCCTCCCTCTCTGTCCTGTTGCCTGTCAGGAGTCGTGTGTCCTGGAGTCCCCGGCCCACCCCCCCCCCCAGCCCCTTCTCACTTTCGCACTTCCTGTCCGTGTTTTTTAATTCCTCCTCCTTTGCTGTGTAGCCTGTTGCTTTTTTCTTTTCTCCATCTCTGTGTCTCAGTGCCCCCATTTTTTAATTCTTACTCTCTGCCCTCTACCCTACCCCTATTTTCACCTTTCTCTGACCCTCTGTATCCAGCTCCCTGTCCCTATCGATTATTTTCTCCCTCTTACTCCTGCACCCGCTGCTATTCCCTGCTGTCGCCATCCCTCTCTGTTCAGCTCTCTGTCCCCAGATTTTAATTCCTTCTTCTGCCCCTCCGTAGCCTGTCTGGATTTTCCCCCTGCTCTCTGTCTGGCTCCCTCTCTCTGCCTTTTCGTTTCACATTCTCTGTCCCATAGCCCCAGGCTATTTGTCTGTGTTTCTCAGTCTCTTCTGTCTGGCTCCCTGCTGCTATTTTTTCTTTCCTCCTTATTTGTCTCATAGCCCATCACTGTTTCGTGGTTTGTTTTTTTTTTTTCTGTCTCTTTGTCCAGCTCCCAGTCCCTGCTCTTGAATTCCTCTTCCCTGTAGCCCGCTGCTGTTTTTTTCTGTTCTCGATCACGCTCTGTCTGGTCCCCTGTCCCTGTTGGTCAATTCTTCCTTCTCTGCCCTGCAGCCCCTGCAGTCTTGTACTTTTTTCCGTCTCTCTCTGGCCGGAGCTCTGTTGCTGCTCATGAGTTCCTCCCTCTCTGCCCTGTAGCCTGTTGCTTTTGTCCTTTCTCCGTCTCGCTTTCTCTGGCTCCCTGATGACGCTATTTTAATATTCCCTCCCTTTTTGTATGAATCGCTATACTTTTTGCTCTCCAGCTTTTTTTTTTTTTTTTCTGGCTCCCCGGCTCTATTTCTTAATTCTTCCACCTGTAGTGTGTAGCTCTGTGGTTTGTACCGTGTTGTTGTTCCCCCCCACCCCCGCCCCTTCCCTCCATCGTTGGCTGTCTTGGCTCCCTGTCCCTGTTGTTTCATCCTCCCTCTCTGCCCTGTTCTTTGTTGTCTTTCTCCATGTGTCTCAGTCCAGCTTCCTGCCCCTGTTCTTCTTTCCTTCCTCTCTGTCGTGCTGCCTGTCCCAGTTTTGTCCTGCGTCTCCGTCCTCCTTTGTCGGTCTCTGCCCTGCTCCCTTCTCCCTCTATCTGCTGCCTCTCTTCTTCTCTCCCTGCTGCTTCTTTCTCCACCTGTCGGGCTCCCTGTCCCTGTCTTTCTCTCGCCATCCTGTTCCCTGCCTCAGGCGCTCTCGCTGCATCCTCTACCTGCGTGACTGAAGAAACGTTCGCAGTCTCCTTTGCCCTCCCAGCTGCGTTTGCAGTCCCTTCACAGCAGGCGAGGGGCTGTGAGGGAGCCCAGGGGAGGAGGTGCTGCGCTGCGGGGGTCGAGTGATGGCCCCCTGCTCCTGCGGCACGGCCCAGCCCTCGCCACAGCCGCCGCACGAGCTGTGGGCTCGTTGCCAGCGCCGCATGGCTGCCTGTGGGCGTCCGGCTCGGGCGCCATGCTCAGCGCTGCATCCGGCGAGCAGCAGGCTGTCCTGCCGGCGGGCGCCGCCGGTAACGGCCACGCGATGCTGCAGGGCCTGTGGGATGGGGCCGCCGTGCCCGCTGCCGCTTCCCCGTGAGGAAAGGCCGCTGCTGCCCCCTGGGCACAGGGCTGGTGGGCGTGCTCTTTTCACCCGCCCAGCTCCCTGACCCCGTTTTCCTTTCACAGACCAGGACTCTGTGTCCTTTCTTTATCTGTGTCTCCCCCTCTCTGTTCTTTTCCCGGTACCTCTCTTTCTCTGCTCCTCAGTTCCTTTCCCTCACCTTATTTTTCTCTTTCTGTTCCTCTGCCCAGCTCCCCATGGCTGTGTTTTCGTTCTCCGTACCTGCTGCCCCAGCGTGGACTGCCGAGCGGTCCCAGGGAAGGGTGAGTGGACGGGCTCTGAGCCCCAGAGCAGGCGTGTTCCTGGCACTTAGATGGGTTTGCAAATAAACCCTCGCTCTGTCTCCTTTGTACTTGCTGAGCAGCGGTCAGAGAGTCCAGGGGAGCAGGTACACAGCGGGGGTAAGGGGCCATGGCTGCAGCTGCGGGCTGGTGCCGGAGGAGCCCCGGAGGGAGCCAGCGAGGCTGATGGCGATGGCCGCTCTGTGTCATGGGGCCGCAGCCCCAGGGGATGGTGCTGCTAGGGCACGCCTGCCCGAGAGTGCCGACAGCAGACGTCGGGCCCCGTCAGGGCAGCTCGCAGGGGTTTTGTGAGCTGGTGGAGAGGAAGGAGGAAGAGGGGCAGATGGCTGCCTCCGGGCACCTGGAGGCCTTCCCACCCCCTGGAAAAGTGCTCCGGCCTGCGCGCCCCATGCAGCTGCCCACAGCTCCAGCACCTGTCCCGTAGCCCCTGACCACCCCAGACCCTGCCCTCGCAGCAGCAAGCTGACCCGCGAACGTGCTTTATTGCCCCATAAGCGTGGGTGCCGTTGGCAATGGTCTGGGGCAGGAGGGGGCGTCCCCAGGAGCTCCTGCAGAAGGAGGGGTTCCTGCCTGGGGAAAGGGGTGGCCGTCGCTGTGGACAACAGTTGGCCGTTCTTTGTGTCTCCCAGGGGCAGCGCTGAGGACTCGGTTGCCGGTTCCTCCCCGGGGATGTTGCTGACTGCACCTGGCTCAGGTTTGTGTCCTTATTCTCCCAGTTAAAGCGGTTCCGTTAGTTTAATTCCCTGCCCGGTCACGTTGCTGGTGCCGCAGATACCTGCAGTAGAAGAGCAGGTGTCGGCCTTTGCGGTACGGGTCGCTGTCTTTGCTCAGTGCTTTGTACCCCATGACACGGAGGCAGGTGAGGAAACTCCCCGCTGCTCCTCCGGCCGCCCTTGTGTCTGCTGGGGGTCGCCCCAGCCCCTTTCCCAGGGGATTGCAGGAAGGGTGGTGAGCAGGGCCCCGGGTGTACGAGCCCTGGCCTCTGCACAGGGAGCCCGTTCTGCTCCGGGGCTGCTGCGGTGCGGGCGCTCCGCTGGTCCGGTCGCTGGCGGCAGCTCTTGGAGCCGGCTGGGCTGCGCGGGCGTCGGGGGTTTGCTCACGGCAAGAAGCGGAGGCGTCGGTGTGAGGGAAGAGTTTCGAGACCGGCCGAGGTTCGGCTGTAGGCATAGTAGGAAGTACCCTTTTATGCAGTTGTTTTTGTTGTTTCAGGCTGGCGGTTTTCCGATGAGGGTTTGGGGGTGGCAAAATGGTTTAATAGCCTGCCATTTTTTTTTTTATAAATTTTAGATGCATTGCATTTTTCTGGAATTCCTGACTATGGGAGATGGAACCTTGTTTTTTTTCCCCACCGTTTTTACTGTGTGCTGTGTAAGTTGCTGATGTCTTGATCTATGCTCTTTTTTCTCTCTTAATAGGACTGATGGTGAGATTGTCCAGCGAGGGTTAGGGTGAGCATCTTGTACTCGCCTGTATACGGAGCTTGAGAGTTTCTCGAGAAGGCATCTTCCCCAGAACTTCTCAGAGAAGAGGGTCTGCGTTCTTTGCGCTGGTAACAGTCTCTAGCCGGGGTCTGTCTTCTGTCGTAGGCCCGGGCACGCGAGCCTTCCCATGACTCCGTTTCTGACTTTTTCATGACGCGCCTGATGAGACGTGTCGTAGTGCCGGTCACAGCAGTTACGTTTCCGTGTAGTTTTTCACCTGTTGTGTGTTTAGCACCGGTTTCTGTGGTTGTAAGGTGCCTGTGTTAGATCTTTCAGCCACCGTGGTTTTTCCGTCAGCTGACCACCGCTGTGATTCCTTGAGGGGTTCAGTGGTAAGGAGGCGGTCGGTGGTGCTTGTTCCGTGTGTGCTATACTGCACATTAATGAGGTCTCGATGCTCCGGAGGTTTATTCTTTTGCGGTAGGCGGGCGCATCGGTAGCCGCACCGAGGGTCTCGTGCTCCTCGACTCACCGGGGTACCGCCGACCGAGCGCTCCCAGTCTCGCGCGAGAAGCTCCACACACAGATCTGTCCAGCACGTCTCGTGTCCGAGAAGGTGACGAGTGGTCCAGGATGCGCTGGGGTATCCGCTGTCGAGCGGTCTGTTCTCACGGAGCCCTCTTCTGGGACGACGACTTCTCCGCATCCTGTGGATGTTGGGTCTTGGGGCCCGGCTTCTCGCGCGTCCACCGTTGCGGTTGCGGCCGCGGCCGTATCTTTTCGTCAGGGGCCGTGGCATTTGACTTCCGGGGTGGAAGGTGCTAAGGGTCGTACGCGTAGGGCCAGGT